>NC_053149.1:7047331-7350362 GCF_016808335.1 Panicum virgatum | reverse complement strand
GGATGAGATGGATCCATGGCCTCTGGTTATAGAAGAGGAGGCCGGAGGCGGCGGCGGCGGCCCCGGCTCGGCGGCGGCGGCCCCGGCTCGGCGGTGGCGGCGGTTGGGCCGGCGGAGGGCGAGGCGGCGCAGGAGCACCGCCGGCCGGGCAGAGCAGGACCTCCGATGGGCGGAGGCCGGCGGCGGGGGCGAGGTATAGACTGGCGGCGCGGCAGTGTGCTTGTTTAGGGTCGGCGGCGGCGGCACCGCCGGAGCTGGGGGAGGCGGAGGCACTGGTTTCAGCGATGTGCAGCGCCCCTTTTCCTACTCCATCTCTTTTTTCTTTCTTTCTCTTGGACAAAATTCCCACTTTGTTTCTTTCAACTGGGAGACTGGACTACTGTCTACTGGAGAGTCGATACGACTCGATAGAATCTCTAGAACTGAACAGCCAACAGGCCTGAAAGCCCAGCAATTCGAAAGTCCACCCATTGGCCCATGACGCCATGATTGCATAAAAACCCAGTCACTTCTTTTCTTTTCTTTTGTTTCTTAATTTTCAGTTACTGATCGTGTAAACCTAATTTCAAATTCAAGTTTATCAAAAGTTGAAAAAAAATCTATGATCTGTTAAATATAAGTTATTTGGACTTTTTTTCTTCAAAATCTTGATCCAACAGAATATGGAACGTAATTAAACAATATATACAAACTTATGTGAAAAAAGTTTAGACAGCGAACACAAAACGTTTCATTATTATTTTGAAAACACTTACTGTTTCAAATTGTTCGTATATGGATCTTGTGTCTTTGCATTGATGAGAAGGAACACATCCGTTCAATCAGATTTGAAAATAAGACTCCATTTGGGCGTAACAGCGCGGAGCAGCCTGACGCCCTGACGACCGCGGCCAACGGCGGCGAGGAGGCCGGAGATGAACACGTCACCAGTTCCGCAAGGACAACTGTCGCCGGCGACGCGATGACATTGGTTCCACGCAGCGTATGAAAGCGTTTTATGTGCCTGTTTGAATTATTTTCTACCGATTATAATTACGGGTATGTTAATTTGAATCCAGGAGTTAATTCTTATTTCTTAATCAGCTAAAATTATTTTAGATGATCCAAAATGACAAAAGATTAGATAGCTTAATATATAGCTCAAACCATAATGCATATAAATTTATCTCCAGTCTAACAGATAAAATATCACTCTTTTCAGGCCATCAGCAATCGTCAAACAGATAAAATATCACTCTTTTGAGGCCATCAGCAATCTAAATCAAACAGTTCACAGCCGTCTTAAGCTCGTAAGTAAACCATCTATTCAATAGCCAGCTCTTTTCCCGCCGCTTGATCATTGCGCGCTCTCTTCTCTTGTTGCTGTTGACTAGTACCAGCGTTCTTGTCGCCGGATGTGCGCGCCCCCTTCTTCTTTAAAATTAACGTCGGTCAGCACAGTCTTGGACTTGTTCAACGACGCCTTCAGGATCTCCAAACCCTGCAATTGCATGCGTGCACGTGGTTAGATTCCACTTGCAAGGTAGAAATTTTACAAGAAATTTAAAGTTTGATTTCCACGGTATTCTCAAAAAAACAGAGAAGAAAGTTCTAGATGATAAAATTTTTGGAAAGTGTTAGCCAAACTGCATGCATAGATTACCTCTTGGTAGCCAATCTTGACGGTCCTCTCCTCGAGCGCGCCGAGGTCCTCGACGCCGAGCCTGTGCAGCAGCGCGATGCTCGAGATGTTGGACATGGGCTCGACGG
Organism: Panicum virgatum; assembly: GCF_016808335.1. NCBI lineage: Eukaryota > Viridiplantae > Streptophyta > Magnoliopsida > Poales > Poaceae > Panicum > Panicum virgatum. Next base: position 7,348,613 of record NC_053149.1, on the reverse strand, counting down.
CGAGCTCGTCGGTGACGGTGTACGTCACCAGGCCCCGCACGAACCCTTTGCTCTCCTGCGCCCGCGCGGCGAGGCAGTCCTGACAGTGCCAGCAGGCTCCGCTGCCGACGACGCCGAAAGGCGGGAGCGCTAGGCACGGCGACGACGATGCTTTGCTGGGACCGGGCGGCGCCGGAGGCGGAGCCGGGGGCTGGACGAGGGAGGGGAAGCCCCCCGGGGTTGAGCAGCGCGTCCCGCGTCTCCGGGCTCTGCAAGAACCCGGGGTCCATCCGCTGCACGCTGGCGTGGAGGTTGGCGAGCGCGCCGAGCGGGCTGTCCTTGTCCTTGGCGCCGGCGGTCAGGTTGCAGGCGGCGGCGAGCGGCATGGCGAGGAGGCCGAGGAGGAAGTCGACCACGTCCTTGCCGGCCTCGGCGAGGACCACGACCCCGGCGTCCTTGGCGATGAGCAGCTTGATGGTCGGGGTCGCCGCCGACGGCGCGGCCGCGAACGCCGGCATGGCGGCGGCGTTGCCCATGTCCCAGCAGGAGCCCTAGGTCGCGGTACGCTCACCACGCCTCTCGGTAGATCGATCTCGGCTGATGTTTATTTACGAGACACAGGTTTGTTCCGCGAGCAGGTAAAACGACTGAATATATGGAGAGTCCAGGGATACGTTTGCCGTGCACGAACGTGACTCTTATGAAAACAATGCTAATTTGGAAGTGCGTGAATCTTTTCAGTTTCCAAACTTGACATCTAGTGACACGATTATTTGGAGTAACGCAAAAAGGAGTGCAATGCAAAATAAACCAAGGGACAGTACTGTGACACTGGGACGATAACGGAAACCACACCAAGATCAGATCGATCTAGCACAACGACGACAGCTTCCTTCAAGACCTCGACGACGACTACAAGCTACTTCTTCGCAAGGAAGACGTCTGTGAGCACCGTCTAGGGACTGCAGCGACGCCTTGAGAATCTTCAAGCCCTGCACGCACACGAATCACACCGGCGTCTACAAAATTTACAATAATGTGAATTTCGAGTACGGCGGAAACAAATTATGAGCATCTGTACTGTGTTGTTACCTCCGCATAGCCCAGCTGCTCGGTCTTCTCCTGGAGCGTGCCGATGTCGGTGACGCCGAAGGTGTTGAGCAGGGTGATGCCGGAGATGGTGGACATGGGCGCCACCTTCAGGTCGTCCATCACCGTGTACGTCACCACACCCTGCACGAACCCCTTGCCTGCGTGATCCGACAGGCCTGACGCCGCCGTTGCCTCTCCACCAGACGCACGGCTCGAATCCACGGCAACAAAGACCATCTTCGTGGTCATCTTGCCGCTGCAGCTGCTACGCTGACAACGCGTGCCGCTCACCTTAGACATGAATGTCAGGCACTCTGCATAGGTGGAGTACTGGAGTTGCAGCACCGGTAAAATTCAGTAGAGGACTCCACTGCCTCTGGCAGCTGGAGCAGCTTGCCACCTTCGGCACTAGCTCCGGCCGAGCGGACGTAGGTCTCGTCCAGCGTCTCGACGCTGCCGTAGAGGTTGCCGATGGAGCCGACCACGGCGTCCTGGCTCAGGATCTTGACGACCGTGGCGAGGGGCAGGGTGAGGAGGGAGAAGAGGAAGTCGACGACGTCCTTGCTCGCCTCGGCGTACAGCACACGCCCGCCCTTGGTGTCCACCAGTAGCTTCATGCTCAGCGTTGTGCTGTTGGCATCGAGACTAGTTGGGGCCATGTCTTTGCAGAATGGGATCTGATCCAAATTCACCGAAGTGTTCGTCGGTCGATCTACCTCGGATGGTCATGGTCTATATATACAGCAAATGCAGGTCGATCTGGAAGTGGAAGGTGGAAAGGCCGCCCTCGCAATTATTTCAGGCTATACGAATAGGCGCCCGGAAACATTCAGAAATAAAACGGAACGAGCACTTCATATCGTGATCAGTTGGATGATTACCACAACGTTTCAGATCAATTTCTCGACCCTACGGCTTCCGGTTCTGCACGTACATGCAGCATCACACATTCTGACATTCACACGGCGTGCACACTGATGCGATGGCAATTGGCAACCTGGGTCTGACAGGCAGACGTCCTTGCCTGCCTCGTCGAACGAACACCAGCGCGTCTGCTCATCAGTCATGCTATAAGCTCTGGGATTGCCGTGCCAAGATTGCCGATCTTCTTCCTCGATTAGCTCATGAATGGTGTAGTATCCTCTTCCATGTAAATGTAATAGCCTAGCTTCTCGTGGTTAAGGATGGGCATCTCGTGGTGAAGGATGGGCAATGTGGCCTGTGCCGGACGGCCGGTGGACAAAAGAGTAAAATGCCCGTACTGTCGGTGCTTGAACTTGGCTCGGGATGTCATTCCGGTCCTTAAATTTCTAAATGTACATTCAGATCCTTAAACTAGTAAATTTAAGAATTTGAATGTGCATTTTAAAATTATGAGGACCGGGATGACACCCCGAACTAAGTTTGAGGACCGGCGGTATATTTTACTCTGGAGAAAAATAGGCTGTGGGAGACCATCAGTGGTCCAAATCATATGTGAAGAACGTGAGAGTACATGGTTGTGCTAGTGAATTGATAAAGACGGAGTTGAACAAGTCAAGTAGGATGTCAAGAGCCAGTATGGAGCTATGACTAAAATTTTGTTGGCTCAGCAAATTTTTGTCATGTATGAATAATGGAGCTGTTACCACCAGAATTTGGTCGAGAAGGATATGGCCCAAAGTTGCCAATGGGCATGCACAGATCGTCCAGGGAAGAGGCGATTGTGGTCCACGCCAAGAACCGATGGGCTCTTCTTATCTGTATGCGCCGGGAGCCGATGGGCTCTCTTTATCCGTAATCATTAGAGATAGGCTAGTTTTCGTATGGAACTAGGATTTATTTAGCTTGTTCGTCAAGTCTACAGGACTATAAATATGTACCCATCACTATGAATAAAGGAGACGGCAAATGTTCCCACAGCAGCGCTTGTCTCCAACTCTCTCGGCGCATCGCCAGCCCTAATCACGATAGGGTTAATCTCGAGGTAAGCGTCATGCGGCTCCAAGGATCTTCCTTAGAGCATCACGGCTCAACACCTTGTACCTTGGTAGATCTCGTGCTGAAGCATTTTTGATGGCGAGATCTGCTACTTATCCCGGTGTTTGCAGCATAGCTTTAGCAAATCGATTGTGCTTTATCGTTGCTCAATTGTTGCATTCGCCATGTCTTCTTTGCACGCAGCATCGGCTAGTTTGTATTTGTCAAGCGTGACTTAGAGCCGATGGTGCAGAGAAGACACCTTGCTTTGTTTCGTTTAGTAGATCCGATCTGTTACTGTTCGTCCATAATTAATAAGGTTCGCTTAATATCTGCTATATCTGGCCCTGATAAACGTGTTGGATGATTCCTATGACATCTTAGATACCGTCTATCACGCTCATCTGGCCTAACTCGTGGATGGGATGTTCCTATATAGCGGTGAGAGTTGTAACAGTCGTGGTTTGGATTTACTTGATGTTTATAGAGCAAGTATCTTTCTATCATGGGTTTTACTCGTTCTTATCTGGATTTGCAAGATCCTTTTCGTCTTTGGTTTTGGATCGGAACGCGTTGCCTAGCCGTTTGTTACAATCCACGATGTGCGCTGCAACACGTGCATGCGACCTGCCGATGGGTTAACGCGTGCCGATCACCCTGCCCGATATGTCTTAGATTGGATCTATCTGTGTGGATGGGTTTCTTTGGAGGTCCTGGCTATGCTCACGCATGTTTAGATCGTTCTATGTCGTGCGTAGCAAGAGCCGATCTGGATAGGTAGATTTACCTATATCATGTTCTGGAGCAGGTTTTATCTTTTACAGATACGGTTTACATGCTTTTATTTTCCGATCGCATCTACAATCGGCAAATGTGCCGATATGCCCTCGAACGCCTTTGGATCGGCTGATTGTGCCGATACAGAACAGCGGGGCTCACAGTTTGCCGATCCGAGCGATCGGCAGTAATTTAACGTTTTATCTTGTATGACGCAGGGAAAGCAGGAGACAGAAGCCTCATCACTCACCCCTTCCTGGCTGCAGATCAAGCCAGGTGGCACGCCCTGAACACCAAGAGCCGACCACGTGCCGCACTAGGAGAGACGAGGATAGGAGCAGCACGATCTCCCGGCTCGGCGGTGTGCTGCCGCCGGATCCTCGCCCCGGTGACTTTCCCGCAGCAACAGGAGCTATGAAAATTTTGTTGTACTAGGCAATTATATCCATGTGTTGCTTCGAACAAAGTTGGAATAAGTATCGGATATATATTGGTGCCCGTGTATTAATTTATAGGGATCTACGTGATCGAGTCGTAAACGGAGGAGGTTGGTCCGACTCGCATACGGGATAGATTAAGGCCTACCTGTCACTAACATAGGCGGACCTAACCAACTACCAAAACAAAAATTTGGATAGAAACCTTACTCGCTGTAGAAATAGGTATAGATTTGGACCCCCATGTGATGCTTTAAGTTTGGAAATTTGATACTTTTCTTGAGTTCATTGTTTTTCCTTCCATCTTGTGTTAAGCAAATGGACTAAACTGAATGGAGAGTGATGCTACTAAAAGTAGTTTCGATTTTATTTGGCGAAAGAAGGCACTACTATAGAGCTCTTTGGGCCTGACACTTTATCAATCCAAAATGGAAAGGACTCGATCTACACCTACGTAAGTTCCGAGTCTGGCGAGTCGCTCATTTGTTCGGGAGAGTTCCACAGGTATGCCTATTATGATAATTCTAAGATGCAAGTCAGCAAGTGCCTGAGTTGTTTCAAGTCTATGAATCCTTACTTAGCTCCAGCTGAAAGGTTTGAAAAGTCGGCAAATTTTCCAATAGAATTAAATTCATAAAACTGACAGTGATATCTTGATCCTTTTAAGAGTCCTTTTCGGGAAAGATTAACTCTGATATTCCGAGCCTATGTTTCAAATTTTGTGATTTCTAGAAGACGCATTTGATTGGATCTGGTTGGAAACTCTGTCAAATTTCAGACTTTCAGTGACATGTTGCGGGAAATTAAACTCAGCCGCCCGGCGCCAATCCGCCGGGTATACGGACGGCCGCCAGACTATGGCGCATGGAGGGGTCGGCTTTCGAGATTCGTCAAAGCATGCTGGTTTGATTTTTTTTTCAAAGTACACGGTGATATCAAATGGCGAAATACGGGGGATACGGGCCCGCAATATGGTTAAAATAAGAAAGGAAAGAAGGTCTGGGCTTCCTAGCGCCTGCTCCGAGAAATATCTGGACCAAGCGCTCCTGTGCAGGGGCTCGTCACTTGCGCAGTTGCGCACTTGAGTGTCTTGGACCACCGATCGGCCCAAGTTTTATCGGTGACCTTGGACCCCGATCTGGGAGCAGATTCGAGTGGGCTTCAGAGAACAGGTAAGGAAATGATTAAATATTGATTTGACTGGAGTTTTGCTGGGTCGCTAAAGGGATTGTTCGTTTCTTTCTTTCTGGGTGATTCGCCCTTTTCTCGTGAGTAACTGGTAAAAAACTGATTTGGTTGGAGTAAGCACGTCGCCGGCGAGGATGCTGATCCCGCGCCGGCACAAGTCGTCCGCGCCGCTGCAGCCGCCTCCGAAGAAAATGCAATGGCAGGCGCAGTACATCCTGCCTGCACCAGTACACGGCGGGGGCGGCCGGCTACAAGCTGCTGCAGTCGGTGCGGGATGGGCAAGGTCAGGATGGTGGCGTCCGAGTTCGAGACTGCGACGCGCGTTGTCAAAAACTGCGTGCCCACCAGCCGCGCCGCCGCCGCAGCCGTCGAGCAGGACGGCTTCGTGCTGTGGCAGAGGGCCCCCGACATGTGGTATGTAGAGCTTGGCAACATCTCCAATAGTTAGATTGTTCTTGTGTGAGAAACAAATGCATCGTTTTGACTTGAACAAATTTCGAGATGCTTTATTTGCACAATATATGTGCTGCCTTTTATTCAACTTCTAGTTAATTTCTTTTGTGGTTTTGTAAAGAATGTGCACATGAATACATGGAGCCTTGTACCTTCGGTTAATTAATAAGAGTTTTTTTACGTAGAATGAGCATCAACGCACATTTTATTGTGATTTTCCGTGTGCACAAAAAGTATGGGCTATCTAGCATATTACTCTATTTCTTGATTTATTTCATGGGTTATAAAAATGTGCTATTTTTTATGTGCACACAAATTTGTGCATCTCACATATTCAATAATTTTGACATTTTCTATCTACACCAAAATATGTGTATATTATCTACTAGGGTAATTAAACACTTTTTGCATCCTAAAATATATGTGCATCTTGAACAATAAGCAACTTAAGATGTAAGATTTCTTGTGCATCTCGTTCATCGAATAACTATCAGATTTTTTTCTAGTGTGTAGAAATAAACGTGTACTAGTTTGATTTTGATTTTTTCCTATGCACAATAATAAGTGCATCATGAATGATGAACATATTTAAGTTTTGTAGGCATTTGAACTATTCTTGTATGATAAATCACTAAGCGTGCATGTAAAAAAAAATATGACCCTAAGCAGCTGAAGAATTTGGACCGCCGAGCACTAGTACAGGATTAGATTTTTTTTACCCCGTGAGCATCTTGGACTGTATATTTTTAGGATTTTTCTCTTCACCGCTGTTACCATCGGTATTTGGCTAAGACGGATATGAGCCGAGAGTGTTTGATGGGCCAGTTCGGATCGTCCAAGGAAGAGGCGATTGCGGTCCACACCAAGAGCCGATGAGCTCTTTTTATCTGTACATTATTAGATATAGATTTTTGCATTGTTTAAGCTAGGGTTTATTAGCTTGCACGTCAAGTCTATGGATTATAAATATGTATCCATACCTAATGAACAAAGATTGATGGCAAACGTTCCCCAAGCAGCGGTTGTCTCCAGCAAACTCTCGGCGCATCGCCATCCCTAATCGCATTAGGGTTTTCTCGAGGTAAGCGCCATGCTGCTCTAAGGATTCTATCATAGTTTCGTTAGAGCATCATGGCTCGAGCCTCCTACCACGGCAGATCTCGTACTGAAGCGTTTTTTATAGCGAGATCTACTAGTTATCCTGCACTACTACAGAATAGTCCTTTGTTCCAGGCCATTTGTCCCAGTTGCCTTTGGGCCCGGGACAATAAGTGGATTTTGTCCCGGGTCCAAAGGCTAGCCGAGCCAACGGGGGAGACAGGGGGCGTTTTGTCCCGGTTGGAGGTACCAACCCGGACAAAAAGTCCCCCTTTTGTCCCGGTTGGTGGCTCCACCCGGGACAAAAAGCCCAACCCTTTTATCCCGGTTGGTAACACCAACTCGGACAAAAGGGTGACCCTTTTATCCCGGTTGGTGGTACCAATCCGGACAAAAGGACCCTTTTGTCCCGGTTGGTGTTACCAACCCGAATAAAAGGCCCCTTCACGTGATAGTTCAAAAGGGAGTTATTCTTTACTGAGTCACATGTACTACTTAGGGAGTTGGTAAGGAAACCATACGCTAGGCAATAGGTCTTGGGTTCGAATCCCGCAGGGCGCAAAGATTTTTTAGCGCGAGTGACCTTTTATCCCGATTCTACCACCCGGGAACCGGGACAAATGACCCAATCTGTAGTAGTGCTGGTTACCTTGTATGCTTTTCGATATGCTTTTGTATCTGTTCTTCGAGCTAATAGATCGTTTAGTCATACGGATCGGAACACGTTATCTAGTTGTTTGTTACAATCCACGACGTGCGCTGCAACACGTGCATGCGACCTGCCGATAGGATAACGTGTGCCGATCACCCTACCCGATATGTCTTAGATATAGATTTTTGCATTGTTTAAGCTAGGGTTTATTAGCTTGCACGTCAAGTCTATGGATTATAAATATGTATCCATACCTAATGAACAAAGATTGATGGCAAACGTTCCCCAAGCAGCGGTTGTCTCCAGCAAACTCTCGGCGCATCGCCATCCCTAATCGCATTAGGGTTTTCTCGAGGTAAGCGCCATGCTGCTCTAAGGATTCTATCATAGTTTCGTTAGAGCATCATGGCTCGAGCCTCCTACCACGGCAGATCTCGTACTGAAGCGTTTTTTATAGCGAGATCTACTAGTTATCCTGCACTACTACAGAATAGTCCTTTGTTCCAGGCCATTTGTCCCAGTTGCCTTTGGGCCCGGGACAATAAGTGGATTTTGTCCCGGGTCCAAAGGCTAGCCGAGCCAACGGGGGAGACAGGGGGCGTTTTGTCCCGGTTGGAGGTACCAACCCGGACAAAAAGTCCCCCTTTTGTCCCGGTTGGTGGCTCCACCCGGGACAAAAAGCCCAACCCTTTTATCCCGGTTGGTAACACCAACTCGGACAAAAGGGTGACCCTTTTATCCCGGTTGGTGGTACCAATCCGGACAAAAGGACCCTTTTGTCCCGGTTGGTGTTACCAACCCGAATAAAAGGCCCCTTCACGTGATAGTTCAAAAGAGAGTTATTCTTTACTGAGTCACATGTACTACTTAGGTGAGTTGGTAAGGAAACCATACGCTAGGCAATAGGTCTTGGGTTCGAATCCCGCAGGGCGCAAAGATTTTTTAGCGCGAGTGACCTTTTATCCCGATTCTACCACCCGGGAACCGGGACAAATGACCCAATCTGTAGTAGTGCTGGTTACCTTGTATGCTTTTCGATATGCTTTTGTATCTGTTCTTCGAGCTAATAGATCGTTTAGTCATACGGATCGGAACACGTTATCTAGTTGTTTGTTACAATCCACGACGTGCGCTGCAACACGTGCATGCGACCTGCCGATAGGATAACGTGTGCCGATCACCCTACCCGATATGTCTTAGATTAGATCTATATGTATGGATGGGTTTCTTTGGAGATCCTGGCTATGTTCACGTATGCTTAGATTTGTTCTATGCCGTGCGTAGCAAGAGCCGATCTGAATAGGTAGATTTGTTTATATCGTGTTCGGAGTAGGTTTTATCTCTTATAGATGCAGTTTATTTACCGTTCTTTATTAGATGCATCTATAATCGGCAGATGTGCCGATATGCTCATGAACACCCCGGATCGGCTGTTTTTGCCTATGCAAGACAGCGGGATTGACAGGTGCCGATCCGAGCGATCGGCAGGAATTTAACGATTACTCTTGTGTGATACAGGGAAAGCAGGAGACAGAAGCTACGACACTCACCCCTTTCTGGTTGCAGGTCAAGCCAGGTGGCACGCCATGAACACCAAGCCAAGCAACGAGCCGCACTAGAAGAGACGAGGCTAGCAGCAGCCCGATCTCCCGGCTCATCGTGTGTCGCTGACTGCCGGACCTTCCGCCCGCCGATTTTCCGCGAGGGCAACAACCGCTTTGAATTTGAAGGAGTGCTTACAACGAAAATATATGTGCATTTTAGTCCCTTTTACTTATTAATTTTTTCAGAGAGTGCTTATAAGGAATATATATATATATAGGCCAGGGCTAATCTCTACCCTGGGTATGGAATAGCTATTCCATACCCGAGGCAGCCACCCACCGTCCGCTCGAACGCACCGAGAGGGGGCGCGCGGTTTTCCTCCCTCAGGCGGGGGGCGCCGGTTTTTCCTCCCCACCCAACCGCTCCCTGGTTTTCCTCCCCACCCAGCCGCTCCTTGGTTTTGCTCCCACGTAGCGCGGTTTTCCTCTGGCCAGGAACTGATCGCCGGTGTATCGATCTCGCAATCGACGGCGCCCCTGCAAGGACCGTGGAGGCAGACGCGTTCATCCCTGGCGCTTCACGGGATCGCCGGCGACCCAGCGATCCATGGCCATCAGCCAGACGCCGTGAAGACCGAGCAAGCCTGGTCTCTCCCAGCCCTTGTTCCCTGCGAGCGGAGCGGAGAGCTCTACGCTGGATGCCGTCGTTCGCCGAGTACGTAGCGTCGACGGTCGCCGGAACCTGCGTCCCCGTCTCTGGGGTGCAGCACGCATTCGAACCCCAGCTTCCTGGCTGTGCTGCTGCAGGACGCGCACGCCGACGGCGGCCTGCAGGCACCTCTCGGCGGACGGTGGGTGGACACATACATCTCCGACGCCACGTCGGAGAGATGGCGACCTCCTTGTCTCCTCGAGCTGGTCAGCCACGGGCGGTTCGGGAGTAGCGAGCACTGGGTACTGGCCAACCAGAACTAGATCCCGGCGAGGGTGTCCGTGGCATGCCTCGGCAACACCGACATCGCTAGGTTCAAAAGGCTATACGGGCCCTTCGCCGAGCTCACGTCGGGGCCGGGCGGCGACAGAGCGAGGGCGAGCGTGACGGTGACGGAGTTCCAGTCGCAATACAACAAGAAAGGCCTCGACGGCCGGCCGGCGCTTGACCACTTCCGTCTGGACTAGTGCTGGTGTGCTACCGGTATGGTGCTTAGGACATCGTTATGTTCCATTTGGCACAGAAGCTCCTCAACCTCTTTTTCAATAAACTAGCTAAACTAGCTAGTAGTCTAGTGGTATAGATGAAATTCAACAGTCAACAACAACTTAACACAGAAAGACTACTTCCATTATTTACAGAGACAGTAATAATACAGAGACAAAGGGCACCATGTAGTGCTTGACACTCAAGTGACATTGAGCTTTGCAATAATATACATTTCTGACTAAAATAATAAACAATGGATTTCAGTGTCTGTGATTGTGTACAAGGCAAAAATCAGTACAGATTTCCGTCGATGGACTATTCCTAACTAATTTACTTGTACAAGCTACATCGATTCCTCTTGATCTTGCTGACTGCCTCCTCAAGTTTGCTTCCAATTTGGTTTCCCCAATCGACTTGGGTGCCAGAATTAGCTGCTGAAGAGCCTCCTCCAGCCTCCAGATGGCACTGATCATGCTGCTTTCGAACACTTGAGTCATCTCCATGATTTGGTAGAATTTCGACCCTTTGACCCATGAATACACCACTTCCATTATGTCAGGTCGCAAAGCTTTCCACGTCAATTTGGATCTGCCATTATCAGTTAAGAGCAAAACATCACTTTTTAGAACACATATTCGATATATACGCAGCACTACAAGCTCACATATCTGTCCAAAAAAAGGAAAAAGAAAACGAGGACAGGCATTTGCCATATATGATGAATTACTAGTATTAACTACAGTACCTTGCACTCCAGCTGAAGGTTAGCAACCCTTCTCGCTGTTTCCTGCAATTGGTAGAAGAGCAAATCAATCTGCTCCCTTGGCTTCAGGGCCATCCTGGAGCTTCTTGATGGACTTTATATTAGCTGATAATTCTTGCTTAGCATGAAAGACTAAGTTTTTCCTGGATATGGGCAGAACTATGGTTATCATGCTTCTAAAATAAGCCCTCCAGAGCTTCTATTCTTCTGGTAGCTTTTCGAAAAGATTTTGATTGTATTGTACCTAAAAGGAATAGGTCATATTAGAACCGCATAAACAGAGGAAATCTGACAGCATACATCCTTGGTGTTTTCTTACCTTGATATCCTCTTCTTGATCCAATAGAGATATCCCATCTTTAGCAAACCTTGATAACACTTCTTCAACTTTTCTCAAGGTGTTTTCTAGAGCTTCTACAAGCAGAAGATCCTCAGGTATGTACATCCAGATGCTGCTTAGTTCCTCAATCTGTTCTACTCAGGTTACCCCCGTGATTAGGAAAAGGCAGTTTAGCACAAGATAGAATGATAAGACAAAAACTTCACTGCTGAAATGTGCAAAGTAAATAACCTATGGAAGTGGCGGTGAAATAACAACTGGTTCTCCATTTTCTTTCAGAGGAATAAACTTCATTGTTTTCTTTCCGCTGCTATCCTTACTTCCAGAACATCTGCTAAGTACATCAACTGTATAATCAGAATCCTCAGGCCTCCTACCTGCAAGAGCAACACCAGAAGTTAATTAAACGGCTATTTTCCCTTTCAGCAATGACCTTTAAAGGCATAGTTAGAATCACAGTAATCTGACTAGTTTTAGGAATGAAAACCAGATGTAATTGCTGCATGAGGTTGAGAATTAAACATCCACTTAGGTACAGTTACATGTTAGAAGCGTCTAAAAGTTCTGCACTTCAAACTGATGAAGTTAAGCCCTGCAAATAGTTAATCCAAACCTAACTTAAATCAAGCTTTTTTTAGATCAGCTTGTCAAAAGAAAAAAGGTAACTGCATCGATGCATCTATATAATTTTCATGAAGTCCAAATCATTTGAGATCAAAGTGGTTTTATAGAATTATGTGTAACCCTAAAGAGGCACTTGCCTGCCTGTCAATTCATCACCAAGGTAAGAGACCTAGAAGACACTGACAGGGCCACATGGGTTATAACACCTGTAACAACTGGTCAAAGCTCATGACCATGAGCAGACCCTAGAAAAGCTCTGAATGTGCTTCTCTGATCGTCTGAAACTGAAAGCATGGCATGTCATTCTGCAGGTTTGCTGAGGCAGCCAAATGGGGCCATCTGGGGGACCTGCACAAAGCCGTCAAGCAGGTCGAACCAGCCCTTGTCGCCGGCGACTCGACTGTCCAGTCCATCGGCAACTACGAGAAGGTCTTGAGCCGGAAAAGAAAAGAGAAAATTCCATCACATTCCTCCTCTGTAAATGTTCAAAGTTGCTCATGTCGAGCGATCCGTTGTTTTTCAAGGCATTCCTGTCCAGCTACAAACTCCTCCTGTTCAATAGTTGTTGCCACAATAAGAACATGCCCCAAGCTTGGGAGCATTGGGGGGCTTAGGTGCTCATCACAGCATCTGTAAGATACAACTACAATTCCCCACCTAGATCGTTGCAGCATGTAATTAGGTGCCTATAACTTTGATTAATTTGTTATCCTACAACGTTGCATGTTTTGTGCAAGCATCCAATAATCTACAGCTTGGAGACCTAACACTACAAATTGCATATTGAGCAAGGATTTGGAGCCACCATGGGCATCCACTAAATTTTGTGCAGCCAAAATAATGTTCTCTGAAGTTTTTTCCCAGTACAGTGATGGGACAATGAAGTAGGGGAGGGGGCTCACTCTGGAACTCGTGGATCTGCTGGGGGTGAGCTTTGCAGAGAACCTTTTGGCTGCGTGTTTGTAGTGGTAGAGCAGCACATCCTTGGCCTTCTGCTCACTGCCAAACCAAATCCAAATAAAATCCGCGCATCAGAAAATCCCCATCGTGCCCAACATCAACAAATTGGTAACCCCAGTGCAAATTAGAACGGATCGAGCCACAAATTTCATCCCAGCAAAAAGGGCAAGCCTGATCTGGTGCCCACGAGAGAAAACATCTAATTTCCAACTCGAACTGACGATTAACTGTAAGAACAGCAAAAGAAGAGGAAATCAATGGGCCGGCGGGGGAATCACCTGATTGGAAGGCAGGCTGGAGGAGGATCGACGGCGACGGGCTCCGGATCGGTCTCGTGGGACGGCGACCGGAGGTGTGAGCGGCGTAGGGAACGGGACGACGTCCGGGGACACGCAGGGCCTGGCCAGCAGCTGGCCACCGGCGGCGCCAGTCCCTCAAATTGGCGACGGGAGGAATGGTGGATGGATCGCGATCTTGGGGCGACGGGAGGAACGGTGGAGCGTTGTTCGGAAACTGATCAAGCTGGGTTGGGGGTGGGGGGGGGCAAGAAAAACCGCTTCGGAGGCGGGTGGCGCCCGTGGAAGAAAACCGTGAGGGGAAACTGGGGAGCGCGGGAGCCGAGCGCCGGAGGAGGCGGTGAAGGTGGCCGAGGGCTGGCTCGGGTATGGATTGGCTTATTCCATACCCAGGGTACCCAATAGACTTACTATATATATATATATATATATATATATATATATATATATATATATATATGCATTTTCTTTGCTACTTGAAAAAATGCATCATCAAACAATTTTGTTGCAAATGTACATACATCTCGAATAAGTTAGGTCTCTACCTAGCTCTCTCTAGATTACTTGATGTGAAAAAATATTCTATGAGTGAAAGTATAGATATCACCTTTTTGTGTGCATTTTCATATTTTTTCACAAGAGAATGTTTTTCCGTAAATAATAGATGCACAACCATGCATTGATCAGTTTCCTAACTTGTTTTCTCATGTGCAAAAATAATTCAGCGCCATATACACTCTTTTCTTAATATGCACAAAAAGAATGGCATCTTATTGGTTTAACAAATTCATAACTGATCTTGCTTATAAATGATGTGCGTTGATTTACATATTCTCCATTGATATTTATTTTGCTGTTAACGCATTCTTTTTCGCAGTGATAGTCTTGGGGAAGAATCTATGTAAATCAACAGAGAATATGTAGTACTGATTAGGTTTGTTTGGTTTTTTTTTCAGTTTGAGTCATAACTCCCGATATCGTATGTTTAAATACTAAAATTATTTTTATAAGTCGTGATTTAATCACAAGACGAATCTATTAAGACTAATCAGTTCATAATTTAATCATTAATTGCTACAATAACTATCTACTAATTATCTATTAATTATATTTAATAGATTCGCCTAGAGCTCTAATTACAACTTATGTAATTAATTTTATATTAAGTTGGTATTTAAACGGTCGGATAGACATTCAAATATTCGATATGACAGCAATTTTAAATATCAACCGACACGTTGGTTACAATATCCGATGCCAAACGGCAACTGCCAAGTCCAAACAAATTTTGTACTGTGCGAGGTTCCCTCTCCGGAAGCGTCGAGCCGGGTCCAGTTACCCCCTCCAAAGCCACGCGTCCACTTCTTCCTCAGTACCGGTGCATTAAAATATACAGTCCCCGCTCAAATACGTCACGAACTGTTCAAACATACATCTCTGTACACGTCCTCGTACCTGCAATCGCTCATACATCCGCGTCCGTCCACATACCCAGCGGCACGGCGCCGCGCGGCACAAAATCCGCTCTCGACATGTTGCGAGCATGAACTAGGACCAATGAACATCCGATTTCAGTGCGGAAAACAAGAAATAGCATTGCCTGAAATTATTGGACATTTTAAGTTGCCAGCATAAACCAGTTCGTGCACACGCGACAGATAGATGCACAGCGAAACAGAGCAAAAAGAAAAAAATGGAACAAACTAGTAGTAGGTCATGCACAAATAAAACTAGACAATTATAAACTCTCGCTGTCTTCTTGCATCGCAGAAGTGCCTCCTCAAGCCTTCCGTTTCTTCCCCAAGAAGACGTCAGTGAGCACTTTCCTCGACTGCAACGACACGCGCAGGATGTCCAGGCCCTGCACAGCGTCCAGTCGTCAACTTTTTTAAAAAAACAAATCAAGCTGGAGAACTGCCGATTATATTAATAAAAAAATTCATCCGTTAATTATTGCTTGTACAATATAATATGCGTATACAATGATTAGTTACCTCTGCGTAGCCCAGCTGCACGGTTCGCTCCTGGAGCAAGATTAACAAAACCGTTTTGAAAGGAAATCCCGTCGTTGACCGAAAACGGTAAACCGAGCAAAAACCGGCGAAAATCGGTAAAAACCGTCCGGTTTGCAAATTTAAATTCAAAAAACCGAAATTTTCGTTTCCCGACCGAAATTCGGTGATTTTTCGCCGGATTTCAGTGATTTTTCACCGGAAAATGCTGGAAATGGATGGAAAATGATGGGAAAATTATGTATTTATGAAAAAAATTAAAATTTTGGCAGAGTTTACCCTAATTAGTTCTATATTGACAGATTATAATGCGCAACATATAACAAACTCTAGCACACAATGAGAAATACAAATATGAAATACATAATTGTTGTCCAAAGTCCACACGTACTAAGTCCAAAGTGCAAAATCCATTACAATTATTACAATTAAGTTCGTAGTCCAATTAATACAATACATTGCATCCACAGTAAACGAAAGTATTGGCCATTCATAGTCCATGAAGCAACGGCATAGTCTCTACATATGAAGATTTTGTATTAAATGAATGGAATAAATAGAAAAAGCGAAACATAGATATAAAAATTCAAATTCAAAAAGCCGAAATTTTCGTTTCCCGACCGAAATTCGGTGATTTTTCGCCGGATTTCGGTGATTTTTCGCCGGAAAATGATGGAAATGGTTGGCAAATTTATTTCACCGACCAAATCTCTATATTTTTTATCATGCACCATATCAATAAGCTCATATGAACCTCTAGTTTTTTATCATAATTTTTCCCGAAATTTATATAAATTTTTTTAATTTTTTTAAATTTGTAACGAAATCATCGGAAATCCAACCGAAAACCGGTTCCCGGCCTATACCGAAAACGGTAAATTTTACCGAAAACCTCCGAAAACCGAGCGGTTTTGTTAACCCTGTGCTGGAGTATGCCGATATCGGTGACGCCGAAGGTGTTGAGCAGGGTGATGCCGGAGATGGTCGACATGGGCGCGACCTTGAGGTCGTCCATCACGGTTTACGTCACGACGCCCCGCACGAACCCGCTCTCGCCTCCGGCAGCGGCTCCGGCCGACGACATCTGCTCTGGCTCCGCCGACGAGAGGAGCGTCACCTCCTTGTTCATTTGGCCGCGACACGACGAGCAGACCAAGTCGCCCCTGTCCGTCGCGTAGTCACGGCACGAGGTACCGCTACTGGCACTAAACATAGACCCGCGGTAGCAGTCGCCGCCTGTGCACCTGAAGAGCTTCTTCGGGCTGGGCGGGTCGGGTGGCGGCGGCGGCGCCGGCAAGCGGAGCAGGGAGCCTGCTGCTGCCCCGGCCGCCGCGGCCGGGGAGAGCGCGGTGGGGTGGAGGAGCGCGTCCTTGGCCGCGCCGGGCTGGACGTAGGCGTCGTCGAGGGCCTCGACGCTGGCGTACACGTTGCCGACGCAGCCGGCCATGGATTCCTTCCCGAGGAGCTCGACGGCCGCGCCGACGGGCAGGGCGAGGAGGGAGAAGAGGAAGTCCACGACGTCCTTGCTCGCCTCCGCGTACAGCACGCGCTGGCTCTTGGTGTCAACCAGCAGCTTCATGGTTAGCGTGGTTGTTGTATTAGCTTTAGGACTCTCACTGGTCGGGGCCATACCTCTACCAGGAGGAGATCAAGTTTGAGCCGGTGCTCGACGTGTGCCCGATGCCTGACGATGCCACCTTGTTTATAGTGAGGGGACTGAATGACTGATGGCCACAAATGCACACAGTGACGGTCACCGAAGGTCGATCCGAGAGCCCAGTGGAAACGTCAGGCAGACGAATCGTGTAGAGAAAAAACTTAACGCGTTCCCGATGATTGCATGGTGATTAATGAAATTTAACGAGCTTACTGGAAAACATGTCAATTGATGACCTAGTTATTGATTGGCCAGTAGTGCATGACCGCTAACTGATGCGTTTGCCAGCCAAAGGTCTGACAGAGAACACCGTCCGTTCGTTCACCGTTTCAGAGAAAACTAGTCGCACTAACGAAGAATGCGTGCACGTTTGAGCAGCTGGGATCGTGCTTACTAGAACAAAGCAGGTCACGTAATCTAAAGTTGCGTGACACAAATGACAAGATAGAATTAAGTTACTCAAAATGACCGAGCCAGCTGCCATTGCATGGCGCAGGGCACCAGCTGCTGCTACTGCCCATAACAACGATAGATCAACGGCAGAGTGACTCCACGATGCATCATACACAAGATGCAAACGAAAAACAGAGGGAAATAAAACTGCGAATCTGGAAGACTACTGTGACACGATCGAGCAACCAAAAGCTAGCGAACTCTTGAACGGCGGCGCCTCCCTCATCAAGCCTTTTGTTTCTTCCCGAGGAAGACGTCTGTGAGCACGGTCTTGGACTGCAGCGCCACGCGCAGGATCTCCAAACCCTATGCCAAAAAAATAAAAAGAAATCGTTGAAGCGCGCACAAAGCAAAAACTCGTTCTGGAAAAAAAAAACATGATTTGTGTAGTGAAATTTGTATAGACACCTCTTTCAAAATAAAATGTATTAGACACAACATCATTACCTCGTCGTAGCCCAGCTGCACGGTCTTGTCCTGGAGCGTGCCGATGTCGGTGACACCGAAGGTGTTGAGCAGGGTGATGCCGGAGATGGTGGACATGGGCGCCACCTTCAGGTCGTCCATCACCGTGTACGTCACGATGCCCTGCACGAACCCAGCGCCCGCAAGAGCCGCCGTCGCGGTCGCTGCCGCGTCATCACCGGATCCCGTGGTCGAACCCACGATCTCCACCGGCACTGTCATCTTGCCGCCGTTGTACTTGTAGCAATGCTGGCACGGGGTGCCACATGACCTGCTCAAGGTGGTGTTACAGGCGGTGCTGTAGCGTTGGTGGCACTGGTAAAGCTTAGTGCACGGGGCCTGCGGCGCCGGCGCCTCCGGCAGCTGGAGGAGCTTGCCACCACCGGCGGCACAACCTCCGGTCGGCGAGAGCAGCGCCGCCTTCGCGCGGGTGGAGCGGACATAGGTCTCGTCCAGCTTCTCGACGCTGCCGTAGAGGTTGCCGACGGAGCCGACCATGGAGTCCTTGCTCAGGATCTTCACGACGGTGCCGACGGGCAGGGTGAGGAGGGAGAAGAGGAAGTCGACGACGTCTTTGCCGGCCTCGGCGTACAGCACGCGCCTGGCCTTTGTGTCCACCAGCAGCTTCATGCTGAGCGTGGAAGCACTGGCATCGGAGGTGGTTGGGGCCATGGCGTACAATGCTGGTGTCACTACTGTCTGTCTGTCTCTTGTTTTTTGAACTACGGAGTGTGCTGCTAATACATGAGGGGTGACCTTATGTAGTGAACGTTCAGTGTTCAAGAATTCAAGGCCGTATATTTTCATGGAGTCCCGATGCAGGAAAGGAGGGGAGGCGTGCATCGCCGCTCAAGAACCGATGCTTGGCATGCAGTCCCAATGCAGAAATGCAGCTGGCCGGCCGGCCGGAGGTCGAATCGGTTTGCGCACTGCTCTCGATGTGCTTCACCTTCACCCGATGCGTTCAGGTCAGGTGAAGTAACATCACTAGACTTTATGATCGCCGATTCCCAACCAGGGTTTGAAATTTCGGCGAAATTTCGCCGAAATTCGGCGAAAAATTTCGTTTTCGCTACTTACCGGGAAAAAAAAATTCGGTATTTTTCGGAAAATTTCGTTTGAAAATTCAAAATTCAAAAAATTTCGGCCAAAAGTCACCGAAATTCGCCGAAATTTACCGAAATTTCGGAACGAAATTTCGTTTCCGCTAATCACCGGGATTTGCAACGAAAACGAAATGGTTAACCCTGTTCCCAACTACTCGACTCTGGAGTAGGGTGTGTTTAGATCCCACTCCGTAAACGTAAAAAAGCCGTAAACGCATTAAAGTAAAAAGAAATCTTACTAATTTGAAGTAATAAATGAAGTCTATTTACAAAAATTTTTGCATGGTTGGGTTGTAAATCGCGAGACGAATCTAATGAGTCTAATTAATCCATGATTTGCAACAGTGATGCTACAGTACTATCCGCTAATTATTACTTAATCACGGATTAATTAACATCATTAGATTCGTCTCGCGATTTACAACCCAACCATGCAAAAAATTTTATAAATAGACTTCATTTATTACTTCAAATTGGCAAGATTCTCATGCAAAAAAAAATTGTGTTTACAGCCTAAGGGAACTAAACAGGGCCTAAGTTTGAACGGAGCGCTCGCTCCTTGCACTTGGAGAAATTTACACGGTTGACACGAAATAATTCGCTTTGCAGTTTTGACACTGTAAATGTTGGCTTCGCAGTTTTGATACTGCAAATATATGGTCCCTTAACTCTCGTGATATTTCTACCTTTCTAATCTATTTGTCAATTTTTTCATCAATCTAGCGTACGAAATGACAGTTATCACAATAGTCCTATCAGCAACAGCATCTTCTCTTCTTCCTTTCCTCCTCTCCTCGCTCGTTCACCTGCAACCCAAATCGACAGCCACAAGTATTTTCACAATAGTATTTCTATGCTAGAGCCAACCTAAACTCTTTCGTGGAGGGGAACATGCTGCCAAGTCTAAACCCTTGTTTATATGCACCGTGTAAAATTTTTAAAAGGAAATTTTTTCACATTTGAAGTATTATACATAGGCTAATCACAAAACTAATTACAGAACTCCTCTGTAAACTACAAGACAAATTTATTAAGACTAATTAATCTATTATTAGTACATGTTTACTGTAGCAATTTAGTGATTAATCATGGCCTAATTAGGCTCATTAGATTTATCTTGTAATTTACAAACAAACTATGCAATTAGTTTTTTATTTCATCTAGATTTAATACTCCATGCATGTGCCGCACACATTCAATATGATAATTTTGGAATTTTAAATTTTGCATCTAAATCAGGCCTAATATATGATTTATCCTTATCATAAATGATCATCCTTTTTCCGTGGAACCAAATCATCAACTGGAATGGATGCACCTTCCTTACCTTCCCCAACATTGTCTCCAAGAACAGCATTGGCATGAGAAGCACCTCCTTCAAACAGAACAGACATGTGCATCACCTTCATGTGTTGCATTTGCTTGAGCAGCCATCTTGGCCCTGTCATCCTTTTTTTATTGATGAACAGGAGGGGCACGCCCCTACTAATTATATATTAGAAAAGAAAACAGCAAAAAAAAAAAGTTACAGTAAATCAAGAAACAAAAAAGATACAAAAAAATTACACAAGAGAGTCTCTCCATTCTGACATTGCTGGTTGGTATCGTGCTTTGGCTCGTAGAATTACTAAGCCAAATTCAGACATGAAGTGGCGCAGACATGCTATAGGTTGTGGCTGAATTCCCCTGAAGATGAGATCATTTCGCTGCATCCAGATGCTCCAGCAGTAGGTGATAATGATATCCATGAAGAAAGACGAGCTGAGTTGCGCTTTGACCTCTTCAAAGACCAAGGTCTCGTTTAGTTGCTTCGTGTGAAGTTTTTTTAAAAAATCTTTTCACATTTAAAATATTAAACGTAGACTAATCACAAAACTAATTACAGAGCTCATCTGTAAACTATGAGACAAATTTATTAAGACTAAGTAATCCATCATTAGCACATGGTTACTGTAGCTTTATTGTAGCACTTTAATGTCTAATCATGGCCTAATTAGGCTCATTAAATTTGTCTCATAATTTACAAGCAAACTATGCAGTTAGTTTTTTATTTGGAAAAAGTCTACATAACCCCCTCATGTTTGATGTCTGGAACACTTAACCCCCTGAACTAAAAAACCGGGTATTTTACCCCCCAAACTTTGCAAAACCGGACAAATCACCCCCTGGGGTGGTTTTGTGGGCGGTTTTGCTGACGTGGCGCTTCTAGGGCCCACTTGTCAGTGCCACGTGTGCGTTTACTCTCTCCTCTCTCACACCCTGCCCCAACTCCTGCGGTCCTGCCCACCGCCGCCCGCCCACTCGCTCGCCGTCGGCGCCGCTTGCCTGGGCGCCCGCTCCCCGGCGCCACCTGCGCGCCCACTGCCCGCGTGCGCTCGCCCGGCCGCGGTGGCGGCGGAGCGGCTCGCCCTACTCCCCCGCGCCCGGCCACGGCGGCGGCGGAGCGGCTCCCGCGAGCGCTCGCCCGCGCGCGCCCGGCGGCGACGGCGGCGGCTGCAGAGCGGCTCCTACGCGCGCTTGCCCAGCCGCAGCGGTGGCGGAGTGGCTCCTGCACGCCCCGCCGGGGCGGAGCGGCTCGCCCTGCTCCCGTGTGACTGGCATGGCGGTGGAGGGGGCCGCACGGGCTAGCAGCGCAGAGGAGGAGGGCATGGCGGCGTGGTGGAGGTCGTTGCCGCCATTGCCGGCGGCGCGGAGGAGGAGGCCACGATGGCTCGCGCGCGGGGTCCTCGGCTCCCCGCCGCCGTGGAGCTCTCACGTGGCCGGCGGCGCGGAGGAGGTCGCCGTGGAGCTAGTCCACGATGGCGGCGCCGCGGAGTTCATCCACCAGGCCACCTTCAACGACTCGGCCGGCCTCTCGACCACCCACGCCGAGGAGGTGCTCCGCATGGCCAAGTACGCCACCGACGGCGAGCTCGCCACCCCTGGCTCCGCCTTCCTCCCCACCCTCGCCGCCGCCTGCTCCCTGCTCGTCGAGCACTCCCACCGCGTCCCGCTCTCCCTCGTCGAGGCCGCCTTCTGCTCCGCGCCCACCCTCGCCGACCTCGTCTCCCGCATCGCCACCCGCCTGGTCCTCCCTCCCCTCCCGTGCTTCGACTACGCCGCCGCACTCGATCGCGCCGTGCGCCTCTCACCCTCGCTCACCACCGCCTCGCCCAGGCCCGCTTCCTCCTCCGCTACGCCTCCAAGTGGAGCTAGCGTAGAGCCGCACGCCTCCGCGGGAGCGCCGCTGCCGGATGCGCTTGGGGGAGCGGGAGCGCCGCCGCCGGGTGCGCGCGGGGGATCTGCCGCCTGGGAGAGAGCAGAGAGTGGGAGAGACATGACATGTGGGACCATGCCACGTGTTCTATGATGTGGCATTGACATGTGCGCCACGGTGGCAAAACCGCCCACAAAACCACCCCAGGGGGTGATTTGTCCGGTTTTGCAAAGTTTGGGGGGTAAAATACCCGGTTTTTGAGTTCAGGGGGTTAAGTGTTCCAGACATAAACTTGAGGGGGTTATATAGACTTTTTTCTTTTTTATTTCATCTAGATTTATTACTCCATGCACGTGCCGTAATATTCGTTGTTACACTTTTAAAATTTTGAATTTTACATCTAAACCAGGCCCAGTAAGGATTAGATTTGAATAACAATTGACATTTAAGCCCAGCATGTTTGCTCAAAGGGAAAGGTGATGAATAAATGTGCAGAGTTTTGTCCACTCCCAATAAACAGCTGACAATGATAAGAGGGAATGTCCATATATTTCCTTCTTAAAAGAGCTCTAGTACTGAGTCTGTCCTTACAACAGCCAAAAGAACAGCAACCAAAAAGCCCTGTCATCCTCATCCCCAAACCCAACATTAAATACATTTGATCATCGTCATTGTTTCTATTCTTCCTGCTCATCCTGAAACTCTTGAACATGCAAATGTAGACCAATCAAACAGAGGAGCAGGGGCCGATGGTCCAGCTTCCTGTGATTTCGCCCCAGCCTCTAGCAGCAATGGTGGTGAATTCGAGGAACTACCCACCATGGCACCATCCCAATTCCCAAGAGAAAGCCTCTCAGTCTGATCAAGCATGGAAATATTTGCAAGATCAGTAACCTCTATCATATACTCCCTCTGTCGTGCACAGACTATTTATTTAGCATTCAAATTTTGTTGTACAAAGACTGTTCGTTTATATTGTAGTAAAGTCCATCTAATTAAAACAATATCAAATACCAAAAAATAATTGCATTGAGAAGGGCATAGAGCCAATCGAATATTCAAGTAGATGTTACTTTTCTGGGTCCAATGCATTCGTATTTATTGAGGATCTAGGGAACCAAATAAGTAGCACGATCTTCAATTATAATTGCTATAGTTAATTAAGAGTAATATGATCATTTTTCACTACTAGTAATATGTCTAATTTTTTTTAAATAAACAATCTTTGTGGGACGGAGGGAGTACGCACGTTCCAGATCCGGCCAACTAGATTTTTAAGAAAATAATAAAGTTAGAGTTAGAGTTCCTTCTACCAACCGATTTCTCTTCAAATCCGGTGCATAATCATTAATAAATGGTTAAAAGGAGCCAATGAGATACTCCTCATCTTCATAGGAGCCCATCTGAAGCCACCGTGGGATCTGCACCGGAGCAGCGCCGCGGAGGCACACCGGGGGAGCCGCTACTGGAGAAGCGTGATCAGGGATTTTTTCCATTTTTAATATTTTTTTAAAGTTTTTTATAGAAATATACACTAAAAAAGAAATTTTACAGAAATCTGGCGCCCAGCCAGCGGACGCCACGCTCCCTAGAGACCTGACGCGCGCGAGGAATAGGACCCGACGCGAGAAATAATTTTAGATAAACAGGTTTCTCGGGACCTGGCACCCCACCACCGGACGCCAGAATCCCAGCGTGCATGCCCGGCGAAGCTGCGAGCAGCCAGCGAGCGGAGCGAGCTCCTGACCTCTGACTCTGACCTGAGCTCCTCTCAAGGTTAACAATTTCGTTTTGGAAACCGGCCGAAATTCGGCGGTTTTCGCTGAATTCGGATCGGAAAGTATTTTTAAATTTGAAAATTCAGATTTCCTATTTTCCAGGCCGAATTTCGGTAATTTTTCAGCAAATTCCGGTGGATTTCGCCGGAAAATAATGGAAATGGTTGGAAAATTATAGAAAAATTATATAATTATGAAGAAAAAAATAGAAATTTTGGTAGAGTTTCCCCTAATTATGTCTATATTGACATATTATAATGCGCAATATATAAGAAACTCCAGCACACAATGAGAAATACAAATATGAAACACATAATTCATGTCGAAAGTCCACACGCACACAAAATCGATCAGTAAGAGAAATCAAATTCAAAAAATGAAAATCGATAGTTTATCGTCGATAATCGATGCAAACCGAACGATTTGTCGCTTCGCCTACTGAAAATATATTTTGGCAGTGGAAAAATAGAAAAGTTTGATAGCATTTAATTTTTTAGGTTATGTATAATATTCTATTAGATAAATTATATATAAATGCATAATTTTACATATGGAATTGTCTAAGAAATAAACATGTTTACATTTTTTGCCCATGAAATTGCATGAAGCACACGAATTTGCACAGATATACAAACCACGAAGTGCATAGCGCATATAAACAAACGAGTGCATAGTCCATACAAACCTTATAGTTCACACAAAGAAAAGAGTGCATAGTTCATACAAACCTCATAGTGCATAGAAACAAAAGAGTGCATAGTCTGTACAAACCACATACAAACTAGCAACCTCGTAGTCCATACATGAAGACATTCAGCATATCAATTTAATCATTCTTTGGTCTCTTCTTGCTGGTACGTGTGATATCCATAATAATATTCCTAAATATTGAAATGAACTCAAATAAGAGGGGAACACATAATGATAAAATTGTAATATAGGTATATACCTGTAATTCACCAATCTAACCGCTAGTGCTCATATCAAGATGTACCGATAGTTGAATGAAGTGGCTTGATATGGTGGTGGATGTGAATATGGTTGTGGGTACAGATATGGGTAGGAGGGCAGACGTGGATAGCTGAAGGTTGAACTCACTAAACTGGAGCTATCACCTTCTTGAGAATCAGATCGACGTCGGTTGGTTATCGTCCTCCGTTGTGACATGGGTTGACCATAATCTTGATCTTGTGTGGCATAGATGAAATATGTCTCCCCGGTAAATCTAATAGACGACATACTACAACCACTCCTTCCACCAGTTTGACTAGATACGGCATAACCACTCCCTCCATCATCATTGTCATCGTCATCATCGGTGTTGCCTTCATCACCACCACCACTAGACAAACAATTATTACTTTCAACAGGTGACAGCATTTTGGAATCAAGAGAGTGTCTAGTTTTTTATAAAAATAAATTCTCTACTTTTTTATAAATTTTTTAAATTTTGCATTAAAATCCGTTGAAATTCCAGTTAGTTTTTATTTTCAACTAGCATCGGTAACGATAAATTTTACCGATAATGATGATTATCGAGCGATTTTGTATTCCACTTCGCATCCGATTTCTTCTTATTCTTTGTAGACGGGGAATCCATCGGTTTCTTCTTCTTCTCCGAAGGCGCAGCGGCAGCGACCTCCATGTTCTTCTTCTTCTCCAGAGGTGCGGCGGCAGCCTCCCGTGTCTTCTTCCCGAGGAAGATGTCCGTGAGCACGGTCTCCGACTGCAGCGACGCTCTCAGCATTTCCAAACCCTGCACAGCATGATGTACCCCACTGGAACTAGTTGAAATCTAGCACGTGAATTAGTTGAAATCCACATAATTTTCTGAAAATCGACCACGAAAGACCCCTAAAAAAATCGATCACGAAATTGAACTTGCCTCGTTGTACCCCACTCGAACTGACTTCTCCTGGAGCGAGCTGATGTCCGTGATGCCCAGGGCATTGAGGGCGGCGATGCTGGAGATGGTGGACATGGGCGCGACCTGGAGGTCGTCCATGACCGTGTACATCACGATCTCCATCACGAACCCCGCGCCTGCGAGATCAGAGACCGAAGCCGCCGCCGCCGCCGCCGCCGCCGCCGGAGCAGCCCACGAGCTCGATGGGCACGTTCATCGCGCCTCGGCAGTGGCGGCACGGCGTGCTCCTCACCACGGCCACGTAGCTGTGTAGCAGTCGCCGGTGCCGCCCTTGCCACACTGGTAGACTTCCACGGCGGCGGGTTGCAGCTGGAGGAGCCTCCCGCTCTCGTACCCGCCGGCCGGCGCGAGCAGCGCGGCCCTGGCGTCGGCGGAGCGGACGTAGGCCGCGTCCAGCCGCTCGACGCTGCCGTAGAGGTTATTGCCGACGCAGCCGGCCATGGCGTCCGCGGTCAGGAGCTTGACGACCGTGGCGACGGGCAGGGTGAGGAGGGAGAAGAGGAGGTCCACGACGTCCTTGCCGGCCTCGGCGTACAGCACGCGCCCTGCCTTGGCGTCGGCCAGCAGCCTCATGCTCAGCGTGCTGCTAGCCCTTGTTCTTGAGCAGGTCGCCAGGGCCATCCTTGCGCGAGCAGTGAAGTACTGGAAGGAAGGTTTGTGGTGTGACCGTGCAGGTGTGGTCTGTGGAGCATCGTCGGGCTACACCATATATACTGATCGAGCACTGCCTCTGAATGTTTGTTCGAAAGGGAAGAGGAGGTTGGGGCCACGGCCAGCCTCGAGCTCAAGTTAATACAATCAATTAAGCGGCTTGAGCAGATGACAAATTTATTGGACATCCTCGCCTTCCTCGGTACAGGCAACAGGCAAGCATTGGGACTGCAGGCTGCAGCAACAGCACGCGCAGGTCCTGATCATGGCGCTTTCTCTGCTCTGGTGCCTCTACCCTCTGCCGCCGGACGGCCCAGATACTGTCCAGGCCGTAGTGGGCCGGGCCCTGGTGCCGCAAAACGGCCTGTCACATTCGGCAGCGGGCTCCAGCTCGGCTCGGCCCACGAAGGCGGCCAGCTAGCCCAACGCAGGTGAGTGGCCCGTTTTGCGGCGGCGCGTGTCTGTGTGAGTGCTCTCTTCTCCGCTGAGATTTTTTTTAGTTTCCGTTGCTGTTGGTTCATTCCAGTTCCAGGCGCTCCTAGCGGTGGAGGACATCGGTGATGGCCTGATGGTGACCTTCAAGTTCTACATTTTCTGAGCTTTGTTTGTGCCTGGTAACAGGCACATAATTTTAAATACAATTTTTGGATTAAAATAAATCAGTGTTTCACATATGATAGATTAATTGCATTTTCCAACTCAACACAAACTTGTAGTAGCACACAATTTCTAATGCCATGATTTCAGCTTCTTTTATGAGATTTGTTGAGTTAACAAATTTTATAATAAATGTCGATCTAGCACGTTTTTATTTAACATTTCTTGCAGATATGTTGAGTCAATTTTTTTAGTAATCTAACATTTCATAATTAAAGGAAAATGCCTGGGAACGGAGGGAATACAGAGTATAGCAAGCCCTACAATATATCACCAGTAGGCAATTAGCAACTGAAGATATGGAAGTGAATGTTGCATCAACTTGTTCATGGATGGGATGATCCTCGATAGAGGGACATCCTCGTGTTTGGTTGCAGGTATCTACTACTACGGATACTGCTAATAGAATATGCTCGCAAGATTTATACACCGTTAGACCTGAGGGATCGGAGTAACTGGCAAGCCACTAATCGGAATCGGCAGTGGCAAATGAGGACATGGAACTGTTCGATCAGGGGCGTCCCGGCCAAACCGGGGGGCCAGTGCGAAATTTTAAGATGGACCTATAATAACTTAACAAAATTAAATAATGGTAATAAGTAACAATAGTTTTATTTGGCTCGATGTCTTCGTATTGTGCAGGCGCACTGTGAAGGCAAAAGCCGGAGAGCCAAGGCCCCGACCCTGAGCCTGAGGCGCTGGCTGCAGCAACCACAGCACGGCAGCGGCGACTAGGCTTCCATAGCCATCAAAGAGTAGCCATGGCCCGTGGGCGCCTCACGACTCATGTCTAGTGATCAGCATCGGCAAGTGGACACCGTGACGGTGACCGCCAGGCGCGAGTCCGCTCCCGCGAGGCATGAGTGTCAGTGCGCGACAGGAGACGAAGCGGCGTCTCTTGCCTTTGGTGTCGGTGATCGATCGAGCACTATCGCAGCCACCGAGCAGAAGGCTAGACGTCGGACTATCGACAATTAGGAATACAATGTGTGACTTCTGGGTGCAATTTGGACCTTGTTTTGCTATGGATTGGACTGCAAATTAATAAAATTGAAGCCTACTATATTACTATATATAAGGTATATTTTATATTTTAGGGCCCTTCAAATTTGGGGGCAATGTGCGGTCGCAAGGCTCTCACGCCCCTGGTTCGATTGAACCCATACAGGGTACTACAAGAAACCAAGGAAATGGATCCAGCCATGCCAAATTTGAACAATTTTGAAACGAAAGTGCGTCAACTTCAACTGTGCTTTAGGAGCCCCTAATTTAAACCCCTGAATCTATACGGATTCCGAGGCCCCAGTCCAGCGCAGCTCCTGCGCCACTACTCCCTTTTGCGCCGAGGAAGACGTCGGTGAGCACGGTCTGCGACTCCAACGACGCCTTCAGCAACGCCAAGCCCTGCCCACGGGTCAAAACGCACGCACGAAAACGTCAGAATATGCAACAGATCAGAGCACACTGCACACTAATCTCTACGCAAACCAATCGTACATGAGCTCAAGATAATCACCTCTTTGTAGCCGATCTCAACTGTCTTGGCCTGGAGCCCGGTGATGTCGGTGACGCCGAGGCCGGCGAGGGCGGTGACGGCGCAGATGGTGGACATGGGCGCCACCGAGAGGTCGTCCATCACGGTGTACGTCGCCATCTCCCGCACGTACCCCGTGGTTCTCCCCTCGCCCGCCGCCGCCGCCGCGGGCTTCGCGGCGCCGTCGGGCTCCACGAGCTGCACCTCCGCCGTCATCTCGCCCTTGCACACGGGGCACCGCGTGCCGCTGACCCTGGTGGCGTAGTCGTAGCAGCGAGGGGAGCAGGGGCAGCCCTTGCACCTGAAGAGGCGCCCGTTCGGCGCCGGCGCGGCGGCCACCAGCTGGAGGACGGCGGGCTCGAGCAGAGCGTCGGTGGCCTCGCGGCGGCAGACGTGGCCGGCGTCGAGCGCCTCCACGCTGCGGTGGAGGTTGCCGACGGAGCCGACCATGGCGCCCCCGGTCGGAAGTTTGGTCACCACGGCGGTGGCGGGGACGGCAGCGCCCGCGGTGAGGAGCTTGGCGACCGTGCCGAGGGGGAGCGCGAGCAGCGAGAACAGGAAGTCGACGACGTCCTTGCCGGCCTCCGCGTACAGCACGCGCCCGGCCTTGGTGTCCACCAGCAGTTTCATCTTCATGGTCGGAGGAGCGGCGGGTTCGGCTGCCATCTGAGTCTTGGCAAGTCCGAGAAGCGGTGGCAAGACGAGCAGTTTGTGCGGGGGAGCTTGAGCGTGAGACGGACGGCGAGAGGTAGACGAAGCTACTGGTCGAATTGCATCTGTTGCAGTAGCATGATAACGAGATTTAATGGTCTCCTGGGAGACGAAAAGGTCGGCGTGCTTGCATCGATGGCAGCGCGTGCCACGCCTGCGACGCTTCGTTTGATTCGCCGCGCGAACGCGACCGTGTCGCTTCCACCCCCTGGGCTGCATGAATACAGGAAGTCAGGAAGCTGAGCGTGTCCACCTGAATGAAACAAGAACAAAAATATGATGCAGTTCGAGTGTTCAACCTTGCGAAGCAGTCATCCTATGGGTAATGGGTTTGGCTATGCAGCCCAGCACCACAAGAGGGTTTGGCTATACAGGCTTCTAAATTGTTGTGTTGTACAAAGAAGCGATCTTGGCCAAACATGGTGGCCGTTGGACAAACAGAATCATGACAGAGCCAGACATGTAAAATTATGATTTATGAAAATGATATTGCTTGCTAGGCACAAGGATAGGGATATGGAGTAGTAGCCAACATTGCAGACATTCCCATCAGAGAAGATGACACTGATAGCCAAGTAGCCAACGAGACAAATATTTGCATGTTGACTGTACATTTAATTTTTTTTTGGCATCATAATTTCTCGTGTTCCAAACCAAACAATTTCTAGTTTAAACAGAATCGGGAGACTGCGATTTGAAGAGACGTTCATAACTCACAGTTGGCCTGCAGTTTGTAAGCAACCTCAAAGGATGCAGAAACTATTAACTGAAATGACAAGTACGAGAAATCAACTGCCTGCCACAAATTGTTTAGTCATTAACTCAGTTACTCTTCAAGCACTCACATATCCATAGCTTTTGCGGTTTTGCCACATGGCATCGCACACGAAAAGGCAGAGGACGTTCTTCCACGCAGAGCAAATTAACAGGAAAGGCTCAAGTGTCAGTTCTTCAGCTTACCATAGGGATTTATAGAATATTGTCTCCAGCAAAGCTCTCACAAAACCATTTTCTGCAGTAGTTTAACACTTTAACTTCTAAGTTGTAACTATCAACTACCCTTCTGATTAAAAAGTCGTGTGGTGATTTGTACATGAGATTCCCCAAAAAAATGCCCATTCAACTAAGCAGTAACTTCCTTCTTGCAACGAACTTTTTTCTTGGGGAGAAAAACATCAGTCAGTACGGTCTTGGACTTCAGGGAAGCGAGGAGTATCTCCAGTGCCTGCATTTGAACAAAGTAATCATCAAACGAACTGACAGTCGAGCAAAACAGCTAGTGCCAATTTTCTTTTCTACTCGCGGATATAATAAATACACCACCTCTTGACCGCCAATCGTCACAGTCCTTTGTTGTACTGTGCTCAGGTCCTTGACGCCACACCGTGCAAGTAGGTCGATGCTTGATGCGCTGGATGCTGGGGTTATCGAGAGATCATCAGTGATGGTGTATGTGGTCGTCCCAACCACAAACCCTTTGCTGGGAGTCCCGAACGCAAGCCCATTGTTCCTGACATGCGGCATTTCCTCTTTCATGTAACTGTAGCAAGATGGGCAGCCGCTGCCTTTGATATCTGAAAAATATCCACAAGTAATATGTGTACCGGTGTGGCTGTCTGTTTTCCCTAAACAAGTGAAGACACTGCTCTTCACACTTAGTTGTGCATCCAGTAGTTGTTGCAAAGGACAGAGCATGGCAGGGGCAACAGTAGGGCTGAGATAGGGCTCCTTGCTCTTGCTTGAGCATACATACTTGGTGTCCAGTTCCTGCACGCTGTCAAGCACATTACCAATGCTACCAACCATGCCTCCTTGGTAAAGCAGGTTGGCAACGGCGCCCATAGGAAGGCATAGGAGGCAGGGGAGGAGCTCAATGACATCATTGCTAGCGTCAGCGAAGCAGACTTTCTGAGCCTTAGTGTCAATCAAGGGCTTGATCGCTAATCCATTAATAGCCATGAAATTCCTACTTTATCGAGTCTTATGATTTCTCAGGGGTCACCTGTCACCAGATAAAGAAAGTTAAATATGCTTCCAGATTAAACACAGACAGTATATTGCTTACAAACATTAAGGACATAGTAAGAGACAGATCAGCAGGAACAATTGCAAAGCACTGCTCTGTTTGAGAGCTGGAATTCTTGAACTCTGTATGGTACACCAGAAAGGATGATCAACAATCAGGTTCCTAAGTTAAAACACTGTCTCCTCATTACAGATGAACTCTACCCAATTCTCCTTATTCATGACAAATTCCATTACAAAACAATAATAATTGACTGAAAAATATTTATTTGCTCCTTTTCACTCTATCAAGTTTTTTTTTTTTGCAAATGGAGCACCAGAACTGAATTTCCATGCTGGTATTCCAACTACGCAGAAAACGTGAAATTTACGCGAAGAGACGTAATGTTTTCCTATGAAACATAAGGTTGAGTCGAGTAACATTAAACCCCCCAGCATAGAGCCCTAGCCCGAATCCAAACCCAATCCACTCAATCCCAGAACCCCCTTCCAAACCCCCCAAAACCCTAACGACCCTAACTGATACAATTAGAGCATAAATAAAGGAGGATCACCATCGGGATATAGGGGCACAGATCAGCGTCAACTACATTCTCACAGCAAGGGGGAACGGTTCCAGTTCGTCGAAAAAGGGGGAACGATTCCAATCAGGCAGGATAGATTCATCTCGAGTAGAGAAATGGAAAGATAAACAAAATTGAGTCAAAGAGGAGGAGAAGCATGGTGGTGGAGGAGGAATCACTTACGATGCCGGTGTTAATGCCCGCCGCCGGAGCTCGCCGGCGAGGAGGATGAGCACGAAATGTTTTTTTTCTCCTTTTCTGTTTCGTCATATTACAGAACAGGCGTTGTTCCATGCGCGTGGGGCTGAAGCTGAGCAGTTGGGTAATTGGGCTATGGTAGGCTCTTCCAGCCCATGGCTAATGGGCTATGGTTTATTTATTTTTGGAAAAAATCTTTTTTGTCCTCCTCAACTTTGAGCCGAATCTGTTTTACCTCCATGGATCACAAAACCGTCCGTTCAGCCTCCTCAAACTCACAAAACCATTCGCATAACCTCCCTGAGCGGTTTGAGGGTGAGGTGGCAGCGATTTTTCTATTTTTATTTTATTTTTTATTTTGACTAAATATTTGAAAAATCACAGTAAATCACAAAAAATTATAAAATAGAAGATCCAATTTTTTTGAACTCCACGTAAGTAGATCTACGCATTGAATATATTATATAATATACTTTAGTATAATTTTTTTTCTATAGTTTTAGATATATGCTTTTCTACAATTAATTTATAGTTATAGTCTCCGTCATCCAATTACGATGAAAATTTTATGATGGTATAATCATTATATGATTGAGATGTAGTAAACATTTTATGATTATCGAATCATGTATGATTGAGTTATTGATTTATCTAGGTTTATCTATAGATTGGTCTAGATTTATCTAAGTTTATATAGATAAATCTATAGCTCAGCTAAACATGATCCAATAATTATAAAAATTTTACTATAGCTCAATCATATAATTATTAGCCCACCACAAAATTTTTACCATAATTGGACAATAGAAACTGTAGATATAAATTAATTGCAGAAAACATATATCTAAAACTACATAAAAAATTTGTACGAAAGTATATCATATAATATGTTCAATGTATAGATCTACTTACGTGGAGTTCAACAAAATTGGATTTCCCTTTTATGATTTTTTTTATGATTTACTGTAATTTTTTAAAAATTCAGTCAAAATAAAAAATAAAAGAAAAATAGAAAACCCACTGCCAGCTCACTCTCAAAGCACTCAGGGAGGTTATGTGAACGGTTTTGTGAGTCTGAGGATGCTGGACGGACAGCTTTGTGGTCCAGGGAGGAAAAATAGATTCGGCTCAAAGTTTAGAGAGACAAAAAAGACTTTTTTTCTTTATTTTTCTAGTCAATGGGCTATGAATTTGATTTTATTGTGAAAAAAAACGATTCGCCTTCGGGGTAGGTGGGCTGCCAATTGGCCTCTTTATAAGGAAAGCGTCCTCGACTTACAGCAGGAGTGGAATTGGTCGTAGGCGCCGACGCAGTAGCCTCATCCGTGGAAGTACACGAGCACGGGGAGCTTGCTACCTTCTTCTCCGCCGGCCGGCGGCGGTCTTGGCATGTGGGATGTGGTCGCGTCAGTTCCGTGGCCGGCTCGGCCGGCACAGAAATATCAAGGGAGATGTAACGGCACGAGAGTGGCTTGAAGCAAGTTGTGAGACGGTAAATAATGTTCAAGCCAAAAAAAGTGGAAGGTAGAGGTACTCGTGGGAGGGAGTATTAGACACTTGGACGCCAAAGGCCAATACATGTACGTTCATTTCCATAAGCGTTCAAAGGTAGAGAGCGTGCGCGTGCGTTCATGTACGCGTATCATTTTGCAATGTTTCTCACAGAAGACATTAGATGAGGAAAAATGAATAAATATGAACGGCAGATAGAGACTAATACATTTCTTTTTCGGAACACATATACAAAAGCTCACACACACACGCACGCTCACCCAGTCTTCACCCAGTCACCCTTATGTATACACGCACGCAATCCTATCCAAGGTTTTCGTTATCAGAATTTAAAATTTATCGGAGGTCATAGAGAAATAGGATAAATAAGATATATCGGAATTATCGGACCAAATTCAAAAAAAATTCAAAATATTTGAAAAATATTGTAGAATTTGACTTGAAACTATTTCTAAGCTATTAAGCATCCCTTGTTTACAAATAAAGTAAGAATAGAATACTATAAGTATAGGATCATCGCGCGGGTGGATTTGAGCTGTCTGTGTAGAAGCAGGATAAATAGGAGATATCAAATTTTATCGGACCCTAGGGATAAAAGGGAAATATCGGAATTTTCAGCCGATATCGGCCGATAAAGAAAACCCTCCTATCTTTATGAGCACCTCCGAGAAACTAAGCCGGCAGATCCTCAAGATTGATGTAAGTCTCGCTGTCGATGGGTACGTCACCTACCAATATAAGAATGGCACCAGTTAAATTCTAAAATAAATTTCGAAAAATACAAACACTTATGTCGAGTCTAGAATTTGAGGTTAAACAGATAGATTCCACCACAAAAAACCTTACTAGCTGAACTACACTCGATTTACAAAGACTAACACATTTACCTAGAGTACAGAACGCCTGGCAACGTATCCTATGGAAACCAACTAGCTTGTGCAAACTATAGAAACTCGAATCTGGGTCTTTGGATGGGCATCCGATGGATGGAGCTGGAGGTGGGACAAATTTGCATATAACCTCCCGCAATTATCCCACTTAATTGCGTATTATGCAAATAGACCCCTCATACCAAGCGCCGCGTCCTGCCTGGGATTCGCCCGCATCCAGCCCTGGGACATGCCGCCGTTCGTTTCGTATCCTCGAAAGACTGCGCCGCCGCCGCCCATCCCAAGCCTCGACGCCGCGTCTGCTCCTTTATTTCTCGCCGCGACGCCCTCCTACTTGTCGCCCAGTTTCGTCGCTTGGCCGCGCTGGAGCCCGACGCCATCTGCCCCTTTGTTTCTCGCTGCGCCGCCGACCCTTCGCGAGTTGCCAGTCGCCCGCCCGCACGCAAGTCGCTGGCGCCGACGCCCTCCTACTTGTCGCCCAGTTTCGCTGCCCCTTTGTTTCTCGCTGCGCCGCCGACCCTTCGTGAGTTGCCAGTCGCCCGCCCGCACGCAAGTCGCCGGCGCCGTTTTCTCCGGCGACGGCCCCCCCGGCACCGTCGCGCGTGCGGTCAAGAGAAGGTGCGGTGCGTGGAGATGCCCCCGGCACCGTCGTTGGTGTAAAGATGCCGCCGGTGCCGAGCACCACAGAGATGACAGTGCAGATATTCAGATAGGCATGCCATTCAGATAACCAAGTCCAAGCGTGTAAATGTCCAAGCCATCATGGTGGATTCTCATTCCAGTTCGCTGTCTGCTGGGCTGATTGATGAGATGAAGGATCTGGTGGCAGCTAAACTATTTAGCTTCAGTTGTATGCATGTTCCTCGTGCTTGTAATCGAGCGGCACATGAGCTAGCTGCTCTAGGCCTGTGTTGCGTTGAGGGAATGCTTCTTCTAGTTCTAGTCAATTGTGCATATATTGTATATGATTTTGCCATTTGTGCAGATATAGTGTACATGATTTTGTAGGATCACTGAAAAATGTCTGATGTCTCTGCATATTCTGCTATTTCACTAAATGTGCAATGTATATAAAGCATCCAGTTTCCATGTTGGACCCTCTCACTTTGCATCACACATACCAGAATGATTGAGTGATGGCATTGCCAATGTTGGAACCTGATGATCTCAAGAATAACAGCATCACTGTGCGATGGCTTTTCCGTTTAGAATTAACTCTATACCTGTTTCTGTACATCAGACTAGAACATAATTTGGATGGCCCAACAGTTAATGGAAGAAAATTAGCACTGGTAGAAAATTGGCCCTAATAATTCCTGACAATGTGCAACAAGAACTAATAAAAAAAGGTGTAGCACTGGTAGAATTTTTAACTAAGAACTCCTGCATAAAGAACAAAGAGGCAAATATTCATGGCCGTGATCAGTTAACAACATGCGAAAGAGCACGTAGCTCTGATAATAATCATTTAAGTACAGGCGATGGAGGAGCACGATGTTAGCAATAATCTTGACATGTGCTGTGTGTCGCACCATGGGTGTGTTCCTGGCGTGCTTGAGTCAGTCATCAGTGTGTGTGCGCGTCGCGGATGCGTGAACGTGCGTAGACCAGCAGAGTTGCTGCAGAAGTGTCGAGTCGTGGACATGCAGAGCCGCGTACACAGGTCCGGAGCAGTGCGTGCGCGAGATGGCTCCGACGCAAGCTGCTGCGTCGTTTGAGTCATAGGAGGAGGAGGTGTGCGTGGCGCACGATCTGCATAGGAGAGGCCGCGTCGTTCGGGCGAGCAACGGGCTCACGACGACGCCGAGCGGGACCTGCGGATCGTGGCGTGAAGCTAGGACGTGGTGGAGGTTGGCTCCGAGTGTCCTTGGCCTATTTGTAGCCCAGTGCTCCTCCGTGACTTGTTGCCGGAGTTGTTTTTCAGTTTCAATCAAAGGCCAACATACAGGCGAGTTATCGCCGGGGCGTTCGTCACCAGTTTTCTTGTGTCTACTGTTCATCTTCTTCCTTGGTCTGCTGGCGCGTGTGAGAGCTAGAGCGAACAAGGGAGAGTGCGTGAGCGTGGAACGCGTGTTCCAGGGCAGCGCCAACAATTGGTATCAGAGCTGGGTCCGCAATCTCCTGGGCCCGTGCACACTTGGGTGGTGTAGGTCCGAACCCCAGTGGACCGTGGGTGTGAGGCCCGTGTGTGCTCGTGTGTCGGGCCGTTCAGTGGTGGACTGCGGGTGTAAGGCCCATATGTGCTCGTGTGTGGAGCCGGTCACTAGTGGACTGTGGTGTGGGTCCAGTCAGTGCTTAGGGGCACCAATGTGTGAGGGGGAGATTGTTGGGATTAGTCCCACATTGGTTGTGGGGGGAGAGTTGAACCAACATAAAAGTGGAGGGAGTCTCTCACCTCTTGGGCTAGCTTTTGGGGTGTAGAAGAACTTCCTCCAGGGTGTGAGCCCGGTTGAGCCAACTCTCCCGGTTTTGGGCCGACAATTGGCATCAGAGCCGGTGAAGCCCGGAGGAAGTCATGGCTGGTGATAGCAGTCCCCCGTGTCCTTCTTCGCCCAAGAGGCCGAAGTTCGACGGCAGCGGCAGCGGCGCACGCGAGGTCATCGTGGAGCGCATCGTCTCCAACCCCGGCGTTGTCGAGGTGCCGCATCTGACGAGGACCAACTACCACGAGTGGTCTTTGGTCACGCAGGTGAACCTCGAGGCGTTGGAACTCTGGGATGCCGTGGAGGTGGAGTGCAAGGACCGTGCCAAGGATCGGCGGGCGTTGGCCGCCATCCTGCGCGGGGTGCCGCCGGACATGAAGTCTCACCTCGCCAAGAAGAAGTCCGCGAAGGAAGCATGGGCGGCCTTGAAGGAGATGAGGGTTGGCGACAATCGCGTGAAGTCTTCGGTCGTGCAGCGGCTCATGATGGAGTTCGAGAACATCACGCTCCGTGACAGGGAGTCCGTCGACAACTTCGCGATGCGCGTCATCGGGCTCGTCGACAAGCTAGGCGAGCTTGGCAAGGAGATGGAGGACAGCCACGTGGTGAAGAAGATGCTGCGCGTGGTCCGAAAGAGGTACAAGCAGGTAGCGGTGTCGATCGAGATGCACTCCGACCTCAACAAGATGTCAGTGGAGGAGCTTATCGGCCGGCTGCGCGTGGCGGAGGACGCCGACGCTGAGGAAGCCGCGGACGGCATCGAGAAGGGCGTCCAGCAGCTACTCCTCACCGAGGAGCAGTGGGAGGCGCGTCGGCGCCAGCGCGGCGGCAAGGAGCAGGCGCGCGGCGGCGGCAGCGGCCATGGAGGCAATCGTGACGAGGATGACCGCAACAGCACGTGCTCGGGGGCAAGCGGGCGTTCGGGGCGCCGCAACCGAGGGAGGTGCTTCAACTGCGGCGAGTGCGGCCACATCGCCAAGCATTGCCCCAAGGCACGGGACGGCAAGGCGCTGTTGGCGGACGCCGACGAGGAGCCGACGTTGCTGTCAGTTGGGTCGAGTCACCATGTCAAGCTTAGGGGGGTGATTGTTAGCAATAATCTTAACATGTGCATGTGTGTCGCACCATGGGTGTGTTCCTGGCGTGCTTGAGTTAGTCATCAGTGTTTGTGCGCGTCGCGGATGCGTGAACGTGCGTAGACCAGCAGAGTTGCTGCAGAAGTGTCGAGTCGTGGACGTGCAGAGCCGCGTCCACAGGTCCGGAGCAGTGCGTGCGTGAGATGGCTCCGCTGCAAGCTGCTGCGTCGTTCGAGTCATAGGAGGAGGAGGTGTGCGTGGCGCACGATCTGCATAGGAGAGGCCGCGTCGTTCGGGCGAGCAACGGGCTCACGACGACGCCGAGCGGGACCTGCAGATCGTGGCGTGAAGCTAGGACGTGGAGGTTGGCTCCGAGTGTCCTTGGCCTATTTGTAGCCCAGTGCTCCTCCGTGACTTGTTGCTGTAGTTGTTTTTCAGTTTCAATCAAAGGCCAACATACAGGCGAGTTGTCGCCGGGGCGTTCGTCGCCAGTTTTCTTGTGTCTACTGTTCATCTTCTTCCTTGGTCTGCTGGTGCGTGTGAGAGCTAGAGCGAGCAAGGGAGAGTGCGTGAGCGTGGAATGTGTGTTCCAGGGCAGCGCCAATAATTGGTATCAGAGCTGGGTCCGCAATCTCCTGTGCCCGTGCACACTTGGGTGGTGTAGGTCCGAACCCCAGTGGACCGTGGGTGTGAGGCCCGTGTGTGCTCGTGTGTCGGTCCGGTCAGTGGTGGACTGCGGGTGTAAGGCCCATATGTGCTCGTGTGTGGAGCCGGCCACTGGTGGACTGTGGTGTGGGTCCAGTCAGTGCTTAGGGGCACCAATGTGTGAGGGGGAGATTGTTGGGATTAATCCCACATTGGTTGTGTGGGGGGGAGTTGAACCAACATAAAAGTGGAGAGAGTCTCTCACCTCTTGGGCTAGCTTTTGGGGTGCAGAAGGACTTCCTCCAGGGTGTGCGCCCGGTTGGGCCAACTCTCCCGGTTTTGGGCTGACACACGAACAGCAGGTAGTCCTAGGTTGATCCCGCGGTGGCCATCGCCGTCCTCCTCCTCGAATACGTGCACGCCGGAATCCACACCGTCGGCAGACTCCATCGGCGACGGCACCGGCGAGTCACCCTGCGGCTGCGGCGGCGGCGGCGTTTCACTGGGTGGCATCATCAGCGAGTCCCAGGGCAGGGCGGAGGGCGTCAAGGATACGAAAGGGCGGCAGCGTTGCAGTCTTTCGAGGATTCCGCACGAACAGCAGTGCAGTCTTTCGAGCACGAACAGCAGGAATTCACAACGTCGCCGGAATCCCAAGGCAGGGCGGAGGGCGCGGCGCTTGGTATGAGGGGGTTTATTTGCATAATACACGATTAAGTGGGATAACTATGGGAGGTTATATGCAAATTTGTCCCACCTCCAGTCCCATTCATTGGATGCTCATCCAAAGACCCAGATTCGAGTTTCTATCGTTTTCACAGGCTAGTTGGTTTCCGTAGGATACGTTGCCGACATGAATACTAGAAGGATACATCTGAAGATGAATGGCAGACAAAGACTAACACCATGTCACCAGCTCAAGACTCAGTTCACCTCATTCTGTCATTTGTGCACGAACCGCTTCAACATTCCCATCAACTCCTCCGTCGCCTCGCTCCGCTGTCCGACAGAGAAGCCATGCCGCTCCCCCACGAACTCGGCGAGCTCAACGGCCTTCCCCATCTCCTTCAGCCTCGCGGCGTAGCGCAGCACGTGGCCACACAGCACGTCGCGGCCAGGCGCCACGACGAGCGCCGGCGGCAGCGGCAGCGGCTCCAGGCTCGCGCCGCCCGGCGCGAACGGGTTCGCCAGCGGATGGTCCCTGGTGGCCCCCGCCGGCAGCGCCATGCGCCAGAGCTGGTCGGACATCTCCACCGTCAGGGACGCGCCGGCCGGGGGATCAGACTCCGTCGCCGTGCGTTCGTTGCTGCCGAAGAACGCGGAGAAGAGGACGTACCCGGCGACGCGCACCGGGCCGGGCACGATCTGCCCGGCGGCGATCCGGACCACGGCATGGTGGGCCAGGTTCGCGCCGGCCGACACGCCGGACACGAACGTCCGGGAGAAGTCGGCTGATTCGGCGAGCCACGGCTCGGCGCCAGCGCCCAGTGTGGCCTGCGCACGAAGCCAGGAGAAGAACGTCGCGGCGTCCTCGACGGCCGCGGGGAGCACCGGACGGCCGCGGGGAGGCGGTGCTCGGGGGCGAGGCGGTACTGGACGGAGAGCACGACGGCGGGGAGCTCGGCGGCGAAGCGCTGGCAGCAGGAGTGGAACATGGGCTGGTCGTAGGCGCCGATGCAGTAGCCGCCTCCGTGGAAGTACACGAGCACGGGGAGCTTACCATCGTTGCCGGCGGTGGCGTGTGGCCTGTACACGCGAACCTTGAGGCCTCGAGCCGCGTCGTACACGGCGTCCTTCCACTGGACGCCCGGGACGTCCGGGAACGGCCCTGCCGGCATGATGGCCGCCGATTCGTCGCCACGGACGACGGAGCCCTCGCCGAAGAGACGGATGACGCCGAAGAAGTCTTCCACGACGCGCTGCGCTTCGCCGCCGGACATGGTGATGCTGGTGAATTGATGATCGTCTGTCGAGGATGCAGACTGCTTGCAGCTTGCCGCGAACTGACGATTTGCAGAGCTGGACCTAGGCTCCACGGAGTATACCAGGCCCGTGTTCAGTTACAAAAATCAAAATTCCAAAAAAAATTTCCGGCACTTGCATGAAGACTTAAATCTAGACAAAATAAAAAACACATTGCGACTGCTATCTGTAAATGGCGAGACGAATCTAATGAACCTAATTAGGCTGTAATCAGACGCTAAATTGCTACAGTAATGCTATAGTAAACAACCTCTAATGACAGATTAATTAGGCTCATTAGATTCATCTCGCGATTTACAGACGAGTTCTGTAATTATTTTTATGATTAATCTATATTTAGTACTTCAAATATAGAAAGATGTCTTTTCAAAAATTTTACATCGCGCAACCAAACGGGCCAGATGGTTTTTCTACATGGAAAACTCACGTCACTTAGTGAGGCACGCCATGTATGAAGGTTCTTGCTGCGCGCTCACGTCACACTCAAACTGACCGCGACTTGTCACCATTTTTGATGTGGTTGTGTTGTGAGGTCCGTCACTTTTGTTTCACAGCCACAAGCCCACAACAGCCTGGATTCTTTTACTCTCAAACACAATTAAAATATAAATATGCACGCATTCTCAAAATTTATGAATACAGGCACGTAACCTTATCTCTAGATTCACGATAGAGAGATCAAAGTCACCACAAACATCTTTTCTCAATATCAAGTATCATGTCCGGTTTCATAAGAACATTCCATCACACAAAATCTTTAACCCAAATCGTCGACATGCCAACTAGTGTTAACTAAGGGAACACAACAACAACAACAACAACAACATGATTTGTGAATAACGAGTAAAACCAAACAAAAATGGTAGAGCGACAACCACTAACTTCCATCACACATCATCTTTAACCCAAATCTGTAATCGTCGACATGCCAACTAGTATCAACTAAGAGAACACAACAACAAGATTTGTGAATAACGAGTAAAACCAAACAAGAATAGTAGAGCGACAACCACTATAAATCATTATTATTATCACCAGTTCACTTCATGTGGCCTACAAAACGCTTCAAGATTCGGATAACGTTCGCCTCGCCCCACCGCAAGATGGAGAAACCATGCCGCTCCCCCTTGAACTCGGCGAGCTCCACGCAAGGAAAAATCTTGCCGAGAATTTTCTGAGAAAAATCGATAATCACCTCGGTGAGGCCCTTTTTTCTCTTACCGCCTAAATTTTTCGGCCATTTTGAATCCCCGCGCCCAAACCAAATTGGCCTGGCCCAAAACCAGGCCACCCCGCCGCCTCCTACCCCTAAACCTGATCCATGTTCCACTCCCATCTCCAGTTCTGCACAGCCATGGCGGCAACAGCACTAAGTGCATGCACCCCATTCCTCCTTTGGTCGCTATCGCCACACACCGTACCGCCTCTCCTGCGCAAAGACGCTCGAGGTGCAGTCGCTACTCGTTGTTTCCTCCACCTCCTTCCTCGCTCACTTGCCCATGATGCACGGAGCCGCTGCCCGCTGCTGCCACCCGCCACAACCCCAATCCCACAAAATGCTTGCTGCGACATGCCTGTTGCCTTCGAGACCGGTGGTGTCGGGCGCCGTGGGGTGATGACGATGGAGGGAGAGGAGGATGTGCTGGCGCATCCTTTGCATCATACTGAAGTTGTTGCTTCCACTCTAAAGGAGCGAGATGCACACCGCCACAAAAGCAAAGCCGTCGCCGGCTCATCATCAGTGTTGCCCATTTTATGTTGAGTTAGGGGATTTAAAGAAGATATTTTCTTGATTTTGAATCAGAATCGGATCAACAAGGTAGCCCTGTTTATGCTGAGTAAGGGTAGAGTAGTTCTGATGACAGTGAAGGCAATGGTGAGTTTAATTTTTTGATTGGATTCTGCATATTATATCATGTACCTTTGTTGAAATATTAATTTTTATTAAAGGTGATGGTAATGCAACTGAACTTGGAGAGGGAGAGGCTCTGGAGCCCAAGAAGGAGGTAATGTTCCTGGTACTAGTAGTTGATCAACTTGCTATGGGAAATTTTGGTCCAGTATTGATTAATTTCTATTCTCTTATCAGCTGGAGAGGACCAGCCAGTCTCTCTATGTCCGAGATTAACAAGGCTGATGAAACATTGTGTCAGGAACTTGTACTGAAGGTCGGATAAATATTTTGCCCTTAAATCTAACATACTATATTTGTGTTTCTCATTTTTTTCAATATAGCTTGCTGCAACATTGTTTTGCTTAAAACTTTGCCAATGGTCTTTGTTGTATTCTGCACCTGTTAGGCAGTAGTAATTGGGACTGAAAGGACTTTTCAGTTTGTTTGCAATTTACAATTATAAGCATGGGTCTGTAAGGCAGTAGATCAGTGCCTCCAATGTCTTTCAGTCAATCGAGGTTGTGTGACATAACAATTTACTATTTTATAATTATTGCAGTGATTCGAGCATCCATGCACTATGAAATATGGAGTGATTTAGTGACCAGATTTTGGGGATACAAAGCCATGTTTTGGTTCATGTCCTTAATTACTTGTACTATTTTGGACAATACTTGTAATATTTTGAACAATGTACTGCTATTTGACCGGTTTTGAGCTTTTCTTTGTCTTTTCATGTGCTTGTAATATTTAGGACCATGGACTCTTGTAGGAAT
Organism: Panicum virgatum; assembly: GCF_016808335.1. Lineage (NCBI taxonomy): Eukaryota > Viridiplantae > Streptophyta > Magnoliopsida > Poales > Poaceae > Panicum > Panicum virgatum. The sequence continues at coordinate 7,305,118 of NC_053149.1, read as the reverse complement.
TGTAGGAACTATGGATGATGGAGACTGTAATATTTGGGAGTGAACACCGTTGTGTGCAATATTTGCTGCAAGAAAGCCATATTTCTCATTTCTACGAAATGTTATATCTTATTTTTGCTGTTAGATTGTTTGGAAATAATCTAGGTTATTTTCTGTACAAACTGAGGGACTTTTTCTTTTAAATTTCATCTAAAAAAAAATAGCACATCCAACAATTTTTCGACAAATATGATATACATGTTTCTTAGTGACCTCCAATTTGTTTCCCTTACCGGTATGGTAAACCTTGTCCACGGCCTTCCCCATCTCCTTTAGCCTAGCCGCGTAGAGCAGCACGAGGTCGCGGAGCGTGTTGCGCCTCGACGAGCACCAGCGGCAGCGCCACCAGCTCTAGGTTGGGGTTGTCCGAGCCGAACGGGTGGGCTGAAGAGGAGTACACGGCCTGTACACGTGGACCTTATTGATGCCGTGTGTTGCGTCATACTCCCTCTATACTGTAAAGAAAGTCGTTTTGAGTATGTCTTAAGTTAAATATTTTAAACTTTAACGATAAATAATTCTTTTAAATTGAGTTTGAAATATAAAAGCGATATAAGTAAATTTATCTTGAAATATATTTTTATAAAAGTATATATTAATTATATTTTATAAATTTTTATAGCAAAAAAATAGTGGTCAAAGTTGTTTTTAGAGACCATGTTGATGTCTGAAACAACTTTCTTTACAATATGGAGGGAGTACAAGGCGTCCTTCCACCAAAATGATGTTATTTCTTTTAGTAATAGAATGCCGTGTCCATCAACGATGAGTGTCTATAAGAGTCTCCCAGGGCCGTTCAAAGGTAGAGAGTGTGCGCGTGCGTATGTGTACGCGTATGCTTTTGCAATGTTTCTCACAAAAGAAATTACACGAGGGGAAAAAGATAAAAACGAACTTCAACCCACATTGTGGAGTACAGAACGACGAAGACGTGTACTACAAGGATACATTTGAAGATGAATGGCAGACACGAAGAGCAACACCATTTTCACCAACTCAAGACCCAGTTCACCTCATTCACAGTCATTTGTGCACGCACGGACGCACCGCTTCAAGATCTGGATCAGCTCATCTGTAGCCCCGCTCCACGGTCCTTTGGAGAAGCCATGCCGCTCCCCAGGGAACTCGGCGAGCTCAACGGCCTTTCCCATCTCCTCGAGCTTCGCCGCGTAGCGCAGCATGTGGCCGCGGAGCACGTCGCGCCCGAGCGCCACGACGAGCGCCGGCGGCAGCGGCAGCGGCTCCAGGGTCGGGCTGTCCGGGCCGAACGGGTTCGCCAGCGGGTGGTCCCTGGTCGCGCCCACCGGCAGCGCCAGGCGCCAGAATTTGTCGGTCGTCTCCACCGTCAGCGACACGTCCGGCGGTGGAGGGGCCTCCGACGCCACGCGCTCGACGCTGCCGAAGAAGGCGGAGAACAGGACGTACCCGGCGACGCGCGCCGGGTCGAGCACGAGCTGCCCCGAGGCGATCCGGACGACGACGTGGTGGGCCAGGTTGGCGCCGGCCGACACGCCGGTCACGAAGGTCCGCGCGAGGTCGGCGGATTCCACGAGCCACGGCTCGGCGCCGGGCGCGCCGGGAGCGGCGGCCTGGGCGCGCAGCCAGGACAGGAACGCCGCGCCGTCCTCGACCGCCGCGGGGAGACGGTTCTCCGGCGCCCGGCGGTACTGGACGGAGAGCACCACGGCGGGGCGCTCGGCGGCGAAGCGCTGGCAGCAGGAGTGGAGCGCGGGCTGGTCGTACTCGGGGAGGCAGTAGCCGCCTCCGTGGAAGTACACGAGCACGGGAAGCTTGCGGCCTTCGCCGGCGGCGGCCGCCGGCGGCCGGAACACGCGCGCCCTGAGGCCGCGCGTCGCGTCGTACACGACGTCCTTCCACTGGACGCCCGGGACGTCCGGGAACGGCCCCGCCGGCATGATGGCGGATTCGACGCCGCGAACGACGGAGCCATCGCTGAAGAGCTGGACGACGCCGTGCAGGTCCTCCACGACGTTTGGCGGCGCGGTGTCGCTGGACATGATGGTGGACGGTGGTCGATCGACGACTCTGGGGTGTTGAGTTTGGTTTTGGATCGATGCGCCGACGGCATCTCAGTTGTTGGCTTGTTGCTTTTCCGAGTGGAAGTCTCAAACGTGATCACGTCACGCTCGCATCGCATTCCGGAGCTGCCAGATTTGATCGCAGTGTCTCAGTCTCACTGTCTGGCATTGCAGGAGCACCAACCTTGAGAGCAGGTATTATAGCTATGCCGGCAAGCGGGCGAGAATGTTAGGATCAATAAGAGGTAGCGGGGATTCGGGTAGAAGAATGGAGTCTGAGGAACGAGAGTACTCTGTCTTACCTGTAATGAGTGAATTGTCAACCGTGCGGTGTGATCGTGCGCTTGGTCTTTGGATTGCAGGTACACGGGCGTCGAGTGTCGACGGAGAGCTGTCGTTGAGGATCTCAGGCCGGGTGGCAGCTGTGGCGTCCATTCCTGGATCGAGGGTGCAAGCGGCGACGGAAGACGGATTTCTTGGTTTGCGCCACAAAACCAAGGAGGCGGACGGCGGTTGAAGACGCCAAGTCGTGGAGGCACGGGCATCGGTCTCGGGACTGACGGAGGCGACGGGCGTCGACGGCGTCTAGGGTCTCGTTGAGGGCGAGGAGGTGACGGGCGTCGGGTGGCGTCTAGGGCCGTCAGAAGGCCGAGGCAGGAACGGCGTCTAGGGCCACGGCGTGGAGGCGGGAATCTTCCCGCGCGTAAAGTTTTGACGGTTTTCTCAAAACCGGCCACCTACCCGGATTTCGCGGACCCTCGAAAACCGCGGACCGAAACTTCGTCAATGTGGCGGCATCACAGCAAAGACTTCGAGTCGAAGAAAGAAACTCCGCCGACGATTGAGTCTGTACAGCGGGCTGCTGCAGACCCGACCGGTCTGACCGGTCCCATGAACCGGTCTGACCGGTCTGGCCGCGGCAGCCGGGTATTTAAGTCGCCCCTTCTCCAGGTCGTGGGTTTTGAGTCTCTTGAGTCCTTTTCGGTTTTTCCTTCCCCCTTCCCCCTGCTCCAGGTTAGGGCCAAGGTCTCCAACGCAAAGGGAGGTTAGATTATAGCTAATCTCTTCAATCTAGAGGGTGGATGATGGTGTGGTCGGCTCTAGCCTTTGTATAGGTGAATTCCTCCGTGATTTACGAATGAAATTGTTTTGAGATTCACCTGTGTGTGCAGAGCTTTTCGTCCTCCCCTTCCCTTTGCGTTTTGGACTTGATTTCTCCTCTTTTGATGTGTTTTATGTTTGGAGGAGTCAAGTTCTTCGATTCGTGGTTTGATGGACTCGTTGTGACGATTCTAATCTATCTAGCCTAGTGCCAAACCCGCTGGAATCTCGAGTTCTCACGAATTGGGATTTTTGGGTTCTTGAGAAAACCCCAATTCTCTTTGATATTTTCTTAAATTCTCACGATCTGTTAATCTTTTGGGAAAGATCTTTTGGGGATATGTTCATGGGGTAGATGCGAAGCTATCCTCCAAGTTTTATTGGATTTGGACTTCGTTCGCTCGAGATTTGCGTTTGAAGCATTGTTTGCGATCTGTCTGGGTGCAACCGGTCTGACCGGTCTCTGAAACCGGTCTGACCGGTCTGGGTTTTTGAACTCCAGCCCAACCGGTCTGACCGGTTGGAGAGAGCGGTCTGACCGGTCCGAGTCTGCCAGGTCTGTAGATTTTCTCGTTCGCTTCCGTGTTTTCTCTCGCACGTTCTAGGGGTGTTTTGTGTTGGTTTAGCTCTTCCATAGCTATTCCAAACTTCACCTAGAACTTTTGAGGGCTCGTGGTGATTTTGGGATATAGGCCGATGGATTAATTTCGAGAGAAATTTTGATCTGCTCCCATTCAACCCCCCTCTGGTCGCCAGTTTCGGTCCCTTAATTGGTATCAGAGCTTGGTTGAGATTTTCAGTACCTTAATCGGTTCGAAAACCACTTGGCGACCATGGCGAGTCTTGGGAAGATCCTGGTGTTTTTCGGCGAGGACTATGCCTACTAGAAGGCTCGCATGAGAGCCTTCTTGCAGAGCATGAGAGCCGAGGTCTGGGATATTACCAAGAACCAGGCTTACGTGGTGCTTGCCGCTCGGGTCACTCCTCTTCAAGTGACTGAGCATGAGGCTAACGCCAAGGCTGTCAAGGCCTTGTTCGCTGGCGTTTCTTGTGCAGAGTTCTCACGCGTCCAGGGTTTTCAGGAAGCCCACAAGATTTGGACGTGCCTTGAGAACTACCACGAGGGCACACCTCAGGTCAAGTCCAGGCTGTACGAGACTCACCGGCGTGAATATGAGAACTTCACACAGGAGCCGGGTGAGAGCATTGACTTGATGTTCAGTCGGTTTCAATCGATTGTGAACAAAGTCAATGCGAACAGATCTGCTGATGCCCTTGAGTACACAGAGCACGAGAAGGCCCTCAAGTTGCTCTACGCACTTGACCGCTCGGTGTGAGATCTTAAGGTGAACACGATCATTGAGTCTGCTGGCTATGAGACTCTGACCGTGAACAAGCTTTTCGGCAAGCTCAAGGCCACAGAGGTGGATAACCAGACACGAGCCAAGTTCAATGGTGCCCCTCCTTCCAAGAGCATCGCTCTTGTGACTGGCCCAGGTGGATCGAGCTCTAACGCTAACTCTGCTCTTGGCTTTTCTCTTGCCTCTTTGCCTTCTGTTACAAATGAGCAGCTGGAGACATTGGGCGACGACGGCTTGTGCCTCCTCATCAGCAAGTTCCAGCACGTCTACCACAACAGGCAGAGGAAGAAGAACCCCGGGTGCTACAACTGCGGCGATTTGAACCACTTCATCGCCGATTGCCCCAAGAAGTCCGGTGGTGGCCAGAACAACCACTTCGACTACTACCGCCACCGCGACCGCGAAGAGGGAGGCTCCAACAAGGAGCGTCGGCGCCACAAGCACCGAAGTCGTGACCGGGGAGGACGCTTCGACAAGGAATCTCTCAAGAAGCGCTTCCAGTATAAGGCCAAGAAGCAGGAGAAGGCTTTTATGGCGCAGCTCAGCGACCTCGACAAGAGCTCCGACACCAACCGCTCTTCTTCACCGACCTCCGACGACGACGATAAGAAGAAGAAGAAGAAGCAGGACAAGGAAGCCACCGGCTTCATCGGCCTTTGCTTGGCGGCCGGTCGGTGCAAGGGCTTCTGCACCATGGCGGGTGAAGCCGATGGTGCTCGTGCGTCTTCAGGTGGACATGCTACACCGACGCACGCCGACTCTTCTCCTGGATCCGAGAGTGATTCAGAGGTAAACTCCACGATTGACCTGCTAGATACAGAAGTTCGGGAGTTGTACACCGCTCTCGACAACCGGAAAAGGCTGCTTAAGGAAGCAGCTAGAGAGCGTAGAAAGCTTAGGGCTGAGCTGGCTTGTGCTAGGGAGAAAATTGGTGAGGATAAGTGCGCTGGCTGTATATCTCACATGAACGATCTTGTTGCTCTCCGTGCCAAGCATGATGAGAACGTTGCGAACTTAGATGTTGCTAAGACCTCGCTTGCTGACGTGTCTCATGAGCTCGCTAAGGCCAAGCATGAACTAGAACTGGTTAAGAACGCTCCTATTGTTAGCAATGTGCTTGAATGTGATGAGTGTCCTATCTTTAAGTCCGATCTAGCTTCGTTGCAGTCCAAGTTTGCTACTGTTGTGTGCGAGCTAGAAGAGATGAAGTCTAGGCCAGTTCTGCTTGGTGCTTGCAAGCTTTGTCCCACGCTTAGGTCGGAGCTAGATGAGAAGAACGCCTTGGTTAAGTCCTTAGGGAAAACTAAGGTTGTGGAGTCTAGCCCACCTATTGACTGCTCTGTTTGCCCTGGTTTGATCTCTGATTTGGATAATCTTGCGGAAGAGAAAGCCAACTTGAAGAATGAGAATACCTATCTTAGGGCGATTCTTAGTTGGGTTTCTGCTAGTGAGCCGCAGTTGGGTATGATGATTAAGCAGTTTAAGCGTGGTGAAGGCTTTGGGGTCGGTTACACCTACACGAAGTCAGACTTTGACAGGTTGTATGGTAAGATCAACAAGGCTGCTGGAGTTCAGAGTGCTCTAAACACTGCTAGTTCGAGCACGCAGCTTTCGCTTGTTGACCCCGTGGATGGTGTGCTGAAAGAACCACAAAAAGCACCTCCACAGAAGCAGGTTTGGGTTCCAAAGCCCAATGAGCTGAGGAATCCCCTCAATGCGCTCCCTGCTGCCACAGCCCAGGTTGCCCAGAAGAAGGGGGCTGCTCCTCCCCGTTCGCAGGCTAGGCCTCCGCCTCCCAAGCGTGAGGTGAAGTACCACTGTGAGTACTGTGACAGGGAAGGTCACCTGGAGGAGTTTTGCTTCAGAAGGAAGCGAGCTGTGAGGCGTGAGCAGGAGAGACGGAACGCGGACATGTACTCTGCTCGAGTGCATGGTCCTCCTCGGCGTGGTGGTAGGCAAGATGCTAGGGCGCACCGTGTAGGTGGAGGATGGGGAGACGGTGGTGCTTACCGTGCTCCAACGGGTGGTCGCTTTGCCGGTCGTGCTCCTGGTCATTTTCAATACGGCTATGGACCACGGAACCGAGGCTTTGAGGAGGTTTCGATGCTCCACGCTTTCCTCGCGGTGGTGTTCGTCAGTCACGCGGTAGACAGGACGGGGGATACGCTTTACCAGTTTTTGCTAACCCTTCTGTAGAGCAAATGGCTCGACACTGGTTTGCTTCTCACTTTGCTAACCCCAGTGTTGAGACATTTGCTCACCCTTTGTCTCACTACTGATGTGCAGGTCGGAGGCTTGGAGAACAGGTGGATCATGGACTCCGGTTGTTCACGCCATATGACCGGGAATGACAAATGGTTCTCCAGCCTCACCCCGATGCGCTCAAAGGAGTACATTGTGTTCGGGGATAATGGAGGAGGAAAGGTACATGGACTTGGCGTTGTTTGGGTTTCTGATCACTTTACCCTGAGAGAGGTTGCTTTGGTTTCGAACCTTGGGTTCAATTTGCTTTCTGTTTCACAACTTCTTGATGAGGGGTTTGAGGTTCGCTTCAAGGAGGGCTGTTCGCGTGTTCTCGATTCCAGAGGAGATTTGGTTTGCCGGATTACACCTCGCGATCGGGTTTTGTTGGTTGACTTCTCTGGAACTCCTCTTGGCCCTTCTCGTTGCTTGTTGGCTAGTCCTTCTTCTGATTTGTGGAAGTGGCATAGGAGACTTGGACATTTGAGCTTCGATTTGTTGTCGAGACTTAGCTCACTTGGCCTAATCCGAGGATTGCCCAAATTGAAGTTTGAAAAGGACCTTATTTGCCATCTGTGTCGCCATGAGAAGATGATTGCTACTTCACATTCACCTATTAATCAGGTGATGACCGCTCACCCTGGAGAGTTGCTACACATGGACACAGTTGGTCCATCTAGGGTGATGTCTGTTGGTGGGAAGTGCTATGTTCTTGTGATCGTGGACGATTTTTCTCGCTATTCTTGGGTCTTTTTCATGAGAACCAAGGATGAGGCTTTCGAGTTTATTCGAGACTTGATCTTGAGGTTGAAAAACGAGCTACCCAAGGCCATGCGAGTGATTCGCAGTGATAATGGCACAGAGTTCAAAAATGCTCGTTTTGACGCCTTTTGCGTGATCAAGGGCTTGAACAGCAGTATTCTTCTCCCTACACTCCACAGCAGAATGGAGTTGTAGAGCGGAAGAATCGGATGCTGGTTGGGATGGCGAAGACGATGCTCGATGAGCATAGGACTCCTCGCAAATACTGGGCTGAGGCGGTTAACACCGCTTGTTACGTGTCCAACCGTATTTTCTTGCGTGCTTTCATGCACAGGACTTCTTATGAGTTGCGATTTGGACGCCAGCCCCGTATTAACCATCTCAGAGTTTTCGGTTGCTGGTGCTTTGTACTGAAAGATGGAAATCTTGATAAGTTTGAGTCTCGCTCGTCTGACGGCATCTTTCTCGGTTATGCTTCTCACTCTAGAGCGTACCGTGTGCTGATTATTGATACTAACATCGTCAGAGAGACTTGTGAAGTCACTTTCGACGAGACTGCACAGTGCAATTCTTCTGTCTTTGAAGTTGCAGGAGATGATGAGCTCGGCACCTCCATCTTTGAAGATGAGGAGGAAGAAGCTGCAGAAAGCGAAGCTGAGGCTACCACGCGTGCTGTGGATCCAGTTGCCTCCGCCACGAGTTCGGACGATGATGACGGCCCCGATCCGACTACGTCTACTTCACGGGGGCCGATCGAGGAGGTGACTCAGGCTTCACCAGCTGCACCTGAGGAGACACCAGACTTGGTTGAGGAGGAGGCGACTTCGACGCGGGAAGCACCTCGACATATTCAGCGTCGTCATCCACCTCAACAGATGCTAGGTGATCTCAACGAGCGAGTCACCAGGTCCAAGGTAACAAGTATCGCTGGCTTTGATCATTCAGCGTTTGTTGTCTCTTTTGAGCCCAAAGATATTGGACACACTCTTTCTGATTCTAATTGGGTCAATGTCATGCATGAGGAATTTGAAAATTTTGAAAGAAACCAAGTTTGGGTTTTAGTCGAGCTTCCACCTGCTTGTAATCCCATCGGAACGAAGTGGGTTTTCAAAAACAAGCAGGGAGAGGATGGGTTGGTTGTTCGAAACAAAGCTCAACTTGTTGCCCAGGGGTTTTGCCAAAAGGAGGGTATTGATTTTGAGGAGACCTTTGCCCATGTTGCTCGTTTGGAAGCTATTCGAATCTTTCTTGCATTTGCTGCTTCCAAGGGTTTTAAAGTCTTCCAAATGGACGTTAAATCTGCGTTCTTGAATGGTTTTACCGAAGAAGAGGTTTATGTGAAATAACCCCCTGGTTTCGAAAATCCCAAGTTTCCAAACCGTGTTTATAAACTTCAGAAATCTCTTTACGGTTTGAAACAGGCGCCTAGAGCTTGGTATGATAGGCTGAAAACTTTTTTACTGGCTCAGGGTTTTAAAATCGGATGTGTGGATAAAACCTTGTTCCTCATGCGATCTGGCACTGATTTTTTATTAGTTCAGATATATGTGGATGATATTATCTTTGGTGGCTCTTCTGCTCTTGTCTCCAAGTTTTCGGAGCAGATGTCCAAGGAGTTCGAGATGAGAATGATGGGTGAGCTGCAGTTCTTCCTCGGGCTGCAGATCAAGCAAACTTCCCAGGGCACGTTCGTTCATCAAGCCAAGTAGACCAGGGACTTGCTGCGGAAGTTCGACATGAGCGACTTGTCTCCTCAGCCGACTCCGATCAGCACTTCGACAGCGCTTGATGAGGACTTGTACGGCGAGACGGCGGACCAGAAGGAGTATAGGAGCATGATCGGCTCGCTCCTGTACCTGACGGCGACCCGGCCGGACATTCAGTTCGGGGTCGGCCTCTGTGCGCGGTACCAGGCTTCTCCGCGCACCTCCCACAGGCAGGTGGTGAAACGCATCTTCAGGTATCTGAAATTCACCCCTGAATTTGGTCTTTGGTATTCTGCGGATTCTTCTCTTGTTTTGGTGGGCTTTTCTGATGCCGATTTCGGTGGGTGTCGGTTGGATCGCAAGTAGACGTCCGGCACTTGTCAATTTCTCGGTACATCTTTGGTGTCTTGGTCCTCTCGCAAGCAGGCTAGTGTAGCGCTTTCTTCTACAGAAGCTGAGTATGTTGCCGCTGCTAGTTGTTGCTCCTAGATCATTTGGATGAAACAAACCTTGCAGGATTATGGTTTGAGTTTCGGTAGGGTTCCCATCTTTGTAGACAACATGTCAGCCATTAGCATTGCAAAGAACCCTGTCCTATACTCTAGAACCAAACACATAGATATCTGGTTCCATTTCCTGTGAGATAATCATGAGAGAGGACACATAGACCTGATCCATGTACCTTCAGAGAGGCAAACCGCAGATATCCTCACCAAACCGCTAGAGCAGGACACCTTTGCTCGCTTGCGAGGGGAGCTTGGGGTTTGTTACCCCTTTTGATCGCTGACTTTTCTTTGGTTAGCTTTGTAGATTTTTATTTGCTTCTCTTTGTTTTCTAGGTTTGGTAGTTGCATTGTGCATATGCATTGTACATGTTTGCATTTTGCATTGCCTCACTTGCACTAGCATTCTTGTATACATTGCTATGATCTTCTAGTACCTGCTAGTGTGAGTTGATAAATTTGATCATGTATAGCTTGCTCCACTGTGTATATGACATCATCTGAGTTAAGCTATTTTGATTTGAAAATTTGAAAACAGGATCACCCTGTCTTGGCTACTAGCATGTTAGGGCGTATTGATATGCTTTGCTATCTTATTCATGCTAGTGTAGTTTTTCGTTCTGCAACTCATACTTGAAATGATCTAAATCTGATAAAATTGCTTGAACTGCTCTTGAAATGGATTGAAAAGATCCAGGTGGGATTGCTTGTCACACAGATTGAGCTTTTGGGACGGCTCACTTTGCACTTGTGAGAACCCTGGCAAGGCTGTGCATGACTGAAATGAGTGCTTTAAGCTTCTGATTGTCTTTTGGCATAGGCTTGGCCTCGTTGCTAAGTAAAGCATGACAAGCTTTCAACTCCTGGCATTAAGAATTGCTAGATATATATTTGATCGAAAAATGAATGTTTGCAATATGCTTTTGGCTGGTTTGGCTCACCTGTATGAGTATGATTAGCACTGCTTTCCATTCCCTACTTCTTAGTGCTAGATCTTGGGTGATGCTTTTATTTCTCATAAACTGAACTTGCCTAGCTCTAGACTGATTTGATATACCCTGTTGAGCTAGATGCAGGTCTTGTTTATGGATGCACACGTGCTTGTGAATAGATATTGCTCATATCCTTGTATCCCTGAATGCTTTCACTTACACCTCCTGCATTGCATTCATTGCATAGCATCTGTTCAGGGGGAGTCTCAGCTTCAGGTGGAGCTTTAGGTCTTTTTAAACTTGATGTGTGCATGTGCCAACAAGGGGGAGAATTTTTAGGAGAAGTGATCGAACAAGGGGGAGACTTGTTTGATTTTGGCTTTGAGAGTGCATCATTTTGGGAGAATTGCACGTGTGAGGGGAAATGCATTTCAGGGGGAGTTTCTGCTTTGGTTGTGGCTCCTGGTTTCCTCGTTTTCCCTCTGCTTCTTGCATGACCGCGTCGAGCGTTACCTCTGTCTTTGAGGAGTCATGTTTTAGCTTTTGATCGATTGCGTCGAGTCGTTGCCCTTGTCTTAGGGGATCGATCTGTGCTTGAGTAAGTGACTGGTCTTGCCTTTCTGAGCTTTTTGTCACTTGCTTGAGTTCTTCTCTTTCTTGCTTCTATTTTATCACTTCTCTGGTTTCAGGTGGTGTGTTGACAATGCACTCATCAAGGGGGAGATTGAGGAACGAGAGTACTCTATCCTGCCTGTGATGAGTGAATTGTCAACCGTGCGGTGTGATCGTGCGCTTGGTCTTTGGATTGCAGGTACACGGGCGTCGAGTGTCTACGGAGAGCTGCCGTGGAGGAGCTCAGGCCGGGTGGCAGCTGTGGCGTCCATTCCTGGATCGAGGGCGCAAACGGCGATGGAAGGCGGGTTTCTTGGTTTGCGCCACAAAACCAAGGAGGCAGATGGCGGTTGAAGACGCCAAGTCGTGGAGGCACGGGCATCGGTCTCGGGACTGACGGAGGCGACGGGCGTCGACGGTGTCTAGGGCCTCGCTGAGGGCGAGGAGGTGACGGGCGTCGGGCGGCGTCTAGGGCCGTCAGAAGGCCGAGGCGGGAACGGCGTCTAGGGCCACGGCGTGGAGGCGGGAATCTTCCCGCGCGTAAAGTTTTGGCGGTTTTCTCAAAACCGGCCACCTACCCGGGTTTCGCGGACCCTCGAAAACCGCGGACCGGAACTTCGTCGATGTGGCGGCATCGCAGCAAAGACTTCGAGTCGAAGAAAGAAATTCTGCCGTCGATTGAGTCTGTACAGCGGGCTGCTGCAGACCCGATCGGTCTGACCGGTCCCATGGACCGGTCTGACCGATCTGGCCGCGGCAGCCGGGTATTTAAGTCTCCCCTTCTCCAGGTCGTGGGTTTTGAGTCTCTTGAGTCCTTTTCGGTTTTTCCTTCCCCCTTCCCCCTGCTCCAGGTTAGGGCCAAGGTCTCCAACGCAAAGGGAGGTTAGATTATAGCTAATCTCTTCAATCTAGAGGGTGGATAATGGTGTGGTCGGCTCTAGCCTTTGTATAGGTGAATTCCTCCATGATTTACGAATGAAATTATTTTGAGATTCACCCGTGTGTGCAGAGCTTTTCGTCCTCCCCTTCCCTTTGCGTTTTGGACTTGATTTCTCCTCTTTTGATGTGTTTTGTGTTTGGAGGAGTCAAGTTCTTCGATTCATGGTTTGATGGACTCGTTGTGACGATTCTAATTTATCTAGCCTAGTGCCAAACCCACTGGAATCTCGAAATCTCACGAATTGTGATTTTTGGGTTCTTGAGAAAACCCCAATTCTCTTTGATCTTCCCTTAAATTCTCACGATCCGTTAATCTTTTGGGGGATATGTTCACGGGGTAGATGCGAAGCTATCCTCCAAGTTTCGTTGGATTTGGACTTCGTTCGCTCGAGATTTGCGTTTGAACCATTGTTTGCGATCTGTCTGGGTGCAACCGGTCTGACCGGTCTCTGAAACCGGTCTGACCGGTCTGGGTTTTTGAACTCCAGCCCGACCGGTCTGACCGGTTGGAGAGAGCGGTCTGACCGGTCCGAGTCTGCCAGGTCTGTAGATTTTCTCGTTCGCTTCCGTGTTTTCTCTCACACGTTCTAGGGGTGTTTTGTGTTGGTTTAGCTCTTCCATAGCTGTTCCAAACTTCACCTAGAAATCTTGAGGGCTCGTGGTGGTTTTGGGATATAGGCTGACGGATAAATTTTGAGAGAAATTTTGATCGGCTCCCATTCACCCCCCCCCCTCTGGTCGCCAGTTTCGGTCCCTCAGAGTCTGGGAGAGGAAGCAAGAAATTGGATCGGCGGAGGACAGATTAACTTGGGAGAAAAGTTGTTGTTTACATCCGTGAGTTCGAGCTCGTCCGGCTCATTCTCCTATATACATCATCTACTTCACCCACTCTGGGCCGCTCACTCGCTTGTTGGGCTTCTTCTGTCGCTTGGGCCTTGGGCTGGACTCTGATGGCGTCAGTGTAGTACTTGGGATGCTAACACCCCCCCTCCCCTTGCGACGCGACTTGCCCCCAAGTCGGAGCCATCGGAAATCGCTGGCGTAACGACTCCAAATTCTCCCAAGTAGCCAATGAAACCGGAAGTCTAGACCACTTGATAAGACCCTGCAATGCTGGGCGGTCACCTGCAGACACACGACGTTGTAGAATGCGCTCAGGAATAGCCAGTGATGCTGAGGTAGAAGGCAATGAAGATGACACCGGTTGGTTGCCAATAGCTTGCTTCAACTGGGACACATGAAACACCGGATGGACGAGCGCTGACGGAGGAAGATCTAAGCGGTAAGCAACTGACCCAATCCGCTCCACCACACTGTATGGACCGAAGAACTTAAAAGACAGCTTCTGGTTGGCGCGAGGGGCCAAGGAAGACTGCACGTAGGGCTGAAGCTTCAAGTATACACGGTCACCCACCTGGAACACTCGCTCGGAGCGACCTTTATCTGCTTGTCTCTTCATGCGATCTTGGGCTCGGATAAGGTGCTCACGGACCAGATTATGCATAATCTCGCGCTCATGGAGCCAATCAGACAAATCAGAAGCAGAGCATGCCAACGCCGACACGATGCCAAAGTGATGAGGAGAATGCCCATATAAGACTTCAAAGGGAGAGCGCCCCAAGGTAGAGTGAGAACTCGTGTTGTACCAGAATTCCGCGAGCGAAAGCCAGGAAGACCACTTGGTCGGGCAGGCGTGGACGAAGCACCGCATGTACGTCTCCATGCATTGGTTCACGCGCTCTGTCTGCCCATCCATTTGCAGGTGATACGCGGAGCTCATCTGCAGCTGAGCTCCAGCCAATGCAAACAACTCTTTCCATAGATTACTAGTGAACACTCGGTCACGATCGGAAACCAGCGAGGACGGCAACCCGTGCAGCTTGTACACATGGTCCAAGAAGGCCTTGGCAACCGAGAGGGCTGTAAATGGATGGCGCAGTGGGATGAAGTGAGCAAACTTGGAATATTTGTCGACAACCACCAGGATAGTGTCTGAATTCCCTAAGCGAGGAAGACCTTCCACGAAGTCAAGTGACACCATCTCCCAAGCTGAGGACAGCACTGGCAGGGGTTGGAGAAGACCTGGGTAGCGGGCACGATCAGGTTTAGCCTGCTGACAGATTGAACACGCACGCACATACTCTTGGCCCCCTGACTTCATGCCTGCCCAGAAGAAATACTATTTGAGGCGATTATAAGTCACTGGGATCCCCGAATGACCTCCCAGAGCAGAGCTATGCATTGCTGAAATCACTTGTTGGCGCAGATTCTTGTCAGCCCCGATCCAAATGCGGTTCTTATAGCGCAACACGCCAGCAGATAATGTGTAATTGGGAACAGCAGCAGGATGCAAGGACAATTTAGTGATGAGATCAGCAACCATTGGATCCTTGGCATAAGAGTTCACAACTGCCTCTAACCACTGCGGGGTACAGGTAGAGATGGCCATAAGTTGGGGAGTAGTAGTCCGGCGCGACAATGCATCAGCGGCCCGGTTGGTAGAACCTGGTTTGTACACAATCCTGTATTGCAGTCCCAGGAGCTTGGTAAAGACCTTTTGCTGCCAAGGTGTTGCTCATTAAGATGAATAAAGCTTCGCTGGTCAGTAAAGATTAAGAATTCCCCATACTGAAGATAGTGACGCCACTGCTCGACTGCCACAAGGATCGCCAAATACTCCTTCTCGTAGGTGGATAGACCCATAGTGCGGGCCCAAGTGTCTTACTGATGAATGCTAGAGGGTGACCTTGCTGGACCAGAACAGCACCTACCCCATTAGCACAGGCGTCTGTCTCAATGGCAAAAGGGACAGAGAAATCTGGTAGCGCCAATACCGGAGCTGAGGACAGGGCCGTCTTAAGTGCTGAAAATGCTTCATCATGCTCAGCAGTCCACACAAACATGGTATTCTTCTTCAGCAGATTAGTAAAGGGCCGCGCAAGAATGCCGAAATGCCTGACAAATTTTCGATAATAACCAGCGAGGCCGAGGAAGCTGCATAATTCCTTGACAGAGGAGGGGGTAGGCCAACTGAGAACAGCCTCAACCTTGGCGGGGTCGGTTGCAACACCTTGTTCACTAATGATGTGGCCCAAGTAAGAGATAGACCTTTGAGCAAACTTGCATTTGGAGAATTTTAGCTCCCACTGATCACGAGACAGCCACTCAAACACTTGACGGATGTGGTCCAGATGTTCTTCATAGGAGCGGTTGTAAACCAATATATCATCGAAGAAGACAATGACGAATTTGCGCAGCCCAGGAGCCAAAATGGCGTTCATGGCACCTTGAAACGACCCCGGGGCTCCTGTCAAACCGAAAGCCATGACTCGAAACTCAAACTGGCCAAAATGGGTCTGAAACGCCGTTTTGAACTCTTCCCCTGGCTTGAGTAGAATCTGGTGAAAACCAGCCCACAGATCGAAGTTAGAGAACCAGGAGGCAGAAGCCAGCTCATCCATTAGCTGATCAAAGACCGAAACTGGAAACTTAGACTTCATAGTGAGAGCATTAAGGTGCCGAAAGTCTACACAGAATCGATAAGAGCCGTCTTTCTTCTTGACAAGGAGGATAGGGGAGGAAAACGAACTGGAGCTTGGCTGCATCAATCCTTTCTGCAGCATATCAGCGACTTGTTTCTCAATTTCATCGCGTAGCGCAGGTGGGTAGCGATAGGGGCGAATGTTCACTGGCCGAGCTCCTGGAATCAGAGGTATGTCATGGTCGCAGGCTCTAGATGGGGGCAACTCACTGGGTTCCTCAAACAACTCACCAAATTGATCAACAAGAAGCCGGATATCAAGTGGCAACAAGGACAACTCAGACTGCTGCACCACTGAATCGGTCAGAACACAGACTTGGATCAACAGGTTGTCAAGCTGTACGGGAAGTTCCCCTTGCAGAAGAACTGACTGGCCTTCATAAGAAATTTGCATCCATTTTTGCTGCCAATGTACAGTCATTGGACTAAATGCCTCAAGCCAGTCCATACAGATGATGATGTCGTAAGCAGTTAGTGGGAGCACCTTGAGATCGAACTGAAACGAAACCTCTCCAATGAACCATTGAGCCTGGGCTAGAACAGAGGTGCAAGAGAGGGTATTGCCACCAGCAACTTGTACAGGTACAGGGGCCTGTAACTTCTGAACACCCGAAAGCTGAGCCGCCAACTGACAACTGATAAAGGATATTGAACTGCCCGAATCCACCAATATAGAAACTGGAATGTGCTGAATGGAGCCAGAGAATCGAACTATGCGAGTAGCAGAGATGCCATTAATAGCAGCCTTTGAAATTGCCAAGAACAAATGGTCAGAAGACGCCTCCATATCAGACTGAAGCTCGGGCAAATCATCATCCAGCTGAAATAACTCCCATAGTTCCTGCACCATGTGTAGCTGCACTGTGGCTGCACAAGAATGATCACGACTCCACTTTTCTCCGCATTTGTAGCAGAGACCCATAGCACGGCGGTAGGTACGGAGAGCAGCCACTCTAGCCTCAGGGGAGGACTCAGCCCGAGATGCCTCAACGCCACGGCAATCCGCGGCCTGTGCCGGAAGTGGAGGAGCCGGGCGCGAAGGAGCAGGAAGTGGAAGAGGACCACAAGGCACCTGCTTCAGCGGTTGCGGAGGATCAGGACGCCGAAATTCCCGTCGGCGAGAGGAATCCCCCACTTCTTCCTGCAAGGCAGCAAGCACACAAGCAGTATCCAAATCTTGCGACCTTTGAACAAGAATGACAGATTTAATGTCATCACAAAGACCATCTATGAAGCGCAGAGCGTAATAAAGGGGATCTGTAGTGGAGGTGTAGGCAGACAACTGATCAACTAGTTCAGCAAAACGCTGGACATACTCTGCTACGGACCTGGTTTGACGGATGTGAAACAACTGACGGATGAACAACTCGTGCTGGTCTCTACCAAACCTATCATGAATCAATTTGTAAAAATCACTCCAACTCAAGCAGTGGGCAGTGCGCTCGATTGTTTGAAACCAGCGCCCCGTCGGGCCATCAAAGTACATGGCCGACAACTTCACCCAAAAGGACTTATCCATGCCATGCATATCAAAATAACTCTCGATGCGGGACTGCCACAACTTGGGGTTTTCGCCCTCAAATTTTGGGAAGGGAAGCTTGGGTAAAGGACCGGTAGCAGGGTACATGGCAGGACCAAACGAACTCTGAAAACGGTAGGTGGAAAGAGGACGCGAATCAAAAGATAGGGGAGGTGGATCGGGCGGCATACCCTTGACCGGGAGGTGGGAGATGGTCGTGACCGACCCAAACCCAGGCTCCTGGTAATGATTGTTGACGCGGTGCCCATCAGGGCCGACGGCCGGGTTACCGGCAGGCGAAGATGTCGCGGCCACCACGGGGTTCGGGAGGATCCCTGAACCTGCTGCATGACGATTGAGGACCACTCGATCCAGCTTGGTGGAGAGAGAGCCAATCTGGGACTTGACGTCATCGACGGATCCAAGCTTGGTGGTGAGATCCGCGATGGCGGCGTCGATGCCGAGTTGCCAGGCGACGAGATTGTTGGCCGACTGCTCCACCAACTTGAAGCGGTCCCCAAGGGAGCCCTCCGGGCTGTCCACGCGCGATTCCACCAGGGCGAATCGATCGCCGAGCTTCTTCATCTCGTCAAGCAAGAGCTTCGAGGTTGGATCCATGGCGCCGAGCTATTTCTGGAAGCGGGTGTAGTGGGTGTGGTGGGGATCCAGAGCGTGCGCAGGATCGCAAGGCTGATACCAGGTGTTAGGATCAATCAGAGGTAGCGGGGATTCGGGTAGAAGAATGGAGTCTGGGAGAGGAAGCAAGAAATTGGATCGGCGGAGGACAGATTAACTTGGGAGAAAAGTTGCTATTTACATCCGTGAGTTCGAGCTCGTCCGTCTCATTCTCCTATATACATCATCTACTTCACCCACTTTGGGCCGCTCACTCGGTTGTTGGGCTTTTTCTGTCGCTTGGGCCTTGGGCTGGACTCTGATGGCGTCGGTGTAGTACTTGGGCTGCTAACAGAGAACGAGCGCCGCGATGGTGGTAGGGCCTGCGAGATTTAATGCCCAGCAATGAGCTCGGCTAATAAGCAGCACGCGCGGTGCCTCTCAGCCGGCCGGAGCGGGCGCATCGCGAGACGCCCGCTCTTTCCTCCACGTCGGACTCAGCCGGTATACAGCCGCCCATAAAACTTGCTCTAAGCGCACGGGGAGGTGGTTGAATCCGACATAGAAGAGAGAGGAGGTACGATAGAGAAGAAAGCGGGCGAGTTCACAGACGCCGATTGACAGCGGGCGAGATGCTTTTTTTAACCACACTCCCAATCCCATCGTTCCACATCCCTGCTGAAGAGTGCAGCACATTAAAGAACAAGAGGCCCGCCACCCACCAGCTCAGCTGCTCGGGTGAGCTGGAGCTCAAAATGCTGGCGAGCAGGCGAAATCTACTAGCCTTGCTCTGAGAGCAGCCAAAGAGAAGGGTTTTTTTTTTTGAGTTAAGAGCCAAAGAGAAGTTAGTGCTACTAGGCAATGAGTGTCAAAGGCTATGTTTAGATTCCAAAATTTTACACTAAAAAATATCATATCAAATATTTGGATACATACATGAAGTATTAAATAATATCTATTTACAAAACATTTTGCATGAATGGGTTATAAATCGCGAGATGAATTTAATGAACCTACTTAATCCATGTTTTGCAACAGTGATGCTACAGCAATTTACAACTCATCCGTGCAAAAAATTTGTAAATATATTTTATTTAATACTCCAAATTAGCAAAATTATCTTTCCAAAAATTTTGATCAAATCATCTAAACACGGCCAAAAAACAAAAAAAGAAAGTACGGGCAAAGGCTGTTCGGCTGCAGGAGGGCTGGGCTCCTGGGTTGCAGGCTGCAGCTACTGCTGCCGGGGTAGCCACTAGCCAGCCCATCAGCCGAACAGCCGGAGCTTATCAGCCCAGCCGCGGCTAGATTCAGTGTAGCCGAACAGCTTTGAAATGGCGCGATCAACAAGGTCCAGCCCTAGGCATTTTCTTCAGATTATCAATGTATTTCTGTGAAATGATAATACCCTGTCCGTATCAAATTATAGATCTTCTTTTTTTCGCAAGGGGAAATTATTGATCTTCTTGAACTTACTTTATAAATATCATATGTCCGGGAACATCCCTGCCGGCATGATGCATGGCCGATTCGTCACTGCGGACGATGAAGCCGTCGCCGAAGAGGCGGATGACGCCGAAGAAATCCTCCACGACGCGCTGCGCTTCACTGCCGGACATGGTGATCGGTGAATTGGTGATCGACCGTCAACAAGGATGCAGACTGCTTTGCTGCTTGCTGAGAAACTGACGCTTTGCAGAGTTGGACCTTGGAGTTAGGCTCCACGGGGTATACCAGATGGTTTTTCTGAATGGATGAGTAGAGTGATCTGTGTGAGGCACGCGCTGGGTTGTTCTTACCGGGCCCTCAGCTGCTCACGTCACCCTTGGAACCGAGGCAGGACGTGCGCGCCAACTGACCGCGACTTGCCACCATTTTTCATGTGGTTGGTCAGCCAGTTTCACAGTCACAACAGCCAAGATTCTTTTAGTCTAAAACGCAATATAAAGGCCGTGTTTAGATGCGGGCGTAAACGCAAACTTTGTTTGCAAAAATGGCATTTTTGCCTTTACACATCTAAACGGGACGGCGCGTTTTTTTTGCCGCATCGGAGGCCCGCTCGGCCGCACTCTGCCTACCTACCACGCCCCCCCCCCCCCCCGCGCCCCGCCTTATCCATTCGGCGGCAGCACAGGGCGACTCGGAACCCTACCTCCCCCGCTCCCCACTCGCCCCCCCCTCCCCCCCGACGCCGCCCTGCCGTCCACACCCCCTCCGTCGCCGCCGCAGCAAAGATCCAACACCGCCGCCTGCAGATCTAGTCCCTGCGCAGGTGCAACGACCACCTGCGCACCTCGACGGCCATGGATGACTACAACGCCGACGCCTACAACGCCGTCGGGTACGGCCAGGGGGACGACTACAACACTGGAGGGTTCTACAACGAGGACCTTTTCGGTGCCGGCGGTGGAACCAGGGACTTCCTGTCCATGGCGCCGGGGTCGTCAGCACAAGGTGGGTCCGCCGGCTTCACGGCCGGTGCGTACTCCAATAGCGGATCCAGCAGCCTACGCCCGAGCCGCCTTGACTTCGACAAGCTGGACCTCAACTTGGAGCACGGGTGGTTGGAGGTGCAAGCCCTCCTCCGAGGCGATGAAGTCCAGGGAAGCGACCTGCCTCGACCCATTCGCATTCCTCCACGGGGCCAACACCGAACCCTCGGCCTGCGGGGCCCACGCAGCGGTCGAGGAGGAGGCCGAACCGCGGCCGCCGGTGGCCGCAGATCTGGAGGCACTGCAGCTGCGTCGGCTCACGGCGGCCGGTATGCACCCTTTGGGCGCGCAGACCTGCCTGCAAGGTGTCCTCCGGCTGGACCTGAATCGGCGGCAGCCGACCAAGCCACCACAGGCGGTGGCCGTCGTCGTCGTCGTGCAGCACTGGTAAGTTCCCCTTTGTCTTCCCAATGTCGGATCTGTTGTTACGAATTCCTGGTGAATCATTAGATGTACTGTTGACTGAATTACCTTGTGCGTCACTGCGTACATTTCGTGCTCATGTTACGCTTCGTTTAGGCCGACATCAACAGGGCAGCATGGACACCAGAACATACCCTGGCCTTTTGTCGTATTTTCTGCAGCCAAATCCATAAAGGAAACTGCGTGAAGGGTGTGATGAACAAGTCTGGGTGGAAAGAGATCAAATCCAGATTCTATGCCGCCACTGGGTTTATGCATGAGAGAGAGCAGTTTGGGAACAGATATAGGCAGCTCAAGGGTTTGTGGCAGTTCATACAACAACTGCGCACTGATTCAGGGCTTGGCCATCAACCAGATGGTTCTGTTCTTGCTACAGAGGCTTGGTGGAACTCTAACACAATGGTACGTCTTGTATGCACTTTATTCATTCAAGTGTGAGGTCCTGCATGTATGCATACTACAGATTGGATACTGTTCTGATGGTATTTGTATATTTCAGGGGCATCCTGAGTGGAAAAAACTACAGACCGGTTGGCCTATTTATCTGGATGAATTGGACCGCATGTTCATGGGTGTTGCAGTTGATGGGTCCACTTCCTATATTCCTAGAGATGAGAACCACCTGGACGACATCCCAAGTGATGAAGAAGAAGATTCAGAAGAAGATCATGACCTGCACACCCCCCACAGCATTGGAAGCAAGAGGACCAGCAACAGCTCCCAAAGCCTACGCAGTACTGCAAGCAGCCCCAACAAGAAGATGAAGAGCCCAGCAGTCAGAGCCATGGTGTCCCAATTGCAGCTGCACAACGACATACAAACACAAAGGAATGTAGCCATGGAGGGCTTCATCTGCAAAAGGCAAGAGGAGAAGCAGGCCGAGGAATCAAAGCTGGAGAAACATCTTGACACCATCATGGATGCAGCCAGGGCTTGTGGTGTCACAGAAGACAATGCGCAGCTGTGGGTTGGTGTGCTGAAAATTGCAAAGGACAAGGCTGCATCTTACTTTTTCCTGCGCTCTATGCCGCCTGGAAGGAAGGCTCTTATTGAGGACTACTCTAGGGTCGTTGACTAGACCCTTATATCCTTGCATTGCAGCTAATCTTAGTTCAGTTAGTCCTGTTAGTGTGTTAACCAATGTGTGTTATGTCTGTGTTTTAAACTACGTGTCGTATGTGAGTTGGCTTGAACAAGTAATTTCCATGATTGTTGTCTGTTCGGTGATATTTATGTGGATGATGTTTATGTGGTCGGTTTTTATGTGGATGCCGAGTGGGTCGATGTTATTTATGTGGACGATGTGTTCTTCATCCTGACATTGCAGCACATTTAGGGGCACATATCTGTAGCTTGTATACTAATTAGTTGTCAATGTTTCATTGTTGCAGGCCGGGGTTCATGCTTCAGACATGGGAAATGAAGCTGCTGATTCTGATGAGGAGTTTGATAACTTTATGATGACCCAATTCATGGATGATGGCGCAGACATGGATTTCATTTACGGTACGTTTCAGCTAGCTATGCATATTGATACGTACTGCTCTAGATCTGACTATAGGGAAGTACCAGTAGGCATGAGTGGTCTGGAATGGGTAGAGAGGAAACTTTTGAATAGGCAGAAATGCACCAACATGTTTAGAATGACCCCAACACTTTTCCATCGGCTGCATGACCTTCTGGTAGAAAACTATGGTTTGACCAGTAGTGCAAAGTCGACTTCAATAGAGGCTTTAGGCATGTTTCTTTGGATGGTTGGAGATCCACAGTCAGTAAGGCAAGCCGAGGACAAATTTGAAAGATCCATGGGGACAGTTCACAACAGGTTTTACAAAGTTTTGAAGTCTACTCAAACTTGCTGCTGACATCATTAAACCCAAAGACCCAGAGTTCAGAAGTAGGCACCCAAGATTGATGCAGCATAGGTTTGATCCCTTCTTCAAGGATTGTATTGGAGCAATAGATGGCACTCACATACTTGTTGTGGTGTCCCAAAACCTTTTGGTCCAGTACATGTGTCGTAAGAACATCACAACCAAAAATGTGATGGCAGTATGTGACTTTGACATGATGTTTACCTTTGTTCTTGCTGGATGGCCTGGTTCAGTACATGATATGAGGGTTTTTTATGATGCAATGAATAAGTACAGCAATGCATTTCCCCATCCCCCTCCAGGTACATTTGCAACATGTAGTTCCATTTCGACTTCTAACTGCAATCTGTTGATGCTTACAGGTCTTTGCTGCTGCAGGCAAGTACTATCTGGTGCTCGGGGTACCCAAACCGACCGGGTTACCTGGCTCCGTACAAGGGGAGCAAGTACCATCTCCAAGAGTTTCAAAACGCCAACGAACCACAAGGTAAAGAGGAGATATTCAACTATGCACATTCATCCCTTAGAAATGACATAGAAAGATCCTTTGGAGTCTTAAAGCAAAAGTGGCGCATACTCAACAAAATACCCTGTTATCCGACACAATCGCAAACACATATAATTGTTGCGTGCATGGCTCTGCATAATTTCATCAGGCGGAGTGGGTTAAGGGATAAAGACTTTAGGCGTTGTGATCGTGATGAGAACTATGTGCCTGATGAAGCATATGAAGATCAGCCTGAATGCGAGCCTGCCCCAAGTTATTTGGAATGTCCAAACATGAATGCCTTTCATGATTCAATTGCGCTCGATATGTTGAATCGAGGATGACCTGTGTTTATGTATCGGGACTAGTACTTTCTGTTGTAATTTGTGAGGAATTGTACTGTTGACGACTTGTAATTTGTTTTGCATTTATACTGTACACTGTTTCGCTAGATAAGTTGTAATTTGCCTTGCCAGAAAAGCGCAGCAGCATGCAAACGGAATTATGGCCAGCGTCGCATGCATGGGCAGCGGCTGCATGCAGCCATGCAGCTTGCACAGTGAAGCATTTATTGAACTGTGTGCAGAATGCAAAATAAGCCATTGTATTAAACGCATGTAAACACAAAAAACTGTAAAGTTTTACATCATCTTTTGGCGTTTACAGTTTTTTGCAAAATTTTGGATCTAAACACACCCAAAGTATAAACAGGCACACCACACACCGCACACATACATTTATTAGAGAAGCAAAATGACAGACCAGTGGAACGTGGCAAACCAACTAGTATTAGAACATCATTCCTGAAATCGTATTTGAATGAACTCTAAATTATTGGAACAACACCCACGGACACTCAAATGATATTCACTTTATCTCAAATTATTAGTCGTTTTAATTTTTTTTAGATACTCAAATTTTACTATGCACTAAAATATAATAATAAATATGTATCTAAGAAGATAAAATGACTTAATAATTTGGGATAAAGAGAACATTAGCAAATTTAATAATATCATTTGTTTTTTGAACAAAGATTATCAGTTTATCACCAGTTCGCCAAAGCGGCCCCAGCAGCTTCTCAGTTCGTCTGGCCTACAAAACGCTTCAAGGTTCGGATCAGCTCATCGTTCGCCTCGCCCCACCGCAGGACGGAGAAGCCGTGCTGCTCTCCCTTGAACTCGGCGAGCTCCACGGCCTTCCCCATCTCCTTCAGCCTCGCCGCGTAGAGCAGCACGCGATCGCGGAGCACGTCGCGCTCGGGCGCCTCGACGAGCACCGGCGGCAGCGCCACCGCCTCCAGGTCGGGGCTGTCGGGGCCGAAAGGGTTGGCCACCGGGTGGTCCCTTGTAGCCCCGGCCGGCAGCGCCGTGCGCCAGAACTGGTCGGCCGTCTCGACCGTCAGGGACACGCCGTCCGGTGGATCCGACTCCGCCGCCGTGCGCTCGACGCCGCCGAAGAACGCGGACAGGAGAGCGCACCCGGCGAGGCGCACCGGGGCGAGCGCGACCTGACCCGAGCCGACCCGGACCGCGAGGTGGTGGGCCAGGTTGGCGCCGGCCGAGACGCCGGACAGGAACGTCCGGGCGAAGTCGGCCGACTCCGCGAGCCACGGGTCGGCGCGCGCGCAGCCAGGCGAGGAACGCCGCGCCGTCCTCGATCGCCGCCGGGAGGCGGTGCTCGGGGGCGAGGCGGTACTGGACGGAGAGGACGACGGCGGGGAGGTCGGCGGCGAGGCGCCGGCGGAGGTGGTCGGCTCCCCCGAGCTGGTCATAGGAGCCGATGCAGTAGCCGCCGCCGTGGAAGTGGACCAGCACCGGCAGCTTATTATTAACACTACCCTCTTCGCCGGCGGCCACGGACGACGGCGACGGCCTGTACAAGCGGACCCTGAGGCCGCGCGACGCGTCGTACACGGCGTCCTTCCACTCGACGCCGGGGACTTCCGGGAACGGCTGCTCCGGCCGCATGAGCACGGCCTCGTCGCCGCGGACGACGGAGCCGTCGCTGAGGAGCCGGATGACGCCGAACAAGTCCTCCACGACGTGCGGCGCCGCCGTGTCGCCCGACATGGTTGGTGGTGGTGACGGCTCGGATTGGGATCTAAGCGGATTTTTGGAAGGGAGGAGGAAGAGTGAGATGAAATTCACGGTCCTTTGCTGCTGGGATTTGTGTGTTAGTATGGCCGGCGCGTTGACTCGTTGAGAGTTCCGATCGGCACAGAAGAATGGGCCAAAAGGGTATTGTTTGGATATTCCTTCGGATGATGAGTCACTCTTTTCTTCTATTTTTTTAGTGGCCCAAAAAGGTGACGGCGAAAGTGCGTGAGGCTGCTCTAATGGGCCAATTTGAGACTAGGTTGGGATTCTATGCAACCGTGGGCCAGAGCACAGGCTTGCGATTCTGGGCTTAGCACAGGCACGATTCTGGGCTTCTGGCCCATTCGATTTGGATGTTTGCAAACTTGTTGTGTTTTTTTTTAAAAAAATTTGATGAAAACTAGGGATACACAAACTTTGTATCACAACTTTTTATTCGACTATACAGATGAGGTCCAGACGTTATGCCTGTCGTCATGGAGAATCAAAGCACGAACAAGACGATCAAAACCCCAAAAAGGAGACGGGCGCCTCTAGGTGCACTCGGCGCCGTCGCCTTTGTGGACAAAGCTCTTCACGACTCGGATCAGCTCGCTGGCCGCCGCGCCCCACGGCTGCCGGGAAAAGAACGCGTGCTCCTGCCCCTCGAGGACGGCGAGCTCCACCGGCTTCCCCATCCCCTTCAGCCTCGCCGCATAGCGCAGCGCGCGCTCGTGGAGGATGTCGCGCCCGGCCGACACGACGAGCACCGGCGGGAACACCACCGGCTCCAGGCCCGGGCTGTCCGGCCCGAACGGGTTCGCCGCCGGGTGGTCCCTGGTCGCGTCGGCCGGGAGCGACAGGCGCCACATCGCGTCGGACATCTCGGGCGTGAACGGCGCGCCCTCCGGGGGCTCCGCTGCCTCCGCCGCGGTGCGCTCGGCGCCGCCGAAGTACGGCGTCAGCAGGACGTGCCCGGCGATGCGCAGCTGGTCGAGGGCGAGCTGGCCCGACCCGCGCCTCACCGCGACGTGGTGGGACATGTTCGCCCCGGAGGACTCGCCGGCGACGAACACGTTGGTGAAGTCGGCCGATTCGGCGAGCCAGGGATGAGGGGCGCCCGAGCCGAGCGCGGCGGCCTGCCCGCGCAGCCAGGACAGAGCGGCCACGGCGTCGTCAATGGCCGCGGGGAGGCGGTGCTCGGGGCCGAGGCGGTAGTCGGCGGAGAGGACGACGGCGGGCAGCTCCGACGCGAGGCGGAGGCAGCCGGAGTGGAAGTTGGGCTGCTCGAACGTCCCGAGGCAGAAGCCGCCGCTGTGGAAGTACACGAGCACCGGCAGCTTCCCGGCGGCCCCGGCCGCCGCCGACCTGTACACGCGCAGCTTGAGGCCGTGCGCGGCGTCGTACACGACTTCCTCCCACTGGACGCCAGGGACGTCAGCGAAGCGCTCCGGCGGCCGGAGGACGGCGGGGTCCGACCGGACGATGGTGCCGTCGCTGAGGATCTGGATGACGCCGCGGTAGTCCTCGACTACGCGTGGTGCCGTGTCGCCGACTCGCCGTCGCCGGACATGGTGCTCGACTGCACGAAGCGTCACTTCACTGATTTTCGCGAACGTCTCTTCACTGATTATTGCTACTTCAGTGAAAGGATCATGTTGTCATTTAGGAGCATATATATAAGTGTAGTAGAGAATCATAGTTTGCAGTCGTCTCCACCTTGTCAAAATTTAAAAGCTGAACCCACTTCGTGCACACCAAGTAAGGGGAGCAGGTGTGATAGGTTGTGCGGTCAATGTTGGTGACTCTGTGATAATCCTGTGTGCTAGTATTTAATTTGGTGCTTGTGGAAACTTTGGGAGAAAGGAATTGAACTGATGTGCCAAACTTACAAACAAGACGAAGGTGCACTGCACCTCCACATAGTGCGACATGCATTTTCATAGTTCCTGTTTGTATATTTTCAGAGTCTTTGCAGATGCTTTTTTATCTATAGCACGTGCATGTTTGTGTTTATACTTAGTGACGCGCATGTGAATTACCTTGTTAGTCGAACGGTGTCAAACAACAAATGATCAAAAAATGATTAAGTTTTGGAAATTTTGTGTTAGGTTTCTAATGTTAAAATCTACCCTTCTGGGTTTGAGATTATCTAACTCATCATAGATACTCATATTTTCAGTTATTTATTTAATCAGTGGTAGTTGATGTGTCCATTAAAAACGAGACCCCTATATAGTGATTTCGCCGATTCAATATTATGGAGCTAAACAGAATAAAAAAAGATATTATGATACTCCAATAGAGCTGTGTAAATTTCACTTTCCTAAGACTAAATTAAGTTGTTGTGTTTGCTCATCATTATTTTTTTCTTTTTCTTTTTTTCGCGCAGCAAGTAATTTTTCTCGGCACCTGAAAAGCGGCAGAAATTCCCTTCCTCAATTAACAGAAATGCAGTCGCAAATATCAAGTAGAGACGACTAAATCTCTATTCTCTCAAGTCTCGACAACAGTAGATAAAGTAATAACTCAACAGTTCAAAGTAGGTACAAGAATTAACATGCAAAACTCCTTCAACCCGCAGCCATGTGACAGGTGAACCACTTTAGAGTTCAGACATATATGATTCAGTTGTACAGACAATTTACATTTTCCATCTAAAAGCCAACCAAGGCGCCTTTAGAAGAACTCTACACAAGATCCATGGAACCAAATCGCTCGCATGTCACACATCTGCAATGCCCTTTGTATATATATCACCACTTAAGGAAAAGCTAGCCTCAAATGTAGATGGCTATCACACTTCCAGTCAACTGGAAGCAGCTATGGCCTACCTGTAGCCTACACAGCCTACAATGTGCTAACCTACACAGCGTTATCGAAGGTCAATAACACGAAAAGCTAAAGCAGACTTCAACTTTATGTGGGAGCATTCCTTGTAGGTTGCCAAGTCATGCGGATGGAAACTCCTCTTAGCGCAATCACCAATTGCATGCATACCACCTGGATCCGTGAGCTGAAATATTTTCTCACGGTCTTTTTTGCTGTTCAAATAAAACATATAATTAAGACCACATGACCATCTCATGCAAACAGAGTTTCAGTTCAACAGGGGCACCACGACAAATTGATTATCATGCATGACTACAAGTGCTAATGAGCAGCAGAGCAAAACTACAAAATCTGTGCAAATTTGCCTGACTAATGAGCTAGTAAACAACATAGCAACCAGAGAAGCTCCACGATGTATGTACTAAATTCTAGTAATTAAGAAAGTGCCAAGATCAGAACAACTCATTCCATCTATTTGTTAACTGGGTTACTGACTTTGCATAATGTGAACTAGCACGATGAGATGAGTACTTAATATTAACTCCATGAAAGGAATCACACATACTTGAAAGGAAATACTAAACAATAAAGGGATGCCAAAGATGAAACATTGATAGGATACCTTTCTTTTGAAGGTGCCAGAACTATTGCAAATGCTTCGTGCAGCTCCTTCTGTATGTTAATAAGACCAGACATGATCAAATATTAGCAATTAATTCTCAAAAGACTTCCTAAGCAGAAATTGTGACAAAGAAACTAAAGTTCAATTAAGCAAGCAAAATATCTGTGTGCACGTTGTATCTTATAGTATTCTATATAGGTAGACCAAAACAAGCAGTCAAACTAGGATTCCCTGATACTAGATTCAAATAAAATCATAGAGTAAGCATTTTAGTAACATGAACCAGGTATCTTTTAGCCATTGATATAAACAATTGGACCAGTGTACTGCAAACATTAATTTTGAATTACTTTCAAGAATGGACAGCGACTCAAGAATAATGAAATACAAGATTATTTTGTACATAGCCGCATATACTTCAGTGATATTTTCCTTGTTTGAATAAAAAAAGACAAATGATATCATGCATTGATAAGAACGACACAAACCTATATATCCATTTATCAACCATATAGCACCAACTAATTGGCAAAAGCAATGTAGGATACAGTTGCATTACCTGATACGAATAATGATTATGGAGATCAACAGAAGACATAAAACAGTCCTGAGTTGGATGTGTCTGAAAAAAGAGAGAAAAATATGGTAAGCAAGCGCATATGTCTATCCCAAATATGTGCATGGCCGATGGGCATGAAACAAACAAATATCTATGGTGGTCAAGTTGCATTAAGTTTAGCTTACATGAATCCAACCAAGCTGGTAAGGTGAGCCGATGCTCTGAACAACTTCCGGTATTTCTTCTTCACATGTAGCTTCGCACTGCCAAAAAAAAAGTTGTTCGTTAACAAAGTGCTGCATTTTAGGCACTGTACTGCAATAAAATGAGTAGCCAGAACTAAGGGAACATGCAAGAATAGATTATAGATAGCATAAAAACACTAACCGTGTCACTTGTAGATTTCTGTTTTGGAATTATCAAGGCTGTCACCTTAAAATACTCGCCTACCTACATAACAATAGAAGGTAATGTCAGTGGTCCAACCAAATCACCATTCAACCCTCCATAGGAAAAAAAAAGAAACAGACCTCTGGGTCCATGAGCAGTGCACCAAAAATAAGCCCACATGTTTCTAGAGTTTTTATGGTATTTGCCTCAGCAGCCTTTAGGAAACATGCTGTCAACTCATCTGGCTGACATGAGAAACATTGAAACCATTGGTCAAAACTCGAAAAAAAATTATACTAGTTACAACTGAAGATCACATATGACATAACACACAAATTTTTGCTAAGCTATAGCTCACGAGCAATGCCATGATTTTATAAAGGTAAAATTTGCAGTTTGAACTTACAACATCCACACGCCGATAATGGTCAATATCTGAGATAGCACACTCTGGTTTTGAATCAGCAACTCTTGAGGAAAATATTGGTCGATCCACATGTACTTGTGACAACATTGGTGGGTAAGAAGGCTGTTGGATACTGAGTTGGTACAATTCTTCTTCTACTGGCACAGACAACCCTATTTCATTGTCAGTTTTGGAGCCATACAGCAATGCTTTACTGTCGCCATTCAAGCCATCTTGGTTCAAGATAGCTGGTAGTAAACTGCATAGAATTGGAGTAATGGTGAGTGTTAGAGTATATTTGGTAGTTTAGATATTGTATCCGGACTACCATACATATCTGGTGGGGTTGCCTTGCACCCCAAATCTTGTACCCTTATATATACCGGCCGATGCCTCAAGCTAATACAATCAATCCATTACACCAATTCTACTCTCCTACATGGTATCAGAGCTCAGGTCCCGATCCCGATCTAATCTCGCGATCTCTCCCCTCAGCCCCCTCCCCTCCCCATGGGAACCGTTTCAGACCTCTCTTCTGCCACCAGCGGCGCTCTCAAAAGCGATGCTGCCCCCATGATCTGCCCCTTCGCCACCATCAACATTAAGCTCCACGTCCCCATGACCCTTGAGTTGAAGCCCTCTAACTTCACCAAGTGGTCGACGGCGTTCCAGGCCACCTGTGGGAAATTCGGGCTGCTACATCATCTCGCCACCGCCTCCACCTCGACCTCCGACGAGACCTGGCTGCAGGCTGACTTCTGCGTCCGCGGATGGATGTACAGCACCGTCTCCGACGCCGTCCTCAACCTTGCCATGACCGACGACAAGCAGACGGCGAGTGCCCTTTGGGCGGCCATCGGCGCGGTGTTCCAGGCGAACAAAGCTCCTCGCGCCATCTTCTTGAATCACGAGTTCCACTCGATGACTCAAGGGGATCTGTCCATTAACGCCTACTGCGTTCGCATGAAGGAGAAGGCCGACGAACTGCGCGACGTTGAGCAGCCCGTCTCTAAACCCAACCTCGTCCTCAACCTGCTGCGAGGGCTCAACGAGGTCTACTCCAATGTCACCGACAACATCGCCGGGACGCAGCCCCTCACCCTCGCTGCCGCCCGGCACCAGCTCCTCCTCAAAGAGCTGCGCCTGCAAAACGAGGAAAAAGTGTGCGCCACCACCGCCCTCCTGGCTGCTGCCTCCTCTCTTGGCGGTCACCAACAGCAGCTGCTGCAGGGCGGGCGGCGCCCTAACACCAAGAAGGGTGGCCAGCAGCCCTTCCCAAACTCCTCCGGCGGCACCTCCAGCAGCACCAGCACCAACAAACGCGTTCCCTGGGGCTTCAATCCCTGGACCGGCGAACGTGTGGCCAATTGCCCCAAATTCTAATCTTCTACATGGTATCAGACCGAGTAGTGTAATTGAGGGAGTATTTTTCACATAGAAATTGTGCACAGGATTTGGGGAAAAAATGTTAACAATGGATAACCACTTTTGCAGATAGTAAGTACGGATCTAGGATCTATCCAAGTATTACCTACTTACCTAGACATATCACTTTGTGTTATTTCGTTATTAGTTGGATACTGGACCTGCAAAAGGTAGTAAGGGAATCCATGAGCCACTAGTTATATGGGATTAAATTCTCAAGAAAACACATTAGCAATATTATACCTTCATTGCAACAACAGATCCTACTCGCTGCCCAGAAAGTCCATCAGGCCCTAAGATGGAGTGCCTGGCTAGTGTATCTTCTTTTGGATAAGGTAGACCAATATTTCTGTTAAATTTACACAAGTGAATAAAAAAAAGTCACAATTTAGCAATCGAAAAAAGATGTATTGCTAAACAAGACACCCAATTGATTTGAATGGATGGCAATGCATATGGTAAAAAGGTAACAAGGTTCTTCATCAGTAGAATGTTGCACTGAAAATGAAGTAAATACTGAACGGAATAGTAGCAGTATGAATGGTTTTGCGAAAGGTAACAAGATTAATCTTTTACTTTGATATTATGAAAAATGCTTGAATTTTCAAATTTCAATATCTATCAAGAACAATTTTAATTAAATGAAACTCAACATATCAAAAAGGCATGCATATGACAGAAGATACACATACTGTTTGCAGATCTGCCCGACAGGTTTGATACTCGGTGATGATGCCATTTGATGTCTCATAACATCCTGCAATGACCCAGTTGCATCACCAACAAATAGATATATAGAAAAATAAAAAGGTGAAGTATAATGACAGGAACTAGAGAACTTTAAGAACAGAACTCTTCCATCAAGTTGATTCTGAATATATTTACAAGCTACAAAATGCAGTGCAATGCCATTTATACCTTTGGTGCATTTGAGTCTGACGAATGCTTGTCAATCCTGCAACTCGCAGCATAGGTCCCATTTAAACAATGAGGCTCTGAAATATCACCCACATCAAGCTCTGCAATCCTCTGATGCACAACTGGCTTCAGCAACTCTAGCTCATCGATGACATCCAATAATTTCTACAACAAAACGAACGGCGCTATGATGCACAAAAAACGCAGAAATGTCTCAAACTTCAGCAGGAGATGTCTTTATTTCCAATTATTTTCCCATAACCACTAGCTTTAAGGCTTGTGTTTTGTTTCTTTTTTATCATGTCAAGTGTAAGAAAGATACTAGTAGATTTTAGCAGTTAACTACAAAATTACTTGCTCTCTTGCGCATTAAATGTAGTGCAGTTGTAAGTCGGAAATACATACCTTCCTGAAGTAGTAGTCCTTTTCTCCTGACTTGAACAAGTGGTAGTCACGATGCTTTGGAATAGTCTCGTGCACAAGGCTGCGCCCAAATAGAAGCCATATGTAGCTCAACATTTGGACTGATTTAGAAAATAGAAGCTAGGCATAGAAATGCACAATGTCGCTCAGCAACACACCTCGAGTATCTCAGAAGAAGAACATACAGCTGGATGAGGTTCTTCTCCTTTCTATATACGTTAGCCTGCGCAAAGCATGGAAAATTGTTTAATGCAACTAGTGATCAGATCAATTGTAGTCGAGTTAATTCTACCAGATAAAACAATCACCACATCGCGATATCGCATTGCCAAACCATGCCCCGCGTTATAGAATATAGAGGTGGTTTTATGTGCAGGGAATGGTTGGAAGATAGTCTTCTTATCAGAGAATTATAGTTAACGTGGGAGATTTGGGGCGCTGGGTTTGGGGGGCAGGCGGTGGTTAGGGTTTAACGGAGGGACGGCGGACCTGGGTGAGGAGGCTGTCGGCGATGCGGAAGTAGTTGGGGAGCCTGATGCTGTGGTCGACGGCGATGGCCGGCGCCAATGCCTTGACGTCGAAAGCTCCCCCGCGTTGCTGAGCCGGCCCCATGGCGCGCTGTTCTGCTCCCTCCCTCGACGGAGCTTTCTGCGGCGGGGACCGCGAGTCCGATCCGCGACGTTGAATTCGCGGGAACTGGGGACGCAAGGAGATCGGCCGGACGGCGACGTTGAGGAGGGGGCGGCGCCACGACCGCTGTTGGATTGGATCTACGGCGCCGATGCTCTTGGAGGAGGGAAGAGAGGCGGCGGCGGGCCAAGCCGTGCCACCCACCTGCCACGTAATCAAAAAGTTCGCCCAACCGCCGGCTACGTTCGTGGCCGAACGGCTCGGTTGGCGATCGATTTTTATTACTACTAACAGAGATGCACATGCGGCACGCACGTGTTAAAAAAACTATTAAATACACATAATAGTATCAAATATTATTCAACATATTTTCCACGTAATTTGAAATTTCAATATCTTGTATTCTCGTTGCTTATAGCATTGCTAGGTATATATGAAGCAAAAGAATAAGCTAGAATAGATTATCTCGACCAAAAATATCACCTCGATTAAAAAGCATAACAAATATATCTCATATCTTATATATGAAAAAAGCATGGCTAAAAAACATAGGTAATGACTTCTAGATGGCCGGCCGTAATTTTGCTCAACTGTACGGACCTTCGTCGGTCAAAATACTAGTACTTATTTTCACCAGCGGCTCAACCCATGTGCGAGGGTCCCATAGAACCTTATCTCCTCCAGTACTCCATTCTCCACCGCTCACCATCGCCAGCATTCTCTCTGATGCAGGCATGCAGCGGCATGCCCGGTGGCGACGGCGGCATGAGCATGCGGCCTCACCACCACCGGCCAACCTCCCCTCCCCTCACCTCTCCCACGCATCGCCTCCTGCCTCCCTTCTTCATCTCGCATCGGGAGAGCTGCTCGAGAGGCGCCACCAAACCCTAATAGCTCTGGGCAGCCTCGATTTGCTCCAGCGGCCGCCCGCCGGCGAGGCACGACGGTGGTTGTGCTCGCACTCTGGGTACCCCGGGAGAAGGGGGCCTCGAGGAGGGCGCGGTTGGCCCCGTTCTAGGCGACGCAGCGTTGTGTGAAGGCGGGTGGGGAGGAGGAGATGGGTTGGGATTTTCATGCAGGATGATGAGGCGGAGGCTTGTGGCCGCGGCGTCGCAGGGGGGGCCTTGATTGGGAGAGGTGGGGCACTGCGGGCGGCGGCTACGCACATGTAGGCCGGGGCACCACCCCCGCGACAGGTGTAGGAAGGTGCTTTGGCTCGTCAGCATCGAGGTGAGCTGGTGCCTCAATCCGGTGTTGGTGGGCGTCGGGAGCGTAGTGATCAGAACTGGTGGATTTGGGGCGAAATGACTGGGGAATTGAGGGGGGTTTTGAGCCTACTCTGGGCGGATTTGGTATGGGATGATGTGCGTCGCGTGCTCTGAGCCTGATATGGGGAATTCGGCTTGCTGCTGCATAGGCTTTTACAGTACTGTTGGGGCAAGAAATGTTTCCCTCGGAGCTATTTTTGGATGTTTGGGCCACCACCAAGTATAGTTACATCAGAGTCTGATCATTTTTGGTTGATTTTTTGATGTTTGCCTTCTCAAGTTGCGGATATTTATAGGTTCATATAGGTTGCGATCAAGTGCCTCCGAAAGGAGCTACGCTTTTGTATTGATCCTGGCAATTTCCTTCCATTCTTTTCTCTTGCTGCAGATTGTGTTGATTCTAGTCTGCACTCAAGGTTCTAGTGAAAGCAAAGCGTTGTTTCCGCAAGGAAAAAATGATGTTTAAGACTTGGAATCGGAGCAGCGGACCACTGGCGCCGCGGGGTCGCTAGTACATGAAGGCTAGGCTGGAGTATATCTCTCCTTGTATCTCTCTCTATTTGATTTCCCAAATCGATTTGGTTCCTATTCAAGGGTTTCAGTTGTGACAGGGTACTATTGCAGGTTTTGATTAAGCATTAAGCAGGAGTAATATGGTTTTGATTAGGCAATGATATTATTCTGGAATTAGCCAATTAGTGTATTTTCTCATGTTCTGTTAATAAGCCATTTTTGGTTCTATTGATTAACTTTGTGGAATTCATTTGTAGGTAAGTTATGCAAGTCAACAAGCAAAACATTCATTTTAGGTTAACTTTTTTCATTTGGATTTTCAGCACAGGTTTGAGAGTTTCTAGCAGTACTTAGTTGCATATTTTGATAGGTATTGAATTTCACTTGTTCTACATTTTCTTTTTTCTTCCTTTTGGTTCTGCACTTATTCTATTAGTGTGTATTGTTCACTTTTCTTTTGTATCCCTAAACCACTGATCTGCAATAATATGGTCTGAATTAGGTAATAATATGGCCAGAAATGAGGCAGTAATACATGACTTTTGTGTGTCAAAGAGGTATGTAATTTTAGCAAAAACTCATAAGCATTTTTGTTGGGTTAGTATGTCTTTTTCCAATCTCATATAGGCAGTTTTCCTCCGCATGGTAATATGGCTTCAAAAATATAGATAAATGGACCTTGTTTTGTTGGTAAAAATATATCCTAAATGGTGTTTAGGACATATAAGCGTTTCAAGTTTATCAAATTATACCTTTTATGTTTTTATGTAGCAACTTTTATGTTCTTGTTATCTAGCAATTTTTTCTACTGATTTTAATTCCTGCTTGGTGTTAAGAGTAGGCTCACGCAAGCCAATGTTGCAACTAATCTATACTTTTTTTGAGTTTAATACGTGTCTTTTTAAGTGTTAGAGAGGTTTGCAGTTTTGGCAAAACTCGTAAGTATTTTAATTGAGCTAGTTATGTCTTTTTTCAATTTCATGTAAGCATTTTAATGTTGGTTCTCAAGAAAATTGTTATTCTACAGATATAATAACATTGATTTCCAGTAAGCAATATTATTGTTCTATCTAGGCATAACAGTACATTTCATTAAGCAAAATTAATTCTTTTTAGCAGAGGCAAATTTATGCATCTCACTAGGCAATTTCAGTGACTATTTAATTTACATTACTCCCAGGTCATGTTTAGGATCAGAATCCCCCATCTTATAATTGCTGTCATCCGATTCAGAAAGTGACTTGCATTCCTTTTTGCTTCCCTCCAATGCCCTTCTTTGTTACAAACAAAGAAAACTTTTCTATTGTTGTTTTATTGAACCTAGGAGGTGTGAAGTTCCTGTATGAATCAAGAACCCAATCCATTTTGCACACAAGTTGTAGAACTCCCCTCATCTCTTCCGTAGTGCAAAACGTTTTGCCTAGTGCACAACACCGGAGCTGTTGACCAAATCTCTTCCACGATTGCTCCATCTCCTACATATCCTAGGTGCTTTCAGCTAGATTGTTTACCAATAGTCGCTAAAGTGTTGTCAGCAGAAACTACATAGTGCAATAGGGTTGATTTGAATCTGATTCATCTAGGAAATCATAATCATATTCTCGCGGGAGCTCGATTAAATCCATTTTTATCTTCTATATCCCCTGCACAACCATTCAATAAGTCACATATCTGATTGGAGAGCAGCACCATGAGAGCATTTTTTGCATGCATAAAAAACAACTAAATGTAGATCATCAAGAAATAATGTACTGTTTAATAGGCAAATCAGTTGTTTTTTGTTCAGATGTTTCCTCTACGTCAACTTTTTCTAGTTTGTTTAGCATCACAATCAATAGAATCAAGCATTTTTTTTTCTATCTGCATCCAACCAGGCTCTACAACAGTGGATTCAAATCAGGTTCTGCTTCAGTGGATTTCTACAACAACATATCTGTCATGCTTACACACAGTTTAATTTCTGTGACGTAGCAATTTTTTGTAATTCAAGATGTACTTTTTTCCGCACCTCGAATGTATTTTTCCCTGTGGATCTATCTTGTTGCTAGAACCTAGAAATAAATTGGCAGTTGGTGACAACATAAAAAGACTTTTTTTATCTATGTGTCACGCAGCTTATCGTTGTGTTTTCCTTTTTTTTTTGCTTATTTGATGTGGCCGAGGAGGGTGGGAGAAGGGATCAAAGTTGTTGGTGTCAAAAAAAATACGGGAAAAGGAGATGTAGGTGGGATTGCCGAAATAGGGATGTGATATTATAGTATACTTTCTGAAGATGAATCGGCCGTACAAAGGGCTGGCCCTAATATAGCTAGGTCCAAAAACATATCTTTCTAAAATTGATTGTAGCTAACTCACAAGATTAGTAGCTAGGAATAAATTTGGCATGGACAAACCTGACAAAGCAAAGCAAGCTTCCTTTTTCTCTACTTCCGTCCTAGTCTCTTCTCCGTCCCCTTCCTCGGTTCACCCAATTGAAAATTGACTTCTTGCTGCTACATCTTGATCGATGGATTGGACTGGATGCGCGCAGATGGTCCAGACGCCCTGACGGGGCTGCGGGATTGATACTCGGCTTCGCCAGCAACCTCAGGTTGGCCTCCGAGTTTTGTCCCGAGCTTCGCGGCTTGCGCGGCGGCCTGGATGCATGGATCACGGCGGCGGAGAGCGGACGCGCGATGTGCGGGTGGGTATGGGGCGCGAGGATGGCGGCGGCCATGGCGACATGCGGCAGGCGGGGGTGCCGGTGTGACGTCCGGCGGGGGTGCCGCGTCGGGGGATCGCGGACTCGCGGGGGGCGGCGGCGCGACGTGCGGCAGGCGGGAGGAGGCGACCGACGGTTCCTTTCGCTTCCCACTCGAGGTTGAAGGATACGAGATGATTCTGCGCGGTGGAGGTGGTTTGGCGTGTTTGCTAGGTCGGCGGGGTTCATAAACGAGGAACACGGGATGAGAACAGAAGCCCCGCGTGAAAATTTCTGGCGGGTACGGTAGACGGGTGCGAAAAAAATTAAGATTTTGGCAGAAACACGATCCAACTCGTGATTTCTATGGGTCTCCACCCCCTCCCACCTCTTCGGCCCCGACAGACGGGTCCAGCGTGAGGGGTACGACGGATCTAATTTGGGTGAGAAACGTTGTATAGATTACTCCCTCCTTCCCCGTTTATAAGGCATGGTGGAACATGACACGGTCTTCTAAACAACACTTTGACCATTTATTTATTATATATTATATCACTTTTGATTATAAACTTATAATCATTGTAAAATATATTTGATTATGAATCCAATCATATGAAATTTGCATTATAAAAATAAAAATTTAATAGTCAAATTATTGGTCAAAGATGACAAGGTTTGAATCTTGATATACGTGTATGCCTTATAAACAGGGAAGGAGGGAGTATTATTATAGAACATGTACGTATGAAGAAGAAGCATCGGAGTCATATACGGATTCACCTGGTCGCATTGAACCTCCAACTCCGAGAGGGCCGTCTTCCCGTGTGGCTGGACACAGCATGGAGCCATGGACTAGATCAATATCTTTTTTAAGTTATTATTAAGTTACACAGCGACTCACTCGGAATGCACGCACACTCACATTCTTGAACGTGCAAGCACAAACTAGATTGAGCACCTTCGAAACTAAGGCAGCAAATTTTTAAAATTGACGAAGTTACTATAGACGTCTCGTTTTCGATGAGAACATTGCCTATCATTAAAATCATAACGCCACTAAATCTTAGAATATTCGCTCCCACTAGGAATCGAACACAGAACCTGTCTTAACCACGATGTATTAAAAAATACTTCTAATTTTGGTTTAGTGATGAATCAGATCCGTTTGGATCACCTAGGACTGAAGTTTAAGGCGGAGTAAACTTTAGGTAACTAAATATAGTGACTAATGTAATAAATATTAGGTAACTAAATTTTAGTCCATACATGTTTGGATCCATGGACTAAATTTTAGGTTGAAAAATGTTTAAAATATATAATTGGGTGAAATCAAATTTTAGTCCAAATTAGATGGATTCTATGGACTAATGGACTAAACTTTAGCTGTAATGAAACTAAGCTTTAGTACAAAGTGGCTAAAGTTTAGTCCATATATCAAACAGGTCTAAGTGAAGTTACGAATAATGTTTCTAGAAAGTGTTGGGCTTAGTGATGGATGATTTTAGTGCCACTCTTTTTTAGTGGGATATTTTAGTGCCACTTAATGCAGGGAAGAGATTGAAAAAAAAAACCTTTGTGTTTGGCTCCTCCTCTTGGTATAAGCCGTTTCTCGTCGGCTTTAATGGTGCAAGGTGTCTTGAAATTGTTTTTCTTTAGAGCTTCATTCAAAAACCCAAAAAAATTCTAAACCGGCTCATATCAGCTAATTTAATAGTATTCTGTGTGAGAGGATAAACTGGAATAAGCTGAAAAAAGACAAGCCAAATAGAGTAATCTTCATTCTCCTTGTGCTTCTTTGTTTCTAGAAACAGCTTGATCTTTGGTGCACAAAACATTGAACGGTATTCCCAACATTATATAATATCATATAATATATAACATGCATGCACTTACTTCCACATTTGCTTCCCACGGGAATTGACTTGTGGCACTCATATGCAAGACGAAGAATTTTCATAATACTAATTTTTGCCTCCAAGTCGGCAGTGATGACACGGCATACACATTCCATGTCAGATTGCTCCACGGCATCAATGCAAGATTGGCTTGGATTGACATAGGCGGTACCAATGTTGATTGTGACCATGCACTTGCTTATAACTAGATCTCTCTCATCGTAACAATCTTTTTCACCGCAAACTTGGTGTGCTGTAAACACAGCAAAAACCAAAGCAATGAACACAAGTCGAGGTTCTAGTTTCATAGGCATCTCGTAACAGCATGGGATTGTTGTTTCTTGGAATAAGTGTTGCTTCTATGTGTATCAGCCTATGGCATTCTAGACTTCTATTTATAGCAGTCGGGAAACAATGGCGGGTAATGAATCAATGTCCAGGAATCCACAAATGGATACCAGTGCATCCAAATCCACCTAACAAATAAGAAATTAATGACTCGAAATTGAATAACAAATGGGAATCTCTTATTAAATGTTATCCACGATATCAAAATAAATATTAAAAATTCTTTGAGCATGTATGCCTATGAGGCAATTTTTTTTTGCGATTACACAATACAACTCAGATACTCACGGCACATGCACACTCATCCCTATGAACACACATACGCAAACCCTACTCCATTGATTATCAACCAAGCACAACTTAATTGACCTCGCCAAGAAGATTTTTTCTACAAGCGAATCGAAGAACACAAGTAACAAAGAGGTAAACACGCAATCTGAAAATTGCAGATGTCTATAAACGCATCTGAGTATGAAGTTCAAGCTCTCAAATCGAAAGTACAAATCGACACAATCGAGGAGAACAAGAACAGGGACCCTGGATCACGGTAAAATGACTAATCTCAGTTTCTCAATGGAAAATTAGACCTAAACAAAATCCGAACCCTAATGTATGGCAGTTACTAAGTTTATACTATAAAGGGGCGTCCTAGGGTTGGGGTGACAAGAGAGGGGGCACTCATAGCATGGGCTTAAGGTCCTACACGATACAAAGGCCAACTCAGCCTGAAATAGGTGACACAACACCTTTTTATGGTCACATAGAATGATCATGAATCTTTTGGAGCTGGAACCAAAACCAAAAGAAAGCTTTCGTCCTTAGCTTTCCAACGTATCAAAGTACTCCTCATTTTGATGTCGTATGAGGGAGATGTAGCCGATTCCATCGAGAGTGATCTGCTGAATCCGAATCGAACGTGGAGTCCAAGTTGATCACAACTTGTAGCTTGGCGAAAGGCATGGCTCATGTGTATCCACTTGGTGATGTCCTCATCACAATGGAAAGAGGAATTGACTGTTAAAATGGATTTTTCGATATCTTGGGTTGCGAACTTTTTCTAATCTCAATTGTTCTGTATACGCATACAAAAATATTGTACAACTAATTTATTTCTCTTATAGTGTGCAAGACAAAAACAAGGAAATGATTGGTGTGGGTACTACGTATGCGAGTTAATGCACTGTCTAAGCCGTTGCAGGAAAAAAACTCGGCCGGCGGTGGAATGACCGCCCCCGCGGTATTGTGTGATAGAGAAGACCGTCTCACACCGGCCAAGAAAATCCCCGAACCCCTGCCCCACCCTTACACAGCTGCACCGTAGCCCATGTGAGACGACCACGACATGGGCCGGGCCTTAGACTTGTGCTTTGGCACTATGTGACAGACGAGGGGATTTTTTTAACCTCAACCTGAAATTCGCTTCCACGGGGAGTCGAACCCAAGACCTGAGGAGTGCCGCTGGGTTCCTCTAACCAACTCAGCTAGAGGCCCTTTGGCAAGCTGTTGCAGGAAGACTACGACGGATGACCTAAGAGTATGTACACACCGTTCACGACTACATTCTCCTAATTATACTGATGTGGTGAATTAATATATCAAGTATTTTTATCAAAAATTGTTAGATAAGGCAAATTAGGGAGTAAGTTTACGACGATGATAGGATAAGGGCCGTGTCGGAGCAGCTCGTAGGATTCATTTTGAGGAAGATCCTCGATTCTAGAGGCAAGTTCTAACACGACGGCCATATCAATAGACTATCAGCTTCGATGTCGTGAGGGTACTTGCATTGTAAATGTGACTTGTATATTTGTAAATATTTGTAAGCGCGGTGTTGCATTTTTTTTGTATATTTGTAAGTATTCTTATAGATAAATAACTTCATTACATGATTGCCCGCGACTTTAGTTATTTTCGTAGATTATTTTAATATAAACATGACGAAT
Source organism: Panicum virgatum (assembly GCF_016808335.1). Classification (NCBI taxonomy): domain Eukaryota; kingdom Viridiplantae; phylum Streptophyta; class Magnoliopsida; order Poales; family Poaceae; genus Panicum; species Panicum virgatum. Next base: position 7,263,002 of record NC_053149.1, on the reverse strand, counting down.
AGATGTATAGTACTGTAGAGCTCATTTATGAAGAAAAGTGATGCGCGGTAACAATTTAGCCTAAAAATAAAATATTTAATGATAATTCTTTATTGTTGTTAACCACCTTCATTGGGTGCAATATAGAAGACACATGTTTTAAAGAACTTAGTAAATAAGAATCCATATTTATAAATAAAAAATAAGTAAACAATAAATTTATATTTATAGTAAATATATGTGTTGTAAGTACGCATTTTCCAAACATCCAGTAAACAGAACACACATACTAAGATTATTCAGTAAATGAAAAACTTAATTTGATTTTCTTTTATTACTGTAATTTGATTTCCTGTTTCTATTTTAGTTCTTGTATTCCATGTCCAAGCCAATGGATGATCTCTGTGTTTGTCATCATGGTTTAGTCTCTCATTCTTAGTGTGCCCAACTGTCCATCAGTATCACAACATGGTTATGGAACTTCTCTATTATCTGATATTCATCAGGTGAGCAATCATCTGCCAGCTGAAAGACTACATCAGGGACCCGAGCTACATGTTTCTGGATTTTTTGACTTGCAGCGAATGTCAGATAGTACGAGGTGAACAACCGGCTTCAGTGCCTGCAGATTTTTGACTTGTAGTCAAGAAGAAAAGCTTCGTCCAGGCTCAATTAAGCAGCACAGACACAGTTAATGTCAGCACAGACTTGTGTTTGACTGTTTTCCAATGGCCTGAAAATTTTGCACCTGGTCGTTACCAGTATTGTAGTGTAGACCAGGCGTCTGCGTTTCTGCTGCAGCCTTCCTCACGCACCCGCCGTCCTGTATAGCATGGCATGCCAGCATGGCATCACCCATCGCAGCTCATAGTCCTATATAGCAAAGTAAACACGAGAGACATCAACCAATACTGACGGCAGCTGAAGGGACCCGAGCACCGACCAGGGGGAGCTTGGCGAGGAGGAAGTGGATGTGCCCGTTGCCACAGACGAGCTCGACGCCAACGTCGTTTTGCCCGGAAGAAGAGAGAAACGGTGTCTAATGGGCCTTAAAACAATCATCGTGCAGGAAGCATCAATTTCTCGTCGAACCGGCCCAGCAAGCCGCGCATCCAGTGGGCTGAGCCCGTCAGCCGCGGCCGAAACCACCAGGTGGGGCCACCGATCCTCGTCGAAGCCGCGTCTGCCAATGGCTTCGCACCACCACCCAGCTCGCGGATCGCCACCCCCCACTGTCCATCTCCATCCAACGGCCACAACGCCTCCCCCGCCCGCGCCTCCCAAAAATTTTCGCGATCCCGCCTCCCCCACCCTCTCGCCGCTACAAATACCCCAAGCAAAACCGAATCCTCCCACAGCAAATCGAATTCCAGTTTCCAATCCTCAAATCCTCCAGCCCGCTCGCCGCCGCTCCGTCACCTCCCGTCCGATGGCCCGCACGAAGCAGACGGCGCGCAAGTCCACCGGCGGCAAGGCGCCGCGGAAGCAGCTGGCGACGAAGGCGGCGCGCAAGTCGGCGCCGGCGACGGGCGGTGTGAAGAAGCCGCACCGCTTCCGCCCGGGCACGGTGGCGCTGCGCGAGATCCGCAAGTACCAGAAGAGCACGGAGCTGCTGATCCGGAAGCTGCCCTTCCAGCGGCTGGTGCGGGAGATCGCGCAGGACTTCAAGACGGACCTGCGGTTCCAGTCCTCGGCGGTGGCGGCGCTGCAGGAGGCCGCGGAGGCCTACCTGGTGGGGCTCTTCGAGGACACCAACCTCTGCGCCATCCACGCCAAGCGCGTCACCATCATGCCCAAGGACATCCAGCTCGCGCGCCGCATCAGGGGCGAGAGGGCTTAAAGCGCCTCTGATGTTCGTCCGTCGTCGTGGTGTTCGTCTCTCTGCGGTGGGACAACTAGATGCGTCATGCATGGGGCGTTCGTTCCTTGCTGTGATGTCTTGAAATAATGTTCTGAATGTGTTTGCCTCACTGCGATGGAATATGATGGGTGGGTTCTGAATGGCTTTGTTCTTGCAAGAATTGCTGCGTGATGTGATCGATGCTGCTGGCTGCTTGATCTGTTCTTACTGCTAGGCATCTGATGACTGTTATGTAGTATGCATATTGCATAACGAGCTGGAAGGAATTGGCTCGCCGCTGAACAGAGGAGCTGATCGACCTTCCTTCGAGCAGTTCAGGATCATCGTAATGTTCTAGAGCATTGGCCTCACTGCAGTGGAATACGATGAGAGGTTCTGAATGACTTGGAACTGGAAGGAATCAACTCGCTGATGTTTACAGCGAATGATTACAAACATCCGAAAGAACCAATATCTTACATCTGACTTGTTTGGCTAGTGCTTCCCATTCCAATAGAAACAATCAAACAACAGCCCTGCTGCATAATTCAGGGCCTCTATATCCTGACCTGCATTTACCACCAGCACTAGCAAGAGTCCTCTGGGCATTATATCACAGGGGCAGGATGCATCATGCATGGCATCACACACACCCCTGTTACTGTACAGGGACTAGTAGTACTTAGATAAACAGAAGCATGGGCTTATACTTGCAATATTTATGAAAAAAACAGCAGTATCCAGTTAATTTTGTGATGATCCACTAGCTCTAGTACCTAAAGGTTGCTGACGTATTCGAAACCGTAGTCATCTGTTGCGTTGACGAGTGTGGTCTTCCCAAGAGGGTCTCCAGCAACCTCGGCAGCGGTGGCATGCCGCGGTCCAGCACGCCCTCGAGTATCTGAACCACCTCCCCCATCGCCGGCCGGTCAGCCTCGTCGTCCTGGATGCACCAGCACGCCACCTTGCAGGCCCTCTCGACCTCCTCGAGGTTGGCGTCACCGCGCAGCCTCTCGTCCAGCAGCGTCCCCACGCCCCCCTCGACCAGCTCCCTCGCCGCTCTCATGGGAAAATACACGAGACGGTGGCCGCCGCCGTCCGAGTCCCCCGTGCTGCGGCGCTCCTCGCCGGCGCCGGAAGTGTTCCTCCTCCCCGACACGAGCTCCAGCAGCACCATGCCGTAGCTGTACACGTCGACCTTGGGCGTGACGGCCGCCCCGCCGATCCACTCCGGCGCGAGGTACCCCATGGTGCCCCTCATCGTGGTCAGCGCGCGGCTGAAGCCCCGCCCCACGAACTTGGCCATCCCGAAGTCGGCGAGCTTCGGGAGGAGCGACGCGTCGAGGAGGATGTTCTCCGGCTTGACGTCGCAGTGGATGATCCGGTCCCGGCAGCCGTCGTGGAGGTAGGCGAGGCCCCTGGCGACTCCGGCGGCGATCCGGTACCGGGCGGCCCAGTCCAAGAACACGCCGCCGGTGCTCTGGAACAGGTGGACGTCGAGGGAGCGGTTCGGCATGTGCTCGTAGACGAGGAACCGGTTCTCGCCTTCGCAGCAGAAGCCGACCAGATTCACCAGGTTGACGTGCTGGATGATGCCGATCGAGCTCACTTCAGCTCTGAATTGCTTCTCGCCCTGGAAGCTGCTGTCCAGCCTCTTCACCGCGATGGCGGCCGAATCGCGGAGTTGCCCCTTGAAGACGGAGCCAAAGCCACCTTGCCCGAGCTTTTCGGAGAAGTTCTTGGTTGCAGAACGCAGTTCTCTGTACGAGAAGGCCACAAGTCGGCCATCACCCCCTTGGATGTTGTTCTTGGCTTTCTTCCTCCTGGTCATCAGAATCATGAGCAGCACAAGCAGAATCAAAGCACCGGTGCATGCGCCAGTGACGACGCCGATGATGACGCCTCGTTTCTTGTTTCTTGATTTCTGATGAAATTCTCTTGCAGCCAGACGGAGATAAAGAATTTCATCATCAGAAGCAGTGCTTTGAAATTGTTTTGCGTTGATCAATCCATCGTGCCAAACAAGGCATCCCTGGCTGCCATACGAATACGCGGTGCAAGAGCAGTTCTTCAGACAAGCCGTTGAGCATTCAGCCCTGCCCCTAACGTTCTGCAAGCCACGCCCTCTGTCAGGCAGCCCAATGCCAGGCATGGAGAAGAACCCATCAGTTGAAGATGCCGCCGCACTGCCAGTGCTGTTACCAGAGGTACAATCCAGCGTTGCATCCCTGGCACACCCTCCTGTCCGATCACCCTGCTCCCAGTCCGCCGGCGACCTCACCGAGAAGCCCTTCATGCAGCTGCAGGGCTGCAGCGCCGCGGTGTAGCTGCAGACGGCGAAAGCCCCGCAGGCGGCGTACACATCGCCCGGCGACTTCGGGCCGGCGTAGAGCGTCAGCCAGTCCCGCGACGCGTCGATCCAGACCTGGTGCTTGTTCTGGCCGGCGACGTCGACGATGTTGCGCGTCACCGTCGCCTCGGCGGTCACGTTGAACTGGAGGTACTCTTCCCGGGCGTCGTCGACGAACGCGAGGTGGAAGCCGGGCACGTTCCCGGCCAGCTCCGGGATGTTGCTGAAGTACCTCCCGTTCCAGGCGCCGGTGGCCCAGTAGGCGACGGGCGAGTCGCAGAGCTTGACCACGAGCTGGGGAGCGTCTGGGTCGACCTCGAAGCAGTAGGGTCCAGGGGACGGGGTGGCGGCGCTCTTCCTGGAGACGAGGCGGCGGTTCACGCCCGTGGCCTTGTCGCGGCCGAGCTTCGCGCCGGGGAGCAGCGTGTCGGTGGGGTGGTCGAAGCTCTGCCACAGCGTGCGGGGCGCCGCCGAGGAGTTGGAGGCGTCGAGGAGGACGAGGTTCCCGCTGTTGAGGAGCACGGCGACGGTGGTGTTGGTGGCGTTCTTGGCCGTGTCGTGGGCGGATCTAGCAGACCAGGTTACCGACTTGGTGGCTTGGTTGACGACGACGAGGTCGCCGCCGCCGGACACGGTGAGCTCCGGCGAGGCGGCGTCGGCGTCTATGACTGGGTTCGCGCCGTTGGCCACCCACACGGTGGTCAGGCTGGGGACCGCGGTGAACCATACGCCGAGGTACCACCTGTCGGGCGGCGCGGCGCCGGCGGCGCCTGGCGATGAATCCGCGTTCCCGTCGGGAGCTCTGAAGAAGCCGAGCGTGAACTTGCTGTTGTTGGAGAGGATCCTGCCGCCGCCGCCGCCGGCGAGGGCCCGGCCGGGCGAGATGGTGTCCGTCGCGGTCGCGGCGGCGGGGCGGCACGCGCCTAGGAGGGCCAGGAGGCCGACGACGAGGGTGGGCAGGGTAGCGGAAGCCAGCATGGTCGGTTGGTGAAACGGGGGACTAGGCAACCGCCGTGCCGCGAGCCCGCGAGGAAGCGCGCAGAGCAGCGGAGCGGGTGCTTTTAACATGTACGGTTCCGGGCAGCCAGGTGTCGCCGCCGCGCCCCGCCCGAGACGGCACGGTGGTGGCCCGGACGGCGGTGGACGTGGACCCAGCCGCTGCCAGGAAACCGCGCAGACCTCTCGACGCCCCGATGGCGACGGCACTGGTTCGGCGAGCGAAGGGGTTGTGTTCTTCCACCGCGGTCCGCCGCCACCGTCCGTTCTTCGAGTCGCTCGTGCCGTGGAATTCAGAAGCCATTTCACCACGCAAGCGGCCAAGAAAAAGGTGCGGCGAGAGGAAAAAAAATCTCTACAATTTTCTGGAGTCCGCATCGTCAAGTTCAGGTCCGATCGGATCGAGCTGACCGTCCGTCTTTATGGGGTGATACGTATCCGAGCTTCCACCCGTCGTTCGCCGCCCAGCCCCTCCCTGCCCCACTACCACTAGTACGTTCTGACTAGGGTTCCGCCGCTGCTGCCGCCGTCTCCATCCACCGTCGTCACCACCATCAATTTTTCTACACGACGCCTGTGTCCAACCACCTATCCCGCTGCCCGACCGACAGTGCTGTCGCTGTCAGCCTCGCCGCCCCCGCACCCGCCACCTCCACCAGGCCGGTCTGCCGCTAGCCCGCTACCGGCTAAGGATGGCAATGGTTCCATTTCGGATCGCGGATTCGGGTTTGGAGATGATTTCTCACCCACGGTTTTCGGGTTCGGTTTCGAAAATTTAGTTTTTTATCCATAGATACCCTATGAATAACCTTTTGGAATGAAAACTTATAATTTATGCTATACTTAGTAATAACTTCATTTATTTAGACTTAAATTTATTTTATGTTGACTTGAAAAATTATTTACTATTTATTATCTCTCGTTTATACATGTGAATGTTTACAGGAAATACTTATTGCTCTGACTATGTTACTATATAAAACGGTTTCAGATAGTGGCGAATCTAGCATTTCTACTTAGGCTGGTCCAATAGAACACTTTTTTAATCAATATTTTAGTGAATAAGTCAACTTAATTTTATAAATCATTGCAATTTCTTACTTTCCATCTTCCCAATTCAGTTATCAATGATTGCACATTAGAAAATAAGTAGCAGTTATTTTTTGTATTAGTACTATATAAGGACAGATATGAGCTGATGGTAAGCAGCCGCCTTACGGCACCCCCGAAAGGCCGAAACCGAAACCCCGACCTCTCTAGCCCTAGCTATGGCGGAGGTGCCGGAGCAAGCAGACAGGCCCGGTCCTGTGAGGGCGGGGCAAGAGGGGCGGCCGCCCAGGGCCCCCGATTCCTAGGGGCCCCACGCAGGTAAGTACAGGGTATATACTGTCCATATAGCAGGTTATTAATTTTGGCTTATGGTTTACTAAATCCTGTCCAGCGACGCCTTATTGCTTCTTTTCTATCTTTTCATTGGTTTGTCCTGTCCTGCCGCCTCCGTCAGGTCTATTAGGCTGACCCCATTGGATCATGCACCGATTAAGTGATCACCTACGATTACTGTCTGCCCATTAAACCATTACCCTTCTCTGACCCTCCCTTTATTTGCTGATCAACTGATAGATTCAATACTGACTATCCTCTCATGTTATTTACTATCTAATTTTTAGCACGACAGAACATAGCAATGAGACTAGGAGAGGAGATCTGAGCATCTGTTTGAGTGAACCAATCTTCTGGTCAGGACCAGGTGTTGATTGAGGTTTGACTCCAGTGCATACTCGACTAGTAATTGTGCAATTGTATTGTTCTTTAATTTCCAGCATGAATAGGAGTTTATAGAATCAAGAGTGAGAACAACCATGTGAGTGATTATAAGCACCCAGTTAATTTATCTCTTACAAAAAACATCCGTTATGAATGATAAATCTGTTTTTACAAAGCATGTCCATGATAAAAAAATTATTTGATATGAACATTTATCTACATTAACTCATTAAGTGCTTCAAAGCAATATTATTATCATTAGTACTCCCTCCGTTCCAAATTATAAGTCATTCCAAGAATCTTGGAGAGTCAAAGTTTTTCAAGTTTGACAAAATTTATATAACAAGATAATAATATTTATGATACCAATTAAGTATAATTAGATTTTTTGTTAGCTATATTTTCATAGTGCGCATATTTGATGTCATAAATCTTTCTATTTTCTCTATAATTTTGGTCAAATTTTGATATAATTTGACTCTCCAAGATTTTTGGAATGATTTATAATTTGAAACGGATGGGGTATTATAAAAGGACACTGATTTCCTAGTACGCCCCGAGCCCCCAAAATCTCATGACCGGCCCTGAAGCAGAGGTGACAGCACGACTGCACGAGGAAGATGGTGGCGCGTGATGTCGTGGGCCGCGAGGGGCAGAATGGAGTGAGCCGCGCGCGTGGATGATGGATCCCAGTTTTGTAGCACGAGCTACGGCGTTTTTTTTATTTTTATATTTTTGGAAAATATTTTTTACATAAATATATTTTCAATATCACAATTTACAGTTTTGTACCCCTACCGCCCGGCAGGGGGCGGCAGGAACTTATATGTAAATTAAAAAATAATTATTTGCGCGGAAGCCCTCGGCGGGAGCCTGCCGCCCCCCTGCCGGGCGGCAGGCCCCCTGCCGCCACTCCACTGGGCGCACCACACTATTTGGTATACGATATGTGCATTGCTTAAATCATTGTTTGTTATTTGGCGCACCACACTATAGCGCCAATGTCTTCGTCAGGATCAACCTACATTCCGTGGAGCAAGTGTAAAGCCACCGTACCCGAAGAAATTGATGTGCCAATGTGCTTCTGCGGTTCGTTATGCAAGTTCATGCAATCTGAGATTTTAGGAGATGACTACGGCATGAGGTTCTTTATGTGTGAGAACTACGAATATGATCCACCTAAGCGATACAGCAAAGACCGAGCCAAGGTAGCAGGAGAACATACGCTATTTTTCCCTGTGACCTAACATTGAGTTATGATTCTAACTTGTGTTGGACAAAGTCTCCTCCGCCTCTTTGTGATTTTATGCAGTGGTTCGACACCGTGCAGTCGCAGCAGGCAAAGGACATTGTGGAACAAAAAGCAAGGTGGGCTGCAGAACGTTGGCGCCGAATGAAGCACGAGGAACAACAAGAGGAGAAGCGCAATAAAGAGCAAGAAGAGATCCACAAGAGGATGGAGGAGGTGGATCGTAAGGCGGCGGCCGAACGTGAAGTTGACAGGGAGAGAAAGCGAGAGAGGGCACGCCGTGCGAAGGAAGCCGGGGCCGAAGCAATTAGGAAGGGCAAATATCCTAGGTGCACTCAGTAGAGTAGTACCATGTAATCCCGGCATTTTACATTCCATAAGGCATGGTAGGTTTAGATGCAACAAGAAATTATCTTGTCGCGTGCACATGCCACTGCAATTAGTTGTTTATGTTTTAAGTTGAGAGCTTAACTCTGTGTGTTGTAGCCTTTACCATTAGTTTGCAGTTGTAGCCGGGAGTCTATGAAATCTTTGAACTTGTCCTTAATATTTTCAGAGCTTTTCATGTCACTAGAATACTAAAAAACACACACATTTTATTAATATAACGATAAGAATTAAGAACTAAGAAATACATCGGGGTCTGCTGCTAAAAAGCACACATTTTCATGTCACTAGAATACTAAAAAGCATCCGGAGACCTCACCCGCCGACGATGATGACGACTACACGCTCGAATATCTCAAAATAGGAACCATAGTGTATCTAGCTGCGAGTACGAGATCACAGGTTGCCACTGCTCAGCACGGCGATCACGGGTTTCCCAAATGTCGCATTCTTTGCCCAGACATACGTGACAAAAGACGACAACCCAATAACAGTGCTCTTCCACCATTTCAAATAGATGTGACAAGACGGCAACCACACCAGCTCACCTTCAAAGCAGTCTCTCTGGCGAGGACGACGGACCTGTCATTCTATAGCGAAGGTCTGTGGCGTGTAGTGGGGAAGGCGGCATCTAGGCGCGATCTACCGAGCGGCAGCAATGCAGTGCTGTGAGTCTGCATGCACAGAGATGCATCGAGTAGTCATTTCGAGCATCGAATCTAGCCTTTTCAATGTTAGGTCAGGTAGCCTCTTCACTGTGTTGTCATGTAGTTTTTTAGGTGCATTTACACTCTACACTCCGGGTATCAGACCTTTGTGCGCCTATAAATACTCCCAAATTTGTGAACTCCCAGCACAACTCAAACACCAAACCTCATTGTATACCCAATGTATGGAGGTGGGTCTAGCGGGAAGAATTACTATGGTTTTGGGAAAGAAAAAGGGGGAAGAAAGGGAGACCCATAATATGGGAGGGGCCTCTTGGACCTGATTCCTTTCCGGAACCAGTGTTTGAGTTTCCGCCACAGCACAAGAGTGAATTTACCAATGAAACTCCTCTTCGACAATACGATAACCGTAGAGAACCGTGGCCAAAATGCAGACATGAAACTCCTCTTCGACAATACGATAACCGTAGAGAACCGTGGCCAAAATACAGACATGGTGCGGACTGCTTAGTGCAGATGTGCACCGACGGGATGGATGGCGGTCGGTGTTTCTTTAAATATCCACACGCATGGGTAATACTCGGTTGTTTCATTTCTTTATCTTCAATGAGACACCTTACATGAAATTTATTTTGCAGTCTTCCGATGCTCCAGAAAACTGTGGTTTTACTAGGTGGGTAGATCCTGCACCAATTGATTCTGTTCAGGAGTTCATCGAGTACCTCCAGATAAAGATCTTTGATCTCGAATGCAAAGTGAACCATTATGAGGAAGTGAGCGAGGGTAACAAAGACGGCGAAGTTGATGATACCAGCAATGCAGCCGGTTCACAGGATGAACCATGCACTATTCCTTACTGCAACTGCCCTTGTCACAAGAAGAAGGGCCCTGCGCCTCCGGCACCACCGCCTGCACCACCTGCAATGGGTGGATACTGCGGAGAAGGCTCAACGCAGTTTGCTACGTGGGGGTACGGCTACTAGGACTACCCTAGTGCTAGTGACATGCTGCATCGTTGTGTTTGTTCTGTTTTTTAAAATTACCTAAGGCATGTTAGGTTAGTCCGGAATCTGTTTACCGTAGTTTGTAACGGGTTCTGATATGCCACTGCATGTGTGATGTGTTTTTCATTATTGTTGTATTATGATGTAAAATTTGGTGGTTCACATTACGTAATGCATTTCTTAGTTCTTATTTCTTATCGTTATATTTATTACATGTCTATTTTTTAGTATTCTAGTGACATGAAAAGCTTCGACGCCATAGGAGTGGTTAGATATATCTGATGTTTGTATCTCTGATGTTTATTTGTAATGAGATAGCTGTGGACCGCTTATTTATACACTTCAACGTTCGTCACTGATCACTCTCGTATTTTCCATTACATACAATAGATGGTATGTTTATACTTCGATGCTCCATTACGACTAAGTACGATTCAAACTCGACATTATGTACATGTCCAGTGAATGAAAGTTAGGTACGAGACATATATACAAGCATAATACAACATTAACAATACTAAATGCGAATACATCTTAAACCGATGAACATCATATGTTATAGATCATGGCATGAAATCATCTAGGTCGTCATCCCAGTTGACAGATGGTGGTGCTGCAGGTGGTGTAGTATGGCTCGACGAACCTCTTGGCTTTCCCTTTCTCTCTTTTCTGGATCTACGTTTATGTACAGGGGGAGGAACATCATGTGTTGGAGGCCATGGTTCGGGGGGCATGAAGTCATCCATGTCGTCATCCCAGTTAGCACAAGTTTGTGCTGCAGGTGGTGCAACATGACTTGACGAACCTCTTGCCTTTCCCTTTGTCTCCTTTCTGATTCTAGGTTCATGTATAGGGGGAGGAACATCATGTGTTGGAGGCCATGGTTTGGGGGGCATGAAGTCATCCATGTCGTCACCCCAGTTAACACAAGTTGGTGGTTGAGGTGCTGAAGCATGACTCGACGAACCTCCGGGCATATGTTCTTGCGCAGGCCAAGTACTATCACCCGAAGATCTTATCCGCCTCCTTCGTCTAGTTTGCGGCATAAGTCCACCGAAGATACATACCAATTTATGGAAATTTGGTATCGTTTTGTTAATCAACTCCGTGTCCTCGGGGTAATCCTAGCATATAATTAAAAAACAATGTTACTGTTTCATAAATATGGATTCGAAATGACGGACGGGATTAGAACTGAATGAGAGTTACCTTAATGTGCATCTCATACACCTATGGCCGCATCCATATCTTACAAGAACTTTGTAAGAATCCATTGATATTAGGATGATTTGCTAGTTCACATACTCTCATGTATATCTTCCGACGTTCTAGCAGGTGTCCCTTTACATCTTGCGTCGTAATACCTCGAAATAATGTGAAATCTTTAAACTCTACTACTTTGGACAACACCATCTCTATCGTACCATCCGCTAACGGATCCAACTTCTTACTGATAACAAGATGGGTCATGATATCAAGTATTATACTAGATTTTTCTTCGGTCCATGAAAATCCTCCACAATTTGAGGCAGTCATTGCCTTATGCTGCAATATCAATAAGGTACTGTCATAATTCTATTCTAATGTATAATTATTTTATTTGAAAAAGTATGTAATAGTACTCAAATTGTAATACTAAACCAGTGTTCTAAAGCACCAAATCTAATTCAGCTAATCCACTAATTAAATTAAATTATTATACAATATCAATGGATTCATACAGAAGTTACCTGTAGATCAGGAGTACGCAATTCGGCAGAGCTTCGCCGTTTTTCTTCTTCTCACCCCTCTCTTTTTTTCTGAATTTTTAGGCTCAAATGACGAAGAGAATGACGGCCAGGGCTTAAATAGAGGGAAGGCCCCTGTCGCCCGTTGGGGGGGCGACAGGCCCCCTCTTTTTTTCTTCTCCAGGGACTTTGTTGCAAATTTGAAGAAAAAAAATTACATTTAAGCTCTGTCGCCTTCCAATAGGGCGACCGGGGTATATTTTTGAAATTTTCCAAAATAGACATATATTTTTGAAATTTTAATTTTTTTAAATATAAAAAAAGAAATAACCGCTGCCTGCAGCACGTGAGGGCCGGGCCTGCAGCCTGCTGGAGCCACTGGGCTGCCGCTCGCGTGGAATCGATCTTCCTGGGCCTCTAACGGGCTTCTGAAAATGGGCCGCGCCCATGAGCAGCGCGTGGTGGAGCAGTTTGTGCAGCACGTGCCATCCAGCCGCCCGTGCGAACATGAGACAGCATGGCACGACACGCGAGCGCAGCAACCAGTGGCGGATGCAGGATTGGAGGCAAGGGGAGGCTGAAACAATAGAGATGTTGATTTGTGTGAAGATTTAATGGTGATTTGGAGATCTTACTACAGTGTTTTACGTGTAATTAGGGGAGCTTAGGGGGGACTTGAGCCCCCCTAGCCCCCCTCCTGTATCCGCCCCTGGCAGCAACTAAACCATTGGTTCCTCCGGCGAGCAAGTGAGCGACTCCACGAGGCCCCGCCACCAACCACTCAACGATCAAGCCATCAAAATTTCCGAACGAGCATCTCTATATATAGAGAGATCTCATGCCCGAGTGACTCAACCCAACATCACGGTCGTCGCAGCTCGGAGAGCAGCCAGTGGCAGCGCCATCAGTGCAGGCAAAGCAGAGAGAGAGAGAGCCAGCAGCTTCAGATGGCGTTCAAGAAGCCAGCCATCGTCACCCTCTCTTCCCTCCTTGTCCTGCTCCTCATAGCGTCCGGAGCCGCCGCGGCGAGGGCGGCGCGCCAGCTGACCTCCGACGACAACGACGACGATATTGGTGCCGGTGCCGCCGCCGCTGGTGCTCCAGCTGCCGCACCGGCCGTGGCGCCCGTGGCTGCTGACGCGCCGATCGATGCCAATGCCATCCCGGCTGCGGCCGGCGTGGCGGGGACAGGTGGCGCTGCGGCAGCTCCGATAGCCGCCAGCACGATCCCGGTTGGGGCCGGGGCGGGCGCAGCGGGGGCGAACCCCACGGGCGGCGCCGGCGACCACGGGATGGTCCTCTTCATGCACGACATCCTGGGCGGCACGAACCCGTCGGCGCGCATCGTGGCCGGCATCGTCGACAACGCGGCGGTCACGGGGCAGCTCCCCTTCGCGCGCCCCAACGGCGCCGTGCTGCCGCTCAACAGCGGCGTCAACGTGAACTCCGGCGCGGCGGGCGCCATCGACAACAACAACATCCCCTTCCTCACGGGCCTCGGCGGCGCCACCAACGCCGCCAAGTCCATCGGCAGCAACGGCAACGGCAACGGCGGGAGCGGCGTGCCCGTCTTCGCCGGCGGCAGCCTCCCGCAGGGCACCACGCTGCAGAAGCTCCTCTTCGGGACCATGACGGTGGTGGACGACGAGCTGACGGAGGCGCCGGGGCTGGGGTCCGCGGCGGTGGGCCGGGCGCAGGGCTTCTACATCGCCAGCTCGCAGGAGGGCGTCAGCCAGACGGTGGCGGTCACGGCCATGTTCAAGGAGGGCGGGTTCGAGGACACCATCAGCTTCTTCGGCGTGCACCGCACCGCTGACTCGGAGTCGCACCTCGCCATCGTCGGCGGCACCGGCAAGTACGTCGGCGCCAAGGGCTTCGCCAAGGTGGCCGTGGTGAGGCCCGGAGGGGTGGCCGCGTCCGGCGCGCTGCTCGAGACCGTGCTCCAGTTCACCGTGTTCCTCGTGTAAGTGTGTGCCGGAGATCGAGCTACCAGCAGCAAAGCAACCAGGGAGGTTGCTGTGAATGTGAGTTGTCTGATGCTGCAACAAGTAGGAAGTAGCATGCTGCATGAAAAACTAAAATGTACTGCTTCTGAAATTGTGTATTGTGTTCAAGACTTAAAGTGTTGGGTCAGTTGGATCCATGCCACTACAACTTCTTGAAATTGGATTTCATGTTGAAATCCATGCCATTGAGTGGCATGATTTTCAACGTGAAACCCAATTTCACGGAGTTGTGGTGGCATGAATCGAATTTTCTCTAAAGTGTTCATGCGTATTTAGTGTTACTGATGTATGCGTAAAATGTACTGCTTCTGAAAATATGCATGGTCACTTGTATGCACATTATATCATTTATGTCGGAATATTGCAACGCTTCAAAGTCGAATACCATTGCTGCTTTTCGTTCACCTCTTATACCAAAGTCGAATCCAGTATGTTTGATCACGCTTTAGCTGCTATCTATTATAGTTAGTGTTTAGCTTGCTATCTTAATATCTTATAGTTAATGTTTGGTTTTAATTTTTGAAATGAATTGCTCTTTTTTTGTTTTGAGTAGATTTTGGTTAGGAAACTCTGAAGTTTATTGTTTCGTTATTTTACAGATTTTTTTTTAAACGAACCACACAAGATAGTGCGTGTTTCATTGATACAGCAGGAGTACAAGGCTACGGCCCTGAAAGGTCATAGCCAGGAAAAAAAACAAAACTCACCCGGTTGCATTGGAACGTCAATCCGGGAAACTCAACAACTCAACTCACCCGGTTGGATTGGGACCTCAACACGGGGAACTCAACTACTCAAAGCGGAGCAACACGCGACACAAACAGAAAGAGACCAAGCCGTCGCGACCAACCACCTATCTACACATGTAGTTGCCATGAAGACACAGACCCGCGCCGAAAGGGAGAAGAGGGAAGCAGACGACACCATACCGAGCAGCCACCGCCATGCAGAACCTGTCACTGTAGCACCGCTGCAACGCCGCACACCATCCGCTAGAGTGGAACTGCCGAATCCATACCTCACGCCAGCTGTCTCGCGGTCGCCACCGCGAAAACACAACGCGCGGGGGCCTCGCCACACCCGCCGTTGGACTCCTCGCTCTCGTTGCCACGTCGAAGACACCGCACGCGGGGGCCTCGCCACTTCCGTCTCAGTACTCCGTGTCTCGGATTTGTATATAAAATCGCCATCAGAATTATGCATCGTGTTGCCCTGTTTCCAAGGTCTCCATCAAACAGCCGAGCCGCGCCCAACAAGCGACATCATCTCGTTGCCCCACTCGCACGAGCAGCCACCGTCGCCATGCCAACAAGCCAGGTTGTCGTTTGCGCTGTCTTCCAACGATGGACCGCACCGGAGTAGCCACAGCGTAGTTGGACCGCCCGCCACAATCCGCTGCAAGTCAAGTCGTCCCACCTTGTCGTTGCCGCAAGCGCCGCCCTTCGACGCTGTCCCACGCCGCACCGACAGCTGCAAAGCAGTGCCAGCCGCCGCAGTCCGCTGCAAGCAGCCAACCCGACAAACATGAGGCAACCCCCGGGCGCCAGCACGACGTTGGTCGCCGCCGCATGAGCTCGTCAACCCCTTCAAGCTCGCGCACCTGCATCGAGCCGCCCCGCCACGCCACAGGCAGCCCTTCCGCCGCCTGGCCAAGAAGTGTCTCCACTGACAACGCCTTCAACAAGGTAGCGACGCCAAAGGCGCCGCCGTCGTTCGTCCAACAAGTGGATAGGATTTTCACCCAGCGAAACCCGCGCAGAAGGGATTGGCTCCAAGATGATCCCCCAACAGGGAGAACGACGCTCTCAGACGCCGTTGTCATCACCAGCAGGAAGCCGGCAAGGCTTTCGCCCGAAGAATCCCATCCTAGCTGCACGTCCATTGCCCGGCAAAGAAGCCGGCAAGGCTTTCGCTCGAAGAATCCCATTCCTAGCTGCATGTCCATTGCCCGGCAAAGCAAGAAGTCCCCTGCGGCCGGCGGCGCAGCCGTGCCACCACACTCCATGGTTAGCTCGCACCTTCTCGCGCAGCACCATCCACAGCCGCGGTGCCGCTCACCTCCGCCACTCCACCTCGCACCACCCCACGGCCACCGCGCGCGGCCTCTCGCATCGCAATGAAGACAGGTGCCGCCATCGGCTGCGAACCAAACACATCCCTGCGACGAGGACCGCCGCACCTGCCGCCTAGGGCTGGGCGTTCGGTTTTAACCGAACCGATCGGTTCGGTTCCTCGGTTCTTTTGAAAGTTCGGTTCCTAGAAAACTGAAACCGATCGGTTCTTTTTAGATGTAGGAACCGACGAATTTCGGTTTCGGTTCCTTCGGTTCGGTTCCGGTTTTGACCGAAAGAACCGAGATTTACCGGGGCAAAGGAAAAAGAAGGAAAAATGAAAAAAAAATCAGCCGCCGCACGCACTCGCCGGTGGAGGTCGTTGTCGATCCGCGCCCTCACGCAGATCGTGGCCGCCGGGAGGAACGGATGGAGATGGCGGCCGGGCGTGGCGTCGCCGCACCGGGAGGGAGGGAGGAGGGAGATGGCGGCCGCCGGCCGGGCGTGGCGCCGCCGCACCGGGAGGGACTGAGGGAGGGAGGGTCCGGAGGGAGGGAGATGGGGGCGGGGCGCGCCGGGAGGGAGGAAAGGAGCCGGGGGCGCCGCGCGACGGGAGGGAGGAAGAGCCGCGCCGCCATCCGCCCATCTCCCGCTCGCCCCGGCGGCCGCGCCGCTGCCCCCGCACGGCCACACCTCCGGTAGCGGTAGAGGTGGAAGATGGAGCGGTGGCGCGCGCCAGGGAGGGGAGGAGGGCGCGGCCGGGGGGCAACGGCGGCCGCGCGGCGGCGAGGGCGGGGGCCAGCGGCCCCGGGCACCGGGCGGCGGCTGCGGGGCGGGCGGCGGCTACGGGGCGGGCGGAGGGGCGGAGGGCGGACGGGGCGACGGGGCGTGGGTCGGGAGGCAGGAGGCCAGTGAGGGGTGCGGCCGTGCGGGACTGGGCTGGGGTTGGGGATTAGGGTTTTGTTTGCTTGTTGGGCCTTGGGCCAGATAGAATTGATGGGCTGAATGTGGATGAGGCCGGTTCTTCGGTTAACCGAGCCCAGGAACCGAACCGAGCCGAGTATTTCGGTTCCTGAGAATCAGGAACCGAAGAAGAACCGAAATTCTCGGTTTCGGTTCGGTTCGGCTCCGGTTATCGGTTTTTTCGGTTCGGTCCTCGGTTCTCGGTTTTTTTTGCCCAGGGCTACTGCCGCCTCCACGACCACGGGCCGGACCCGCAGCGCCCGCCGTCGGTCGAAGCACCACGCCGCACCAAACCCGGCGGGCACCTCCCGTCCGTGCCACACTCTCGTGTGCGCGCGGCCGCCGGCACCCATCGTTGGCCCCGGCGCGCCGCCCAGAACGAGGGCCCGGAGCCTGAGCCGTCGCCGCCGCGCACAGCCCCAGCGGACAGCTGCACCACGGCGACGATCGCAACGCCGACCAGCCGCCACCCGTGCCGCCGGGAAGCCGACCGACGCCTCCGCGAGAACGCGCTCGCGCTCGACCTGAACGAAGGCAAGCGCCGCTAGCGGCCGCACATCTTGCGGCGCCCGTGGGGAGGAACGCCGAGTTGGGTAGCCCCGCGCCGTGCACGCCCACCAGCGCGTACGCCGCGTTCACCTCCCGGACGAACTCGCTGACGTCCACGTTGCACGGCGGGTCCGCACGAGCAGAGTCGCCGCTGCTGCGCCTGGCAGCAGATCCACGAGCGCCGGCCGACTCCCTCACCTCCCGTCGACGGATCCGGCCGCGAGGACACCGGATCTGTGCTCGCCGGTGCCGGATCCGGCCATCCTTGCCGGCGCCGCCGCGAGCCGCCCACACCGGACGTCGAGACGGCCGTGGTCCCTGGACGCCGGCCCGCCCCGGCGTTGGAGACCCACAAGCCGAATTGCCCCGCCGTCACCTTCCTCGCCGGCCACCGGACTTCCGAGGGCCTGCTCGGGCGACGGCGAGGTTGCTGGGAGGCGGCGGGGGCGCTGGGAACGGGGCGGCGTGAAGGCCCCCTCGGTCGCCTAGCGGGGGCGACGCGAGGGGCTCGTGGACAATGGCCGTGTTTGGTAAAATCCGCGCACGTTTCCCGAAAAAAAAAATCTCGTACGCATGGAGTACTAAATGAAGTTTATTTGCAAAACCTTTTTAGGGATAAGTGTAACTTTTCGAGACGAATCTAATGACGGTAATCAGGCCTCATTAGATTCGTCTCGCGATTTACACGGGGGGTTGTGGAGGTGGTTTTGTAATTAGACTTCGTTTACTACTCTAAATTAGTGGTCAAAGTAGGGTGAATTTTTTCACCCTACAACCAAACACGGCAAATAATGCGTTAATCAACTTGCTTAGTACATACGATTTGAATGCTCAAACACTAGTGTTGTTCTGGGTGATGTCAAAACACCGCCATGACGAAGTGCTCATCTCCGACGAGGGCCGCCGGTCTGGCAAGCGCGTTCAAACAAAATAGTAATGATAATGTGGTTGCTTGGTGTCGGAATGAACGTACGTGCTACTCGTAAGGCCGTATTGGCATGTAATTGTCATCGCCAGCAATTATTTTTTGTTCGGGGTTCATTGCCGTCCATTCTGAGTTTCTGACCACGAAAAACTTAACCACTGTCAGTTTCTATTTCGATTCTTATCAACATGCAGAATTAGTTTCTACACAACTGCTGAATGAAGACCTGATGGGGCTCTCCGAGAGGCTTTCATCTTTAGTTAAGTTCCAAAGTCCAGATGTGGAAAATGTTACATAAGTTTCATCATACCTGTGTTCATGTACATGATAAGAACAAACGAATAGCTGATGCGTTGTCAATGTACACTACAGAGTAACCTCCACCCCCCCACGCTGTGAATATATATCATCTCCACGAATACAATGAAACAACATTATGTACATTCAATAACTCAAAAGTATGTACAGATTTTCAGTCAAGCCAGCTGGTGGGAAGTTGGGCAGTACGCGTCTCAGGAAGCTCGTGGTTATTTTGGATTGCTTGATTTAGATATGTCAGCTCGCAGCTCTTCTTCAAGCTCATCGAAGTCCCAGCCACTTATCTCCTCATGGTCTTTGCTAACTTTGCCGAATTCTAATTCTAACTTCGCAAGTTCTGAATCTGGGTCCAGCATCTGCTCAGGTTTCACTGGAGATTTTGGAGACTCCACAGGCACATCTTTAGGTGAGGAAGGTGCCTGAACAGGTGAATGACTCGATCCAGATTTGTCCTTGGTTGGACGATTTGATTCAGATTTGTACTTGGTTGGGTCCTTTGCCCTGCGGACTTCAATGTCTAGTGTCGGCCTTTCTACCGACTCAAATGCTTCTCTCAGTTTCTCTATCTCAGAAAATAAGTTCCTGATCTCTTCACCATCTTTCCTGAAAAAAGAGAGGAAATATGACTTGTCCAACTGCAGGAAATAAGTACTAAAAAAATATCCAGTAACCACACATGAGAACAGTCAGCAATACCTAGAATTAGCCCCTTGCTCAGAATAAAACATCTTCTTCATGCGATCCACAATGCTAAAGGCAATCACAATCTGAAAATGTGGGGATTGTCAGCCAGCTAGCTATCCATTCTCTATAAATTGTTGAACAGGCTAAAACACATATCTGTTCACACTTATACAGTAAAAAATAATACCTTGACTTTGCTCAAATATAAAGACAGCTAGGATGTTTGTTTGAGTAGGTTATGACCTTAGAAGCAACAAATTAAAGAGAGCAATATCGATGGTGGGTACTAAAAGAGAACCTTCTTTTCAGTTTCCAAATATTCCTCCTCAAGGGATTTCTGTGGACTTGTCTTTTCGGAAATTTCATCATCCACTCCATGTTCTATTGATTCCTCCCTACAAGATTTGGTCCAAAACACAAGATTGCAATACCGTTAGTTCTGTTATTGTTGTAAGAAAAGGAAGAGTACATGAAGACATTGCAAATAAAAATTGAATAACCCTGAATTTAAGACTGCCAAATTATCCACATATGTGCGGATCCGATCAATTGATGGACTAAGAACGTCCTGCCCAAGACAAAAAGTTGCATATGAGAACTGAATCAAATATACTCCAAAACTATAATATCTTAACTAGAAATTCAAACAAGGGTTTTGAACAGCATATATCCAACCACTGACCTTGAAATTAGAAAGGTGACGCTTGGTCAACTTCAGAAAATTGGTTGTGCATCTCTCCAGCTCATCACTGAAAAAAAAAGTAAAGCTGAATGAAGTGAACATATTTTTTGGTCACAATATGCAGCACAACAGAAATGGATTATGCAATTTCTAATTGTAGCTTTACAACAGGGTGAAAAAAGTAACAAGACAAAAGGGAGGTAAGTTGTTAAAGGCATGTACGGCCACAATCACTACATACTTGGTTTTATTTTCCTTCTGTTCATCGTATGAGGACTGAAGTTGCCATGTATCCTCAAGGAAATTCACCCAAGTCTTGACTACATCAGCTTCCACGTTACATGAGTCAATAGATTTTGAAAGTTCATTCTCCTGAATTAATGCAGGAAACAAATATCAAACTAGCAATATGTTGCAAACAATAGTAAGCATCACTCTCATCAAATACAAAAGGATCAAAACTGAAACCGGATAATCAGGAAAGTATAGGCACCTTTGCTTGTAAGCTAAAGACCATCTGGTTATTTGCCTCATGAAATTGGTCCCTCTCTTCCCTTGTCTGCTTGAGCCGGCCAACAGCAGCATTCAGTGAAATGTTAACCTGTTTGTATAATGAAACATTGGAAACAATATCAAGATCAAAATTAGCGTTATCCTTTTACAAAATACTAAGAGAAGGAGAACCCAACAAGAAAGTAAACTTTTTCACAAAGGTCTCAGGATAACGTACCTTCTTCAATTGAGCCTCAAGTTCATCCCTTTGCTTCTCCAATTCAGAAATCTCAGCAGTCAAATCCTATATGAAATGCAATGGCGAAAAGGATTTGTTGGTGGGACCAATATATCACAACAAAGCAGTACTTACATGTGCATTCATTTTATGAAGTATTGTGCAAACACTAGTGTGCCAAAAGGTACAGTTATACATGTGCATGCGGAATGGCTTTCCTTGCAGTTATCAGATGCAATGGAAATAAGCTGACAAAAGCTTACAAAGCTGCATAGCTACAATTATATACTAGACAGAAATTGCAACCAGAGTTCTACTACGTTATGTGTCACATGGCCTATTACAGTATATAAGAGTTACAAACAGATTTTACATATGAGATTGAATTGTTACCTTTTCAACTGTGATCACTTCACTATCCTTTTTAGCACGAAAGTTAAGGGCCTCTTCTTTCTGGCGTCTGAAGTAGTAAATATGAAAGGTCATCACAAAGCTTTCTGTACGAATTTAATTGTACCAAAATGTACCAAACAAAATCATTAAGCCAACAATAGTGGCAAGTGATCAGCATGACATGTATTCATGGTGTGGTCACACAAAAAAAAAACTCGACCGGGCAGGGGAAAGACCGCCCCCGCGGCATTACAATTAAGAAGAGGCCAAGATGACCCCGGCCGAGAAACCCCCCGAACCCCGGCTCTTGAGCTTGGAACTGGTGCCACGTTCCTGGAACCATTACCCAACGGGCTGGGCCCAAGCTGACAACACAGCCCACTGGGTCTGGTGCCACGTTCTTGGGGCTGTTACCTACCGGGCCGGGCCCAGGCTGACAACACAGCCCAAGTCATCAAGAGCACAGCGAGGGGGGGTTTTTTCCGCAGGCGGGGAAATCCGCCCCGGTGGGGGTTCGAACCCCCCATCTGCGGGTGCCGCTGGCTGCGCCCAGACCAACTGAGCTAACAACCTTTGGCTTCATGGTGTGGTCACAAGTGAGCAGATTTCACATAGACTAGGAGTTGCATATTGATTGATAATATTTTGATGAATAACAGAGAGCTAGCTAATCTGTAAATAGCAAGTCTGACATAATACTGTGAGCTGGAGCGTAAATTGAATTGGTACGCTGAAGACAGAGTATCATGTCATAATACAGAGAATGCAGATTGTACTGTAACAGCAAATACAGGTAAAGTCTGATGTGTTCATAGGCGTGTTCTTTTAGCAAGTGTTAATGTGGGTGTTCATTTCTCAAAATGATAATCTCCTGAAATAATCCATACATACTAGGAAATCAAACATGTCAGCCGAATAAGATTTCATCCACCTGAAACATAAATTTCAAGGGATAGCAGGGTCCTTATAAATTTGTAGAAGATTCAAGATTCTAACAAGAATCAAAAAATAATTTTAAAAGATTCCTATAGAAAAGTTAAGGAAGTTAAACCTGTGATCCAAAATACGCTTCTCTGCCTTGGAGGATGAATTAGCAAGGGAAGTAGCCAGTACCTTTAATTTCTCAACCTGCAGCATAGCCGGTCCCAAGCCCGGGTAAAGGAGGAGGGTTGCATTAGGTTTTGGCAAACCAGCATAAAAAATAGCCACTCTAATGGATTTGAAACCCACAAAAAACTCATTGGGGCGTAACCCTCTTAGCGACGCGCTACATCGGAACCCGGGTGTGGTGATAAATGGGCAAGGGCCGGGTCGCCATCCCCCCAAGGGCGCGTCGTATCATGACCTGGGTACGATGATAAGTGAGCAAGGGTCGGGTCGTCACCTGAATGCCGCGCTACATCTACGCCCGGGTGTAGTGAAAAATGAGCAAGGGTCTTCGCACTTCCCTCGACGGGTGCGAAGGGTAAGGAAGCTAGCCGAGCCAACTAGGATTCGTATAGGTAGCTGGAACGTAGGGTCCCTAACGGGTAAGTTGCGAGAGCTAATTGATGCAGCAATTAGGAGGCGTGTAAATATTCTATGCGTTCATGAGACTAAATGGAAGGGAAAAAGGCGAAGGAGATTGAGGATACTGGCTTCAAGCTTTGGTACACAGGAGCAACTCTGGGTAGAAATGGTGTAGGCATATTGATTGATAGGAGTCTTAAGGATGAAGTCGTAGAGGTTAGAAGGCAAGGCGACCGGATTATCCTAATCCGGTTGGTAGTTGGAGATTCGGTTTTGAATGTGATCAATGCCTATGCCCCTCAGGTAGGCCTTAGTGAGAGCACCAAGATGCAGTTCTGGGAAGATCTAGATAGCATGGTTAGTACCGTGCCTACTAGCGAGAAACTCTTCATAGGAGGAGATCTCAACGGCCATGTGGGTGCGACTAATGTAGGGTTCGAGCGAGTGCACGGGGGTTTTGGGTATGGTAGCAGGAGTCAAGAGGGAGAGGATGTGTTGAACTTCGCGTTAGCCTACGACTTGTTGATAGCGAATACCGTGTTTAAGAAGAGGGAATCCCATCTTGTGACGTTTCGTAGTGGACAACACTCGAGCCAGATCGACTTTATCCCTGCTAGGAGGGAGGATAGACGTGATTGCTTAGATTGTAAGGTGATACCTGGGGAGTGTGTTGTCCCTCAACACAAGCTTGTGGTGGCGGACTTTCGTCTTCGGGTACGTGTCCACCGGGACAAACGTGCCAAGATTGCGAGAACAAAGTGGTGGAAGCTTAGAGGGGAAGCGGCACAAGCGTTTAAGGTAAGGATGCTAGTTGAGGGGCCTTGGGAAGAAGGAGAAGACGCAGATGACATGTGGCTAAAGATGGCAACATGTGTTCGGAAGGTGGCCTCAGAGGTGTTTGGCGTGAGTAGGGGAGACAAACAGGAGGTGAAAGACACCTGGTGGTGGAATGACGAGGTGCAAAGGGCTATTAAGGAGAAGAAGGAGTGTTTCAAGCGCCTCCACCTTGACAAGAGTGCAGCCAACATCGAGGGCTATAAATTAGCGAAGAGGGTTGCAAAGCGAGCTGTGAATGTAGCAAAGGGTAAGGCGTATGATGACCTGTATCAGCGGCTAGGCACGAAAGAAGAGGAGAAGGACATTTATAGGATGGCTAGGATCCGCGAGCGGAAGACAATGGACATCAACCAAATCAAATGCATTAAGGATGGGACAGATCGACTGCTAGTGAAGGATGAGGAGATCATGGATAGATGGAGAGAGTACTTCGACAAGTTGTTTAATGGGGAGAGTGAGGTCCCTACCCTTGAGTTAGATGACTCTTTTAACGATACCAACAGACGTTTTGTGAGGAGAATTCAGGAGGTAGAGATCGAGGAGGCTTTGAAGAGGATGAAGGGAGGTAAAGCGATGTGCCCTAATGGTATCCCCATTGAGGTGTGGAGATGCCTAGGAGATAGAACAATAGTATGGTTAACTAAGCTTTTTAATCTCATTTTTCGGTCAAACAAGATGCCGGAAGAATGGAGAAGTATATTAGTACCTATCTTCAAAAACAAGGGCGATGTTCAAAGTTGTACTAACTACCGTGGGATTAAGCTGATGAGCCATACGATGAAGCTTTGGGAGAGGGTTATCGAGCATCGCCTAAGAAGAGTGACAAGTGTGACCCAAAACCAATTTGGGTTCATGCCTGAAAGGTCAACTGTGGAGGCGATTTTCTTAATACGACAATTGATGGAGAGATATAGGGAACAGAAGGACTTGCACATGATCTTCATTGACCTTGAGAAGGCATATGACAAAGTACCGAGAAATGTCATGTGGTGAGCCTTGGAGAAGCACAAAGTCCCAACTAAGTACATTACCCTCATTAAGGATATGTACAAGGATGCGACGACGTTTGTCCGGACATGTGATGGCAACACCACTGACTTTCCTATTAACATAGGCCTACACCAGGGGTTAGCATTGAGCCCTTATTTATTTGATTTAGTGATGGATGAGGTCACAAGGGATATACAAGGTGAGATCCCTTGGTGTATGCTCTTTGCTGATGATGTGGTGCTAGTTGACAAGAGTAGGGCAGGGGTTAATAGGAAGTTAGAGCTGTGGAGACGCACGTTAGAGTCGAAAGGGTTCAGACTTAGTAGGACCAAGACCGAGTACATGATGTGCGATTTCAGCGCGACTAGGCATGAGGGGGGAGACGTTAGTCTAGATGGGCAAGTGGTGGTCCAGAAGGATACTTTTCGGTATTTAGGATCGGTGCTACAAAAGGATGGCGACATTGATGAAGATGTTAGACATAGAATTTCAGCTGGCTGGTTGAAATGGCGGCAAGCTTCTGACATCCTTTGTGACAAGAGGGTGTCACAAAAGCTAAAAGGCAAATTCTATAGGACAGCAATTCGTCCGGCGATGTTATACGGTGCTGAATATTAGCCTACAAAAAGGCGACATGTCCGGCAACTGAGTGTAGGAGAGATGCGGATGTTGCGGTGGTTTTGCGGGCACACAAGGAGGGATAGAGTCCGGAACGAAGTTATTCGGGATAGGGTCGGGGTGGCACCAATTGAGGAGAAACTTACCCAGCATCGACTGAGATGGTTTGGACATGTCCAACGAAGACCTCCTGAGGTGCCGGTGCGTAATAGGGTTCTTGAGCGGGTCGATAATGTAAAGAGGGGTAGAGGTAGACCTAAACTGACGTGAGATGAGTCGGTTAAGAGAGACCTTAAGGATTGGAATATCTCTAAAGAGATAGCTTTGGATAGGAGCGCTTAGAGACTAGCTATCAATGTGCCTGAACCTTGAACTTATTTCTTTCGGGTTTCATCTCTAGCCTACCCCAACTTGCTTGGGAAAAAAGGTTATGTTGTTGTTGTTGTTTGTTGCAACATTTCTATTATGTTATTAACTTACTATAGCAAACCATCTTTTTTCAACAAATGTCCATATATATAAGCAGAGTTCATCCAAAATGACTATCAAGTTATAATTCGCAATTCCAAACTAATGAGACAGAGGCAAAGGGTAACATGAAAGTTAGTCACAATTACAGTGCAACACTGATAATTTGTATGGTTATCATGCTGCAACAAGGATGGGCCACATAGCAGATGATATAGACTGTTCAATGGAAAGTTAATGTAATAAAGAACAAACATGGGGAGCTCAGAATCCCATAACTCAACAATTCACTTTCTTTAAAGGATAAAGTTCAGAAATGAAGATTCAAGAACAAAATAAAGAACAGCAAAGTATGCATGAATATAATAGTTAGAACTAAAGAGATTCCTAAACTATCATTTGAATACAAATATAAACCTGTCTTTGTTCAAGTATCCATGCAACTCTGGTGTTTGGTCAATGTGAAACTGAATATAAGCATAATATAAAGGTGTACCTAATCCAAAAATGAAATCCATAAAGTCACAAATAAACATGCCTTTTGGGAATGGATTTCTAGGGAGTCCCCGGTATTAATCGTTTTTTTCTTCAATAGAAGTTCCTCCATTCTAGAGCAGAACCGGACTTCGGTGAGTGCTTCTTTGAAATACTGGGCAAGGTGGAAGATAGAGTTAGCTTGTTTCAAACTAAAGCATTAAGGAGCCAAAAGAAGGTTACTTATAAGAAGATGCAACAGGTCAAAACAAATTAGCTGGCTTTGTATCGACAACATTTAGTTCCAGGAAGAAGCCATCTGCTAATGTAATTGCCTGCCTGGTATTTTCTTAATGATCCTGGATCGTAAGAAACTTAGATGAAATAATGAAGCACTTAATTCAAAGTTTATGTGTGCATAATGACACAGTTTCCGCTAATTGCTAGATCTCAAGTGCCTTTGTGAACATGTAACCAAGCATTGGCAAATTACACTGCAAAAACAAGTAAAACAAAGTAATTACTTAATTCGAATATATGTCACAGAGTAAACACCTCAACAGTTGCAGTCTTTTCTGCAACTTTATCAGGATCATCAATTGACTGAACCCGTGATGCCTCCTTTTCATCTAGTTTATCCCACAATTCTATAGCTTCAGCATCTATCCTGAAGTGAAATACACATATTAGAGTAACAACAAAAGGACTAATGGTAGCCCAAAGACAGAGGAAAAAGCACCATGTTACTCTTCCAGGCTTTCCATATGTTGCCAGTGCAGAAACAATAATGGAACATAGAACTTGAAGTCACAAAACAAAGATGGTTGAGGACACATAGTCTAGAAATTGCATGGAGTAACACCATGATTGGCTAAATCTCCTTATTGGCATTTGATGTTGAACAATTAAATGCGATCTCGTATTACAATTAAATAAGAGTTCACTAGAAGAATAATAGATAAGTGATCACCTCACAATGTCAGCATTCCTCTTTAGACCTGAAATGGCACTTTGCGTAAACTGTAGTAGTTCTTCACGTTTCACCTACATGTATACAGATACAGAATATTATTTGACAAGAAATTTATGCAAATTTTGGTTCAAAATATGAAATAAAATACCCCACTCTTTCTCCACAAAAGCAATATAGCCCTAGTGCTTCCTCTTGAAGGAAATAAGTAGGGTAGGATAAATAATATGCCTTTTCAGCAAAAAATGTCCTTTTCAGCAGTAAGTAAAAAATGTGGCACAGAACAGAAAAAGAAACTGAATTCACCAGGAAAGAAGAATAGAGATATATATATGAACTGCAATTACAGTGTTGTAGACTACCAAGCAAGGTTTTTAAAGCGGTAAGGCGAGGCGAGGCGATGGGGAGCCGCTCAGTCGCCTAGGCGGGCTAAGGCGGGCTAAGGCGAGCCTTAAGCAAGGCGATGGGAAACCGCCTTGTCGCCTAGGCGACGCCTTAAAAACAGAGCTACCAAGTACATAACAACTAGTGTATAGTCGGATGATTTGCGCCATGTATTACATGATAATTTTAGCCTTATATTTTTTGTTATTTACTTGGCATAAGAACACCAGACAACTGGAAGACGCACCAGGACTTCGTCATGGTAATTTGAGAATGCCTTTGCCAAGTCCTGTATACTGCTCACTATAGCATTATTAACTTCCTTTCCTCCTGTAAGACATATTCTGTAGCAAATGATTGTCAGTTAAAATGGAGTGGATGCTCATGGAGCCAAAAAAAAAAAACAGTGACTAAAGTTCAACGAACAGTAGACAGAATCAAGCCACAGCCGAACCAATGATTTTGGTTCTTCCAGATACATGGATAAGTTGCGACTAATCTGAATTTTCTACAAGTAAATTAAAAAAATTATAGGCTGAAAATATTATTTTCTAAGAGAAGATAACACATTCAGTAAGAGTATGAACTATGAAAAGGAAAAGATCGTACAACAGTGTCATAAGCTCATAAAATCAATTTTTAACATTAAAGGCAAAGTACAATTTTTCACATCAAAGTAGTAAGTTTCTAGAGTCTTTACATCTAAAGTCAAGCGCAAATGTTATGTCTTAGACTAGTCAACAATGGAGTGTAGATTCTCTTTCCCTGTTCTATCCAGACCAAGAGCATTTAATTATATGTTTTATTATGGAAACTGAAGGAGAAAGTAGACAGGTTTAAGTAGTTTAACTATTGTTAAAGCAAATAGATCCACTTGAAGTCTTGAACCAATGGTTGAGAATAACATCGTTTGGATTGTTGGAAAACATAGCAACATTATTGGGACATGTTTTGGGCAAAGCTCACCCGAAAATTTCTAGAAGAAGGGAAACCTCTTCTTCCTTAGGAGGTTCAAGAATCTGTGCAAGGAAAAAAAATAGGGATGCTTAACTTGTGACTGTGGTATAAGGAATAAGAAATAACAGCGAAATTTTACAGCAATCACTTTCTGGTTGGGTCAAAAAAATTACAGGAGTGGATGGTATCGTGAGTTCTTGATAGCCAGGATAGCATCATTAAACTAACTCACCATGGACAGAGTGATACCCTCAAGCGCTTGGCTATAAAGGAATACATCTCGGAAGTTCATAGGAGGCCCTCCAATATCAGCATCATAAAACAAAACCTGCAGAGATGTTATCACGGAAGAAAAAGCACACAAACATCAAGCCTATAAATGGCGATAGAAAGCCAAATAATTTCCCTGTATGATAGAAAAAGACCAAGAAAATGGAATCTGATTGGCAGATGCGAACCCTTGCCAATGATGCTTTCGAGGAGTTTGGCTGAGTTGAGATCTGTCTGGGAGAACCACCGGAACCTCCAACTTCAGCCTCAACCTCCTGTAGGGCCCTGAGCCAGCGCCTTAGCACCTGAACTCTCTCCTCCCCACGCGATGAAACCGCCGCCTCTTCCAATCGCTTCACTGTTTGCTTCACACTTTTGTAGTTCTGAGTGCTCTGCACATCCCGCAAAAATATGCAGACATGTTACCAAGATCAAACCATCATTAGTAAATCGGGAATTTGGCCAATCATTCCAAAACATATTGATGCAGGCATGAACCCTAAAAGACCAAAGCACCTGGCTTTTTAACCCTTTCCCCGTTTTGGCACCCATCCCCGTCCCATAGCAATGTGACAGATATCACCTATCACTCTATTGCTACCTCGAATTATAAGCTCCCCTATATTCATACATATTAAGAGAACAGAACATTAGCTTGAATCACACGCAACCTAGCAACGCCAGCCCAAAAGTCTCACGCTTGACCCAGTCCCAATTCGCACCTCCTCAACGCCAAAACGAAGCACGTTTCAGGCCAATTGGAAAGGTTTCGGATAAAGGGGCGGGGGACGGGGAGGGAGCCGCTCACCATGCGCTCGTTGATGATCTTCGCGCCCTCGGCGACGGCCTGGCCGGCGTGGTGGGCGACGGCGTCGGCGTAGCCCAGGACCGTGCGGGCCACGCCGCTGCGGCCGCCCGCCTCGACGGCCTTGCTGACCGCGCTCCGCAGCCACGACGACATCCCGGGATGGGATCACGACCACGGCGGCGAGGGGAGCAGGTGGATGCGGCGGGTCGCGGCGTCCTCTACTCCTCTTTCCGGGAGGCGCTTCAGAGCTCAAAAACAGCAGGTCCTGCGTTTTCCCCCTTTTTCTATTTCCCCCCTCTTTTGTTTCATTCCCCCTTTTATATTTTTGTCTGCATTTTCTTTTGAATAAAGCGGTGCTCACTGTTTTATTTAAATGGAAGCAATGTACAGTAGTTCTTTTGTATGTTTCAGATAGTGATCATGTGAGTGAGTGTATCTTTAAGATTAATCTACTTCCTTAACAAACTTTACTAGTCAACATATGTCTTGCTCCCGTCTCAAAAAAAAAAGGCTTGGAGATTGTTGTCAAATCAAAAAGAAAAAAAATATGGCTTCACACGTCACATGCGCATCACTGACCTTAAGACAGTACCAGTACATATGTTTTTTCGTAATTTTTCTAACTTCAGGGTATATATGCAAAATTTGGTTTGAAATGCCCTACGTTGTTTTAATCTAATTTCTATACATTCAGCCCACAGGCGCAACAGACATTTCTTCAGCAGGGCGTCCAGCCCAATCCGGCCCATGTTTATCTGCTCGTTTTCCTGAACCAGTGAGCCCAAGTAGTGTTGTGCTACCGTTTCCTTTCAAATCTGTTCCATACCAATGCCCGTTTACTTTGACAGAAGTAATCGTCTCCTCTCTAAACAGTAAATAAAGCAGCTGTCAATTAGTTCTGCATGCAGGATTAGCACAGGGGAACAGCCTTTCCAAGTCGGTCGCTTTTGATAACGATATATCCTCGCGTTGAAGTCTCTGGCTGCCGTGGAAACCATTGCAGGTTGCAGGTCTTTCTCTGACCCTTGTCGTGTTCTTCCTGCAATCTATCCTAGGTCCCTAGCCTGATACGCATGCCAACCAAGACGGCACTGAAGCTCCACAACAAGAATCCCGGTAAGCGCAGCGTCAGTCAAGTGATAGTAACATGCTGTAGCAGGAAGTTTTGTGTATACCCATCCAGTTAGGAGTTAGCCATGGTGGACTCACTGCTGCTTGCTAAATGATTGAATTTGGCACAGCACTGTTCCATTCATTCAGAGCAGGACGCACCTATCGTCGTGTTTCTTCGGCTTTCCTGCTTGTAAGCTTCTGACAAACGTAGAATGGTGTCATCGCCGAGAGCCTCTGTTCGGGTCTATAATTTGGATTGAACCTTGCAGCTCGGTGTTCTTTCTGCTCCGTAGCTCTTCTCCAGTAGCCGTTTGGGTTGTGCGGTGAGGTTGAGACTCTTCAGAGCTGATGACAACTTGGATGCGCGCTAGCATGCGAAGCCTGTGAATTTTGCGCAGCAATACGTCCACCGGATCAGAAGACTTTCTTATTTCATTTTCTCAAGGTACTTTTTTTCATCGCCAAGTATTCTTAAGTTTATGTTTATGCAATTGAATTGACTTCAAGAACACTTTGCCTAATTCATGCATGTTCAGTGCTATATATACAGATAGATGTACTTTGTGTTTCAGTTGAAACCGTCATAAGTTTTTCACCAGCTTCCGATTAGATTCGTCATTTTTTTTTGTTGCTTGCTTTTACTGAAAACATAGAGAGCAATCTGAGTAGGTATCTGATTGCTGTCGGCCTGAAACTCCCCTCTAGCTGTTCTTACCTGTGAATGATCAATATCATGTGAACCTGTCGACTAAATACAATCTCCTTGATTCAATTTGTAGTTAGTCCTCAACCTCAAGCTTGGGATAGGCTGTTAAATCCACCATGGATAAGCTCCAGTTAGCTCTGATCCTCGTGGGGATCATCCCAGCTCTCTGCTGCTTCAGCGCTGCTGCATACACTCCTGCGGACAACTACCTCATCAGCTGCGGCTCCTCGGTCGGCACGACGGTCGGCCAGAGGGTCTTCGTCCCCGACGACTCCGGCTCTGTCACCCTGACCTCTTCTCACAGCGCCGCGGTAAGAGCTCCGCCCGGTTTCGAGAGCGCCGCGCTGTACCAGACCGCCAGGGTGTTCACGGCGCCGTCGTCCTACGCGTTCAAGATCAGCCGCCCCGGCCGGCACTTCGTCCGCCTCCACTTCATCCCCTTCGCGAGCCAGAGCTACGACCTCGCCGCCGCGAGCTTCAAGGTGTCGACGCAGGACGCCGTCCTGATCGACAGCTACACGCCGGCGAAGATCGGCGCGTCTCCGCCGGTGCCCCGCGAGTTCTTGCTGGACGTCGCCGGTGGCACGCTCATCGTCACGTTCGTGCCGCTGGCCGGAGGCCTCGCGTTCGTCAACGCCGTCGAGGTCGTCTCCGTCCCCGACAACCTCATGGCTGACCCGGCAAGGACGTCACCGGGCCAGCAGCTCATCCCGGTCGAGCTGCCGCTGCAAACGGCGTACAGGGTCAACGTGGGCGGCCCGGCGGTCCCTGCCACCGGCGACACGCTCTGGCAGGGGTGGACCAACGACCAGAGCTACTTGGCCGCGTCGGCCGGCGTCGTCACCCGAGAGTTGGCCTACAACGGAAGCCTGAACTACCTCGCCGGCGAGGCGACGCCGGTCGACGCGCCGGGCATCGTGTACGCCACGGCCAGGGAGCTGGTCATGTCGCACGCCGTGGACCAGATGACGTGGCAGTTCGACGTCGACAAGCAGCCGTCGAGCTACCTGATCCGATTCCACTGGTGCGACGTCGTGAGCAGGGCACCTCACCTGCTGAGCATCGATGTGTATGTGGGCAGCCACACGGTGGTGACCGGTCTTGATCTGTCCGCAATCGGGAATGGCGCTCTGGCCTTCCCGTGTTAGATTGATCTCCGCCAGTTGGCCCAACGGCCAACTGGGCCTTTGACTCGCGCCCTGATCGGGGGCGCCCAGCCCATGGGAGGCTGGTGGGCCCCCGTCGCGCAGCACACATAAAAGGAAGAGGTGGGGGCCAGGGGCACGGACTATGAGGTTGGCCGTCCTTTTCCCCACCAAAGAAACCCTAGCCGATCAGGGGGTGTGCTGAAGCGGCGGGAAGTCCACCACGCCATCGCCCGCGAGCGGCCGCCTCCGCACCGCGACGGCGTCGCCCTTGCACCACCTCTGCACCGCCCGACACTGCCTGTGCGCAGCCTCCATCGACGAACGAGATCGCGCCGGAGTCATGGGCGGCAATAACGGCAATAACAGTGATAAGGTATGTTGCACAGAACGGAAAATCCCACTGATCTACTCCTAGAGGTCCTAAAGATTATAACAATGGTATCAGAGCCAATCTAGAGTGTAGATTGAGTTTGGGAAGGATTCGTTTCACGAATCGAAAGAACCAGAGAAAGAAATCGATCTCGAATCGACAAAGTTAAGGAACGAAAGGAAAACCTAACCCTAGAACAGAAAAGAACGGGCGGATCAGGGAAGGGGCCTACATGTTTTCTTCTACCCATGGCCATCCACCATCTCGGCGAGTGCTGGAGCTCCGCTCCGCCGCCGTAGAAAACCCTGGCCGAGCCGTAAGCTCGTGCCGGAGAGCACCGCCACGGGCTCAAGACCCTAACAGTAGAGAGTGATCGAGATTGGACAAAGAAATTCGATGCAAGTCGAACAAAGAAAGACCCGGACCCTAATTGATTCGGATTTGGGGAAAGAATCAAATAGAAAGAATGAATACATCGATCTTGGATCGAAAACGACGTCAAACCCTAACCCTAGAGCAAAGGGCGGCGGGTACTCACCGTTCGCCGCCAACACCGCCGGCCACCGCCGCGTGGAAGTGACCCGCGCCGCTGCTCGCCAGGGCGCGGCCCAGAGGGGCTCCGCCGCTCGCCGTCCGGGACGCCGGAGGTACGAGCGCGCGCGGGCTCGGGGCACCGCCGCCAAACCACTCGACGGCGGCGCGCTTCCGCATGGGCGGAGCGCGCGCGCCGGCGAGGGGGTCGATGGTGGCGCCTGCCACGCCTCCTCCGCGGTCGCCATGGCCGTTGTCTCCGTGGCCGCCGCCGTTTCGCGTGGAGAGAGAAAGGGGAGGGAAAGAAATGGCCGCCTAGGGTTTCAGGGGGCGCCGGTCGCCGGGTTTGTTCCCGCGGGGAACACGGACGGCCGTCGGATCAAGATCCAACGGCCAGGGAGCGGCTGGATCTTCGTGGGCTGGGATACGGCCCGTGAGGGAAAGGAGGGCGAGCCGAGCCGGGCCAGTTTGGCGGCCTGGTCGTTGGCTGCCGGGCCAAAGGCCCAGGAGGGCGTGCACGAGCCGGCCGCGGGCCAAAATCGCAAGCGGGCTGCTTCAACAGAAAAGAAAATTTCAAGTTTTCTAATTTTCAGAAGTTTTTTCTTGATGATTTTGATCATAGTTTGAATTTCTATTCAATTTTGCACCAACGTGTATATTGTTTAGAGATAAAAGAGTACAGTAATACTTCTAGAAATAGAATTCCTACATGTTTCCGCTGCAAAGTTTAAATAGTTGCTCCTTCAATTTAATTCGAACCAACGGGACAATTAAATTTTAAGAGCATGTTTAGAGAGCCTACTTTGAGTAAGTTTTGTACAGTTTTATCTCTATTCAATTTTGAACCAACGAGATAAATTGTTTAGAGAGAAAAAGAGTACAAAGTACAATTAAAGAGTACAAAGTGTTGTATCTGTAAAGAAAAGGTTTTCCGCTGCTACAATGATGTTATCTTTCAATTAAGCCAGAACCAACGAGAAGATTTAATTGAAAGAATAGTATAAAACTCTTAAATTGAGTTTTTCTCTATGGGTAAAAGACACTTTTAAAGTTTAAGATAGAAAAGCTTCCGCTGTTTAAAGTCAAAGTTGACTTTTGGCATTATTCTGCCATTTGAAGTCTCAAAGTTGAGCTTTGCTGAACTCAAAAAAGATAATTCTCAAAAGAGAGAAATTAAAAGTTAATTATGGTATTGTTATTTTCTGACTAACGTTGATGATAACAATATTATAATTTTTATGAGTCATAGCTTAAAGTTTAAAGTCTCTGGTAGATTTTGCATCAAAGCTATTTTTTCAGAGAATAGACAAAGAACTGCTCTCAAACTAGAGAAATGTATTTTCTAGTTTGCGCAGCAACAAATTTGATTATCCTTTAATTAAATTCGAACCAACGGGAGAATTTAATTTTGAGGAGCAAATATATGTTTTTAAAGTTTATTGAGTTTTCCATACATTAATTCCGTTTCTGCTCAACGATGATACAGAATTAATGTAAAAGATTATTCTATTTCTGCCCAACGGTGATATAGAATAGAACTTAAAGTATTGATTATTGACTTTTCAGACAAAGAGTTCTATGTTGTCCTTGAAGGACGAAAGACAATGAACTGGGTACTTGTGACTCAGAAAGAAACAAAGTCATTACATATGAGAAAGCGTATTCTCTGTAAAGATTGGTTAGAAAAGAAAAGTACTTATGGATATTGATCCAAGAAAAGCAGAAAGAGCAATAAGAGATCGTTTTGAGAAATGTCTCTTATGTACTAATCCTGCATGGCGGGAGAAAGTTGTGATGACTCATGTACTGGTTTATCCCACACTGGGAGAAAAGTTAGGAGTAGCTTTGCTATTCTAGAATTGATCGGGCACTTCTATTGTGTCACAGAGATTAAGCACTCATTGAGTTTAATGAAGAATGGAAAGTTACATATGAACCTCAAGATAAGAAAGTTTTGCGAGCGTGACTTGCTAAAGTACTGGTAATAGACTCTATTGAGTTCGTGAAGTGAAATGAGGAAAAAAATATTGTCATATCGAATAAAGGACTCTATTGAGTTATCAAAATAAAGTGAATAAAAGGTACTCCCATGCAAACTAAGAATTACTTTGTTCTGCATGACGTAATCATGTGGATGAAGTAAGTAATTAAAGTTTCCTCATTCACAAAAGTTGTGAATAGTTTTCGAAATTGTGGCAGAAAAGTTCAAGCCACATTTCGAGGGGGAGAAATATGAGACAGTTAAGAAAGGTACTCCCCTGTAATGTGCATTGAAAGCGAGAGATGATCTATTAAAGAATGAATATGACCGTCAGGGGGAGTACAATGGTCACTATAGTGATACCCCTATATATAAAGAAATGGCTAAATTCCGGCATTCATGCTGGACGACCCTCAAAAATAGTAAGATGGTGCTTACAGAGCACATATAAAATTTTTAACAGATAGAACCCAAATAAAGAGATTTATGTGATACGCTATCTTTACAAAAGATGGCAAAATCTGGGGGAGCATGGTATGTAGATTCCTAAGACTTGAAAAGAAGCGGGAATGCGTGCCCACTTCGATGATTCAAGAACAACAAGTTTCTTATACAACACATGTTGTTAGCCTTCAAAGAAAATGAATAAAGTAAAGAAGGGTCTTGTTATGCAAGAGCCTATAGAGTCCATTGCCTTTTGGCAAAGAGCAACAACAGCCCTATACATAAAACAATGTGTCAAGAAAAGAAATGGAGGTTGATTCCACCTCATTAGAAGAAGTCACGAGAATTCTATGGGCTAAGTTCATGGAAAAGGAAAATGATTCCTAAAAGAGTCATCACAATTGGTTGTAATGGACCCACAAAGAGAAATGTGACTCTAGAGGGAATGGTGAAAGTATAACGTAAGGCTTGTGACAAAAAGTTTCACACAAAGAGAAGAAATGTTTACATGACACTACTTGATGTTTTGTCATGAAAAAAAAAATATATATGAGATACCACAATAAGAAACCCATTTAAAGCCTTGAGATGGTGGTGTCTAAAGTTCATAGAAATAGTAAGAAAATTTGGGTTTTTAAAGAGATTGAGGAGGACAATAGTTTTAAGGAAAGTTTTAAAGAAAGTTAAAGAATGGGAAATTTTATTTCCACAACTTAAAGATAACACCCTACCCAATAGTAGTGGTGTTAATATGCTATTTCAGATAAAGAATTCTTGTCCTAAAGTTTTGATCTCGGTGGTTGGTTTTCGTTCTAAGAATTGAAACTCATTGAGATAAAAAGAAAGGGGTATTATGGTTACAACAAATGCATACTTAGAAAAGATTCTAAAGAGATGAAGTATGCATATAAGTAAACCTACGCCTGTTCCTATCGTCAAGGGTAATAGTTTTTGGAAATGTTAGTGTTCCAGGAACCAATGAGAGACGGAAATGGTTCCATAAGCTTTAGCTGTTGGAAGTTTTATGAGCGCGCAAGTAAAGAATTTACCCTGACATAGTTCATGTATCCGGGTTATTTTTGGCAAAAGCTCAATCCAGATATAGATCACTGGAATGAAATTGGGAATGTCGGCTTCATGCTAAGTTGGAAAGATCAAGTACTCTCAAAGGATTGTGAGTACAAAAGTAGAACTTGTGAAATGTGTAGCGAAATCCACAATTGTCGCTAACTTTCTCACTTGGAGGTTTTGTGTGGAAAAGCTCCAAAATGAAACAATTATCATCAATATGATGCAAAGACATGGTATAGCATGATACAAGGCCGAGGGACAGGCAAAATGGTTAAGAGAATCAGTACCCGGTGTTGATAATGGTTGACAACAGCAATAACCATTTAAATAGTTTGCTCCTATGACAACGAGTCAAGTGTGGTGCCAAACACGTTGACACAAAGTTATACGTTGTAAGGGAGAAAGTCCGGAATCATGATTGAGATGGATTATGAGTTTAAATGACAGAAAGTGTTTGCGGATCCGCTAACTAAAAGGCTTGCCGCCCAGTGTGTACAGAGAACACACAGTCGACATGGGTTTATGGTATAGCCTATGTTTTCCGGACAATAAAGGGCCCAAAGTTAAAGTATCTATTTCAAAACAGAGAGGTGCGTTGTAGCTGTTAAGTCCATCGGCGATTGACCGTGACGATGAGGCATGCTCATATGCACTGATCTGTGAAGGAATAGGTAAATAAAGAATCAAGAATGAAGAAAGAAAAGATTGAGATAAGTTAAAAGACAAGGTGAGATCAAGGGGGAGAATGTTAGATTGATCTCCGCCAGTTGGCCCAACGGCCAACTGGGCCTTTGACTCGCGCCCTGATCGGGGGCGCCCAGCCCATGGGAGGCTGGTGGGCCCCCGTCGCGCAGCACACATAAAAGGAAGAGGTGGGGGCCAGGGGCACGGACTATGAGGTTGGCCGTCCTTTTCCCCACCAAAGAAACCCTAGCCGATCAGGGGGTGTGCTGAAGCGGCGGGAAGTCCACCACGCCATCGCCCGCGAGCGGCCGCCTCCGCACCGCGACGGCGTCGCCCTTGCACCACCTCTGCACCGCCCGACACTGCCTGTGCGCAACCTCCATCGACGAACGAGATCGCGCCGGAGTCATGGGCGGCAATAACGGCAATAACAGTGATAAGGTATGTTGCACAGAACGGAAATCCCACTGATCTACTCCTAGAGGTCCTAAAGATTATAACATCCCGTACCACATGGATTTCATCCTGGATTCCAGCGACCCATCCGGCAAGATCATAATCTACGTTGGCTCGTCGTCGTC
Source organism: Panicum virgatum (assembly GCF_016808335.1). Classification (NCBI taxonomy): domain Eukaryota; kingdom Viridiplantae; phylum Streptophyta; class Magnoliopsida; order Poales; family Poaceae; genus Panicum; species Panicum virgatum. The sequence goes on along the minus strand of NC_053149.1, from coordinate 7,224,820 downwards.
GTCGATGAAGAAGAACAGCAGCGCGTTTCCAGGCCCCATCCTGAACGGGATAGAGATCATGAAGATGCACTTCAGCTCAGGTTCCATCGTCGTCGTCGAGCCATCGTCAGCCAGATTGAAGAAGCAGAATTTGGCCATTGTTTTGGGTTCAATCTGTGGAGCTTTTGCCGTCATGTCCATCGCCGTTGTGCTTGTCGTTTTCCTCAGGAAGAAAGAGGGGAGGCTGCTGCAGTCACCGTCGCAGAGCCCGTCGTCGACGCCATGGATGCCGCTCCTCAACCGGTTCAGCCTGCGCAGCAGAGGACCGGGTGCCAGCGGAGCAGGATCGCCCAGCATCGCCGCTGACAAGGACATGCCAGGAGCGATCCCCATAGCTGGTTCTCCGGCACCGAGCTACCGCTTCCTGCTCGCCATGCTGCAGGAAGCGACGGGCAACTTCGACGAGGGCCTGGTCATCGGCGCCGGCGGCTTCGGGAAGGTGTACCGCGCCGTGCTCCCCGACGGCACCAAGGTGGCCGTGAAGCGCGCGAGCTCGGAGTCGCGGCAGGGCGCGCGGGAGTTCCGCACGGAGATCGAGCTGCTGTCCGGCCTGCGCCACCGCCACCTCGTGTCCCTCGTCGGCTACTGCGACGACGGCGACGAGATGATCCTGCTGTACGAGTACATGGAGCACGGCTCGCTCCGGAGCCGCCTGTACGGCGGCGGCGGCGCGCTCAGCTGGGCGCAGCGGCTGGAGGCGTGCGCGGGCGCGGCGAGGGGGCTGCTCTACCTGCACACGGCGCTGGCCAATCCGGTGATCCACCGCGACGTCAAGTCGTCCAACATCCTCCTCGACGGCGGCCTCGCCGCCAAGGTCGCCGACTTCGGCCTGTCCAAGGCCGGGCCGGAGCTGGACGAGACGCACGTCAGCACGGCGGTGAAGGGTAGCTTCGGCTACGTCGACCCGGACTACGCCCGCACGAGGAAGCTGACGGCCAAGTCCGACGTGTACTCGTTCGGCGTCGTGCTGCTGGAGGCGCTGTGCGCGCGGCCGGCGGTGGACCCGAGGCTCCCCAAGCCGATGGTGAACCTGGTGGAGTGGGCCCTGCACTGGCAGCGCAGGGGCGAGCTGGGCAAGGTCGTCGACCGGCGCATCGCCGCGGCGGTGAGGCCCCAGGCCCTGATCAAGTACGGCGAGACGGCGGCCAGGTGCCTGGCGGAGCGCGGCGCGGACAGGCCGGCGATGGAGGACGTCGTGTGGAGCCTGCAGTTCGTGATGCGGCTGCAGGACGACAGCGGCCTTGACTTCTCCGACGTGAACAGCCTGAACTTGGTGCGTGAGCTCACGCCGCCTTTGGATCCTCGTCAGAGAAGCTCGCACGAGAATGAAGCCGGCGGTGAGGGGGAGGGTGTGGCCGACGGCGAGGACACCGATGTGTCCATGCGAGGTGTCTTCTGGCAGATGGTCAATGTGGGCGGGAGGTAAAGGTGAAGCGCACAGAATCGTCAAATTATTAAGAAACATGTTAACGTACAGCGTTGTCAGACTGCAATTTGATGTTAATACTTAAATATATGAATACTGGAAAGTTTTTTTTATAACATTCCAGAATCAGAACTTGAGTCAGATTCAATTTGCTGTTAATACTTGATGTTTAAACATGTGGAGCACTCGGACAAGTACCAGCCGAGAAGGCCTTTAGGGCCTGAAAATGCTACTCCGATCACCTCTGATCTACGGTGCCGCACAATTTGATTACTCACGTAAACAATCTTCCCAAGATTTGCACAAGTTTTTTCATAGCATAGAAGGCAAGCAAAACGATTCATGTGCACTTTAAAGTTACAACTGGCACCAAAAAGATTGCTATCAGATTCAATCATAAGGATGTTTGGGGTGGTTCATGAACATAGGAAAAATATCAAAAACCAATTCAGGGGGATGCACTTCCTCTAGGCGAAATGCGCTGGTTGCCATTTTCTTTGTACTCCCTGGGGCTTGGGCTACGACCACGGCGCTCGTGATCTGCTGGGCTACCGCTGTCAGCTCTCCTTGGGCTCATGCTGTGATCTGAGCCATTGCGTTCCCTTGGTGCAGGACTCCTGCTGGGGCTGCGTCCCCTCCCCTTGGATGGTGAAGGGCTCCTCCTTGGGCTGCGGCTGTCGCGAGGGCTCATTGATCGCCTTTCGTCACGGGTATCCCTCTTTGGAGATTGGGAGCGGCTACGTAAAGAATTCAATGTCAGTGCTTGATGCTACAAATTATACTGACATGTACGAAGGGGGAGAAACAACTGAAGCAGAACTCAAATTAATCAAATTAAGTATTATTTATATGTATGACATACGAAACTGCGGCCAAATAGAACAGCAGATTTCATATCTAATAAGAAAGAACTCAAATGTATACATTTGTATGTAGGATACTTGAGGCCAAATAAGTCAAAGTAGATACTGACTAGTTTAGTAAAATGTACTCTCAAGTCCAACCCATACTCATGCTCAAGAACAAGCTACAGGCGGAACAAGACCTTATTATGCTCAATCAGAAAACAAAAGAATGACTACAACACATCGAACATACATGTAAATTTTAAAAAATGTTTTAAATGTTTCAGATACTACTAGCTCTTTGACCATCGGACTCAATGGAACCCCATGACAAATAATAAATATACCAAAAGTATGGTAGAAAAATGTCATAGTAACCAATCAGCCGAGGCAAGGATGATACGCATACCTGTAGCTCCTACTGCGGCTCCTGCTGTAACTCCTATCACGGCTCCTTCCACGACGAGGGGATGGGGATCTTGAGTAACTTCTTCCACGCCTATTTTCATAAAGGCAACTTACAATCACATATGATCAAGATGTAAAAAAGAGAAATCTCACAGGAGGTACCTGAGACTCTTAGGGCTATTCCGACAGTCTCTTTCTATGTGGCCCCTATCTCCGCAGCGGTAGCACCTGTTTTTCCAGTCACCAGCTTTGCAGTCACGAGCCCAGTGCCCATCAATACCACAGTTAAAGCAGCGGCCAGAACCTGGAGGTGGTTCCCTGCCCATATATTCACGGGATCCTCCTGGGCCACGCGGAACCTAGACCACAATGAAAATTGTATTCAGATGAAACAGTGAATCAGCATCAGAAATAGAAAAGGGATAAAATGTAAATTGCATAGCAAGAGAGCTTTGGTAGATTACCCCTTTAGCAAACTCAACAATTATGCGGCTTCCATTGATATCCCGACCATCAAGGTTGTACCTTGCATCATCAGCATCCCGGGCATCGCTAAACTCCTGCGATACAAAAAGGTGGTCTCCTATGTGAATTGTGAAATATGTCACGAGCTGACAAAATAACTCATGAGCTCAGATAAATGACTAGAACAAGAATACTTACAACAAATGCAAACTCATGCTTCATATCCACATAACGCACTCTGCGGAAATGGTTTCCAGAAACAGTAATGCCGTCAAGAAGTGGGTAGATAAATGAATCACCGGTCAGAAGGAACTAAACGTGAGTGATGACTGTGAATTTCAATTAAGACAGACGTTTTTTTTTCAAAAGAATCGGCAAAGCCTGCTAGAAACTTTGGGAGAACAGCCAGCAATGCCACCAAGGACACCCTCCCACCATGGACACCGAGGTTGGGTAAGCCCCCAAAACCTTCAACAAGATCATCTGAGTTAAAACATGAAGGGTGTGTGGATCTATGTTACACGGATACTGGTACGGGTATCGGATACGATACGTATCGGATACGATATGTATCGGATACGCGGATACGCACTTTCCCAAAAAACACTGATACGGGGATACGGCTAGGATAATTAATAATTATATATAAATATCACATAGATATTCAGCAAGTGAGATTTTACTCTTGAGTAACTTCCCCTATACTCAAATGTGCAATACTTGCATGTCCATATAACATTACCTCTATAACTAGCATTCTCTAAAAGCACAACTGATTCCACAAGGGGTTCTTCAGTTGCTGCTCATCTAGTTCTACAATTCTATTGCAGCAAGTTCATCATTTTGTATCATCTCTTACTACCAAAACAGCATTTGGGTGGGCTAATTACTGCTTTGGGCTGTATCCCATCTGGCCCAAAAGTATCGGATACGCGTATCCAAGCAAATACATATCCGTTTTTTCAGGATACGGCTAGAAACGTATCCGAGGCGTATCCGGGGCGTATCCGTATCCGATACGTATCGGATACGGATACGCCACCTCCTAGGAGTATCCGCGTAACAGAGGTGTGGATATCTAATGCTAACTGAAAGAATGCTGAGCTTAACAGCATACTGCAGCCTAGACATTTCATCTGAAGTACTCAAGAAACCATGTGTATGCCAACGTCGACAGGTAACAGAAAAATGAAGAGGCTGATGTGTTCTATATCTCCAAAAAAGGGAAGCAAAGAATAAAAAGTATTTTCTTACATTTCAATTGATGCTGTTGATCTGAAACCTAAAAACTAATGCGTAATGGAAAATGGATAAAACCTCCAGAAGAAAGTGGTTGCAATCCTTTGTAACTGTATCTACTCATGGAGGATCATGTGCAAATAGGTGTCACTTCAATCAGGTGGGAAAGACATATTTTGTGCTAATACCAAGTATATTGTTACATCCTCCATCCCACCCGGAACAAACAAACAAATTGCTATGAGTGCTTCTGTAAATTGGACTGAACTCAATCATGTCGAAATACATAGCAGCAGCAGCGACTTATCGAAACTCAAAAAAAAAAAAATCTGCTGCACTCAAAGCACATAAAACAACTTAGATTTGGAACCAAGCGTGCTAACCTCCCATATCTGCTGAAAATGTCTTCAAGGTCCTCTGTCCTTGTACGAGAGGAGATACGACCCACGTACAGCCTTGTGTTCCCACCGTACCGGTCATCGTAGCGGGGCATCTTGCCTGCGACACATAATCGAATACATCAGAATCCGTACTAAGGGCATAGTGCAGAGAAAAGTCGACGCATTATAAAACTAGCATCCATCACCGCCAAAACATCATAAAGCGTATTCCGAATCACGTCTTTGCAAGGGCAAATACTACCACCATCTAGTAGCAAAAACGCTGAAACGGATAGGCCATGAATCGAGCAGATTGCTCCGTAAGTAACCTATCATGGATTGCAGATCCCCTTGTGGTTGTGCGCAATACCAACACCAAAACTGCATCGAATCGAGACGACCTTCCCTATGTTCTTGTGTACCATAAAACAAAATCGATCCGAACTAGCTCAAAGTACGAATCGAAGGAAAGAAAAACAAACCAATCGCTAACCCAACGAGTACAGCCTTGCAGACTGCAGACCATAACGCACCCAATTCCCAACGACACGAGGCGCGAACCAGCTAAAAATCGAACAGCGCAAACCAACATAACATACTACGGAATCAGGGACGAATTCGAGGGGAACGAGATGGGATCGGGAACCGGGGGGCACCTGCGACTGCGAGCGAAGCGGACGAAACCCTAGCCCCACGCGAAGGGGACAAAGACCGCGAGCTCGGTTTTGGTGTCGGGACCCGGGACGGCGTCGGCGGCAACTATGTTTATATCGGCGCGGCTTGAGGGTTGGACGGCTCGGATTGTGCAGGCGGAGTCATGGACGGCCGCGGCGGGCGTTGGGAAGAGCGGGTTACCACTTGGTCTTCGATTCAGACTCGGTAAAGGCCCGGACCCGGAAAGCCCATTTAGGCATCAAGATCTGATTTAGTAGTTAACACCGGCCCAGTTACTTATGAGGAAGGCCCACCTAGCCCATAGGCCCACAGAATTGCAGCTTGGTAAGTACTAGTAAATAGTGGAGGCCCGTCGTAACATGAGGCCTTTTACTGTAGGTGTTCGTAAAAATGCACGGCGATCAGTCGTGCCAGGTGTGCGGCTTCATTTGCGGCCTAACCGTGAAACACTACGCGGCGAGCACCTCACTCACCTTTTGAATTTGGCAAGAGAATTGGAATCCAATGCATGATCTTATCAGCCTGATGAAGCTCCTGGAAGAATATGGCATGGGGGGAGCGGGGTACGTGTGCAGATTCGGCCGGCACACATCGAAAGGGAGCCCGGCCGGAGACGCATGCAGGCGCAGGAAGCCGCGCCGGAGAGGGCAGCAGCCAGCGCACCGGTTCGAGCGCGCGCCATAGCATCCATCACTCACGTCCAGTGAAACCTCGCAGCGCTTGATAACAATCTGAGCAAGACCGCCTGACCGGCGGCCATGGGCGGCGGGCACGACATGCACGGGCACAACGGCGGCGTGAAGGGGTTCGTGTCCAACCTCGTCCACGGCGGGGAAGGTCACGGCCACGGGCACGGGTACCCTCCGCCGGCCGCCTACCCCGCGCACTCGGCGCACTACGGTGCGTTAGTCGTTACATTACATGCAAGAGCAGATTATTGATCTTTACGTTTGGGTTTAGTTTCTAATAATAACGACGTGAGATAATTAATCGGTGTGTGCGTGCGGCGCGGCATGCAGGCGGGCACATGGGGTCGTACCACACCGGCCACGGCGGCGGGCACCACCACGGCGGCTACGGCGGCGGCAAGCACAAGGGCGGCATGTTCGGCGGCGGCAAGTACAGGAAATGGAAGTAGAACGCCGGCCGGCCGGCCGACGCCTCGCTCGCGCTCTATGCGCGCCTAGCTAACCGTGCATGCAGCAGGCGCACACACACACTCCCTCTATATTGCGTGATGAATAAAGTGAAAGCAGGCAGGAGACGTACCGTACGTACGAGTCCTTATCGTGGTGCCGTACCAGTACGACGAAATAAGGTACCCGTGTGTGTGCGCGCGCGCCTAGTCATAAAAACAGGTCTGTTCGTGTTTGTTGTTGTAATTCGCGCGTGCTTTGGGTTGTACGTCCCGCAGGCGTATGTACAAGCCGAGTGTAATAATACAGGCTGTATAACAATATACTACATATACTACCATGTTGGACGCAGTGGCGGAGGCAAGATTGAGTTCAGTAGGGACTTTTCTCCTCTGCTTCCTCCTCCAACCTCTCCTTCCCTCATTCTTCTTCCTCAAATTTGTAGGAGGAGTTTAGGAAGGACTTCATGGGATTTCCAGCGGTAGGAGGGGCTTGAGCCCCTCTAGACCCAACTTCTCCTTCCCTCATTCTTCTTCCTCAAATTTGTAGGAGGAGTTTAGGAAGGACTTCATGGGATTTCCAGCGGTAGGAGGGGCTTGAGCCCCTCTAGACCCACTGTTGGATCCGCCCTTGGTTGGACGTTGCGGTACTTAGCTTGCTGTTGTCTTCTCTTTTTTTTTTGAGAGAGAGGATGTTGTCTTCTTCTTCTTTTGAGATTAAGAGATGATGTTGTCTTCTCACTCTCAAGCCTGAAACTTTCGAGGTGCCAGGAAGTGGGTATTTTGGGAACCAAATCGGCCCACCAATTGAACCGGTCGGCCCATCTGCATACTGGCGGATCGGGCTGGGCGAAATAAACCGAGAACCAAAGACCGAACCGAACTTACCAAGAACCGGAACCCAAAAAGTTTGGTTCCTGTTCGGTTTCAAGATGAGAGGAACTGAAGTTTATAGGTATTTTCGGTTCTTGGGTCCGGTCCCCCCGAAGAACCGAAATTTGGCCCAGACAGGCCCAAGTAGAAACCCTAGCCTCAGCCCTCCTTACCCTTCTGTTCCCAGCCGTCGCCCCTCACCTCGCGTCCTCGGCACCCATCGCCAGCCCCCAACCCCCATCGGCCATTGCCCCGACGCCCCCAACCCCCATCGCCGGCCGGCGGCCCGCCTCCGGCGCTCGGATCCGGCCCCCCTCCTCACCTCGCCGCCCCCTGCTAGTACCCCCGGCGGCTGACGCCCCCTCCCCACCCAGCCACCCAGCCGTCCCCACCCCACCGCCCCCTCTCCAGCTCACAGCTCCTAGCACAAGCGCGCGGGCGCGCCAAGCTCCCGGCGCCCAAACGTGCACGGACGCGGAGACGGTGTCGGCAGCGCGCGGCCGAGGCGGCGTCCGCGGATCGAAGACGATCGCGGGCGGTGACGCGTGAGGGCGACGGCGGCAGGCAGGCCCGCGCGACGGCGGCAGTGGCCAGCAAGCGCGCGACGACGACGGCCGGCGAGCTCGTGTGACGGCGACAACAGCTTTCCCAATCGAGGGCAGCTTCCTCCATTGCAACTCGGTTAGTTCGGTTAGTACCGAAGCCAAACTGAACTTCCCGAAACCAAACTTCCTCAGTTCTTGCTTATGAAATGAACCGATCGGTTTCTATTTTTCAAGAACCAAACTTCTATAAAAACCGGTTCGGTTCCTCCCGAATGCCCAGCACGACTGGCGGAGCTACGTTGTGGCCAAAGGGGGCCATGGCCCCCTGGCTATGCAAATTTTCCACTAGGCGAACAGTAATTTTGGCACTGTTCATCGGATTAGTAGCTTAATTACCACGTCTGGCCCTCCTGATTCAGTGTTCAAGCTCCGCCACTGCATCTATAGTAGGCCGAAAATTCGGTCTGCGTGCAACGCGGAGCCCAAATGTGCCATGGCAAACTTATCGTGGGGCTCATGGATTGTTTCTTCTTTTTTGCACTGACCTGGCAGGCGCGAGCGGCAGCCCGATGGCCTCTTTCTTTTGGAAAAGTTTGGTTTCATCCTCCAATTGTCATAAAAGTTTGATTTCAACCTTCAACTGCGAAATCGAATAACAAAGATCATCCAACTGTTAAAACGGCAAATTTAGCCCCCTTAGATGGTTTCAGAGGTGGTTTTCCATTTTCTAAGAATTTAAAATATACAAATTTAAACTAAAAAAATTTATAAGTAATTTATTTTAAATCAAAAATACAAACTAGTATATAAAGTTTTCCAAAAATATAACCTATCTATTGGCACAATACTTGTGAGTTATTTTGATCCAATTTTTTTTATATTCATAATATTTGGTTGCTTCTAGTTATCCCTATTATTTTTGAATAACTAAGATTCAAATAGAACAATAATAGATATGTTACATTTTTAGAAAAAAATAGTATTAGTTTCATATTATTTTGATTTAAAATGAATTAGTTTTGATTTTTTAGATCTAATTAGAATTTTAAATATTTTTTAAAAAATACAAAACCACTCTAAAGACCAAATTTGCCTATGTTATCTAATTTTATAGTTGAAGGTTGAAAATCAAATTTTTATGATAGTTTAAAAGTGTAAATCAGACTTTTCCCTTGGCTGCAGCAACACCTGACTCCGCCTGCCTGAGCAACGCAACAGTGCTTCCCGTCCACCAACAGCCCTCTTGCCGCGTGCAAATACAGCACGTGCGCCACGCGGCTGGAGCAAAACCAACCAACTTCGCCGAACAAGTTTCTCGTGTGGGCAACACGCGCAAGCCCAGCGCCGTTCCGGCGCATGTTCAGTTCAGGCATGGATCCTTTACCGAACAAATCCGAACATTCTGAATTCTTATTTCTATTTCTTTCGCGGAAGGTTGCATACATGTACTGGATAAAATCTGTAGAATCTACAGCCTGGAATTTACAGAGGACAGTGAGAGAACGTGCTGTACTTTGGGCTTTTGGCTATCTGAATCTCCAGGTATACATGTTAAAAAGCAGAGCCTTTCACATACGATCATTAAGCTACGGTACGTGATCCAAAGAATATTAGAATCTGCTAATATGTCAACCAGACTAGAGGGCATGTTGGTGTGGTGTTTAACCAGTTTTGCGCGCTTCAGTCTCCTCTCTTTTGGTTGGAACACCGGAACGTCCATCGAATGTGTTAGTTACAGTTTTCACTTTTCAGGCTGTATGTACGGCTGTACCATATGCACTCTACAATTGGCCAAACGACCCTCTTCTTGGGTCATACGTCGACAACAACCTTCTCTGTTATAAAAAAGTTCAGAAATAACAGTGGGATTAGGGCACACAACTTAAGGCAAATTCAGATTCAGAGAGTGCAGAGTTAACAAAATAAGCAGCTAGCAGCCAGAGAATTCCACTTACGATGGGTTCAAACTGAGGTTCTGACAAGTTGTTCTCGAGATTTCTCAGCACCAACAAGATCTGCAGGAGATAGATTCGTTTAATCTAAGTTCCTTGAGAATAGTGTGAATTGCAAGATGCGAGAAAGAGAATGGCACTGAATACCCACCGTCTTGACTGTGATATCATCCATGCCCTTGAGCTTCTGAAGATGGGCTTCAACTGGGATCGGCGTGTTCGGGTCGAATACGTCGCCGACGAACCTGTATACTTGCGCGAAATGCAGATCATCTGCAGAAGAAGATCCAGCTTACAGTTATCTCAGAATCAACTGTGCTGTTTCATCGCTCAAGTTTACTTCAGAAATAAATTATTTGATATTGGAATGGAGTTAGTACCTGGCGACAATGGAAGCTCAATCTGTTCATCATCTTTCTGAACAGAATCAATTGCCGATCCTCTGCTTGAACAGCTGCCAGCCCAAGCCATGCTCGTGCTGCTGAAGCTTGGAGTCCCAACGAACTGGCTGCCACCTGAACCAGTAGTAATAGTAACAGGTTATTTTCACGAAAGCATGGCTGCAAGTCTGTATTTAGAAAGTACAGTGAAGTTCATTGACTGACGAGATTACCGGGAAGTGTTACCGGTGGTGCAATCTGGCTCCGTGCGTCACTGTTCAGCCATGCTGGAATCCCTGAAGCTGAAGCGCCAGCCCAGTCCAAGCCTCGCATCTCTGAAAAACATCCTGAAACATTGTCAGATGACCATTCAGAAAGCCACTGTCTGAATCGTGCAGTTCCAATGGAGATTTGACAGAGGCACTTGCCACTGCTGCCGCCTGCAGGGAGACCTCCGGGGCAGTTCCAACCGATGCAGCCGTGAGCAACGGCGCCGGACGGACCTGGCACGGGGACCGGCGCGCCGTGGGGCTCCACGTGCAGCAACGGCACGGCGGCCGCGCTGCTTCCGGCCGCCGAGCTCTGCAGCTCCATGGCGAACCGGCGGCGCGGGTGCGGCGGCGGCAGCCCGGCGGCCAGGCCGAGCTTCTGGACCTTGAGGAAGTACTTCTGCGCGTGGCTCCGTATCTGCACGCACGGCACACATCGTCACGACGTTGCCACCGCCGATTCAGCCTCCTCGTGGAAGCAGTACTCGTTGGACCGACCCCCAAAATGGAAGTAGCCACACACACTGACATGCACACCCATTCGATCAGGGATTCGAGGAATCAGGATATTTCTGTGGTTACCTGTACGGTGGTCTTGGTGCGGACATGCTCCTCTATCTTCTTCCAGTCGCGCCCGAACCTGCATAGAAAGAAAGAGAGAAAGAACCATGGCCATCAGCCCCATTTCCTGCTCGTAGCGAAAGAAAGAAGCAGAGATTCAGACACTATTCAGAGCACAAGTTGCTCTGAATGCTCCAGTCCTCGGTTCTCACTCACATGAGCAGCGCGTCGAGGAACCGGCCGTGCTCCTCGGCGCTCCATGGCTCCCGGGGCTTGGTCAAGGTGTAGGGCTTCCTCGCCTTCTTCTCCGGCGCATCGTCGCCGCCCTCCATCCCCCCTCTCGACAAGCTGGACGCAATGGAATCCCCCAAAACCCAGGCCGCTACCCGCTAGGCTCTCTCCTCGGACTATATACACACACCCGCGCGCGCGCATGTCAAGGGGATGAGCAAGTGAGGAAGAAGGACCCATCTGGAGTTGTTTAATAATCCACGCAGCCAGCCGTCTCATAGCAGGCCGACGCGGATGGCCGGTCGGCTGCCGGCGGCTGAGTTCAGGCACGAGCGGAATTGAAGCCGGCCGGCGGCGCGCGGCGAGGCCGGCGCTAGCTAGGATTTAGGCGGCCGGAACGCGCTCGGGGCGCGTAGAGCTAGCGCGGCTGGCTGGTGCTTGCATGGAAGTGGCAAGGCTTCGTGGAGGGGAGTGGCCGTCGCCGCTGGGGGCAGGTGCCGGGTTGGTGCAAGCGCGGGCGGCTCCGCTCGAGTCCCGTCGGAGCGAGACCGGGACGCGCCATGTGCGCGGCGCGCGAGGGCGCTTTCCCGTTTCGGAAAGCCGGTAGGACTCCCCGGCGCGGCCACGCGCGTGGGCCCCCGGTTCGGCGGACCTGACTCGTCAAAGTCGGTGGGGCTCGGGTTGGCTGCTTGGCCCTACTCCGTATCCCTGACACGTCGGATTGTCCGAACTGGAAATTATGGGTGCACTGTAATAAATAATAAATAAAGAATCATAAAGACGTCAAAACAAGGTCCTTCCGGAACCCATAAACTTTGTAAAAAACGAACAAAATTCAATTCGTTTCGTGGCGTATGTGCAGTATACATGACTTTGAGTTTGTATGCCGATATTTATACAGCAACGCTCAGTTCGGGAAAAAAAACTAGTTTGGTTCGTCCACCATGAATGATAAAAAAGGAGAATTTTGGCAGCACGCGGTTCCGTTTCGAAGTGACACGTCGCGCACACTGCGGGACAGGTTCTAGGCCAGCAACCACGGTCCACGGGCGGAACTGCACCGCACCACACATTTAGGCCTAGTTTGGAAGCCCAAATCCCCGCTGGGAACCCCGTCGATTCCCGGCGTCGGCAGCCCGTGCGGAATTCTTCCACGCGAAGCCCATCATGCGCTTTTGGAAGCCTTGTGCGTGGGGTTTTTTTGGCCCGGGTAAGCCCAATTTCCCTGTGGAAGCTGGCCCGGCCTCTAGACATCGGGCGCCGCTCCCCTCCCTCGTCTCGCTCGGGGCAACTCCGCGAGGACGCGAGGTCGAGCGGAGAACGCCGCTGCCGCCTGGATCTCCTCCCGGTGTTCCTGCAGCCATTTCCTCCTTCGCATCAGGTGATTCCCCTCTCCCCGTCCCCCTGCATCTCCTTGCTCCCATGCTAGGGTTTCTTCTCTCCTCTCCTCACACCTTTTCTTGCAGATCCTGCAAAAAATCGCGGTCGAGGGAGCCTACGGCGGCTGTGAGGGACCCGACGTCGAGCTCCGGGGCCACTTCGTCGGTATGTACCGCACTCCTCCTCCGCATCACCCCCCGCACGCACATGCACCTGGGCGTCGTCTCGTCTTCCCGTCCGCGTCACGCTGCGCCTCCGTTCACTGGCCGCACACAGTGTAGGGTAGGAGTATGCAGTCCAATCTTGTGTTATCATTGGGTATATGATTTCCAAATGATGAACTAGACTTTGCAGGTCAAAACAAAATGTATGTGCAGATAGAATGCAATACAGCTTCAGCCAGCCAACAACAGTGTTTTTCTCTCACGCCAAATCAGCCCAGCCACCAGCCAGCCAGCCATCCAGTAGTATTTTTCTCTCACACCAGATCAGCCCAGCCACCAGCCACCCGAACGAGGCGAGGTCCTGAGATACTGTTCTGATGTTGCATTCCAGCTAACTCCCGCAGGATTTTGGCGTGCATGTTGCCAAAATGCCTAATCATGCTTACTAGTAAGACCCTTTTTTTTAGGGAAAATTCGATTCATGCCACCACAACTCCGTGAAATTGGGTTTCACGTTGAAAATCATGCCACTCAATGGCATGGATTTCAACATGAAATCAAAAATTGTGAAATTGTAGTGGCATGGATCCAACTGACCCTTTTTTTTAGCGTTGTTCGCCCTACCCATTGCACAGCCTACCTCGCTTGTCATCTTTCAAATTTGCTTATGCTTTTGTCTCCTGTCCTCCAATATATATTGTTTATTATGTCTTGATTGAAGCTCCTGCATTGCTATTCCTGTGCGCACTATTTAAGGCTGAATTTGAAAGCAAAATGAAATTAGACAAGATATTTCCTCCTGAATTTGAAAGCAAAGTGAAATTAGACAAGATATTTCCACGACAATGACAATCAGGAAGGCTTAATTAAGGCTGCAACTTATTTAAACATATAGAGAAGGTCCATACTTGATTGTTTGCTGATTATTTAACCATATAGTTCAGACTTCTCAATGGAAGATTGTTTGCCTTATTATTATATATAGCAGTAATTATTTTCAAGTTTATGAATTATTTAGCATATCTGCAGTTTTTTGTTGCTTGTCATATGACAGACTTTGACTCATTTAAGTTCACACTTGACAAGACAGTTTGACTATTAAAAACCATGTTCTGTACAAACTGGTTATTGGCAATTGTTATGAATGCATACTTTCCGATATCAAAATTTTTAGAAGCAAGTTATTATTATGTCCTTGCTACATTATCATACAAGTATTGTTGCTGCCTTGTACCATGTTAGTAAATATTTTACTAAATAATATTATCTATATACTAGATCATGGACTCTTGGGAAGAGGAAATTAGGAGATTCATGTTAGAGGATGATGAATTATTTTTTGTTCTGGTCACCGCACTTCAAATTGGGCATGTATGATGAGAAAGAGCCAGAGCACACCTCAGTTTTGACCGGTCCAAAATATGTCAAAGAAGTCTTAGAAGGTCATGAGAGGTGGTGTAAAGTGGACTTTAGGATGGAGTCTGAGATTTTTAGAGCTATAGTACACTTTCTTAGAGTGGAGAATCTATTACGTGACACACGTGGTGTTATGATTGAAGAGCAGTTTGCAATGTTTATGTTCATGCTCTCTCATAATGCGAGCACCGAGAGGCTAAAAAAGAGATTCCAACATAGTGGTGAGACTATACATAGGAAAATTACAGAGTTCTTCGATATAATTCCAGCCCTTACTCATAAGTTTCTGAAGCTTCCAGATGTATACCAAACACATGTCAAGATTGCGTCCGACCCTCGATATATGCCTTTCTTCCAGGTTAGTTATAGGTATTAGATACTTGGCCCAATCATAACCGCATAACACATGATTCCAACACTCATTCCTTGATTTAATTTTTTTACCGCAGAACTGCATTGGTGCTATAGATGGCACCCACATCCCTATCACCATTGCAGAAGAAAAGGCACCTCCTTACAGAAACAGGAAAGGAACATTGTCACAAAATGTGATGTGCGCATGTGATTTTGATCTGAAATTCACTTTCATATCATGCGGATGGGAGGGATCCGCATCTGATGCAGGAGTTCTACGGTCTGCTCGTAATAAGGGATTTAATGTGCCGGTGGGGAAGTTCTACCTTGTTGATGCTGGATATGCAAATACACCCTCGTTCATTGCTCCATATAGAGGAGTTAGATACCACCTTAGTGAGTTCAGGAGGCATAGGTCATATGCAAACTATAAAGAATTATTCAACCATCGGCATGCACAACTGCATAATCACATTGAAAGGGCTTTTGGCGTGCTGAAAAAGTGATTTCCAATTCTGAAAGTGGGTACATTCCATCCCATTGAAAACCAAATTAAATTTCCAACAGTAGCAGCAGCATTTCACAATATTATTAGAGGGTATAATGGGGATGAAGGGTGGCTGGATCACCAACCAAACAATATCTACCCATCTGATTACGTTGAGCTACCAGAGGGTGATGATGAATACCCAAATGAAGTGGAATCAATCGATGGAAACACCCTGCGAGCTTTCCCATAGTTGGTCATCAGAAGGGTGGAGGACTATCACAGCCAAGTTCAATGAGAGCTTTCCCATAGCTCACTTCACAAAGCAACAAATTCAACAAAAGGAGAAGGAGCTTAAAGGTAACTACAGGACACTAAGAGATGCAAAAAAGGAAAGTGGTAATGGCTGGAATGAATCTTTGTGCATGATACTTGCCGAACCAAAAATCTGGGAGAAGTTAATTAAGGTAAGCTATTTGGTATATAAAATATAGTTAATACTGCATTTATATTACCTATACTGTGTAAGAAAATGTTGAGAACTAATTATACTTTTTATTCAATAGAACCATCCAAAAGTAGCAAAGTTTCGCAAAAAGCCATTTCCTCTCTTTTACCAATTGGAAGCACTATATTAAGGTGAAGTTCTCTCACCTAATTTGTTACTTTCAGCACTTAATATGTTGTTTGTAGGATCTAGTATGATATTTTTAGCAATTATTCTATTACTCTCAGCAGCTAATATGATATGAATTATACTTTATTTGTACAGGAAGTATTGCCACAGGGAATCTAAACTTCACTTCAATTCAGCAAAAGGATCCTTTTGACGATACTCCTATGGCTGCTCCAAGGGTTGCTCCTATGGCTGCTCCAACTGTTGCTCCTATGGCTGCTCCTGCTGAGAGAAGTATCTCGGAACAAAGCTTCCACAGTGATCTTAGAGACTTTGGCAATAATCTGTATGCTTCAAGTTTTGATGGCCAAGGGACCTCAAGTGCACGCAATGAACAAAATGAAGCTCAATCTGCTCCAAGTGAAGGAGGAAGTGGGAGAAAGCATAAGCAAAGTCACATTGGATCTGCGCTTGAGGATTATGTGGAGTTTAAAAAGAGTCAAACAAGCAAAACTTTGGAATCTCTGAATGAAAAGAAAAAGCGTGCTGAGGAATTTTGTTTTGAGAAGTGTGCTGATCAAGTGGATTCTATAAATGAATTAACAAATGATGAGAAGTCATATGCTATGGAGCTCTTTGAATCTGATACAAACAGAGAAGTGTTCATGAAGACCAAAAATCCTGAAGTTCGTCTAATTTGGCTAAAGAGAAAAATCAGGTATGTTCTTTATACAGTTCAGTTGTACTTTGGAGCAGCTTGTACCTGTTCTTGTATCCATGGTAGCATGGATGATACAGCTATGGCAGTTCATGCTTTTAGTTTTTGGTGTTTGGATTATTTGAATGCATAACCATTAGATTTTGTGTTTAGAAAAGTAATATTGACATGCATGCTTGAAGCTTTGTGTCATTACTTTTTCATATGCTTTGGTAATTATATAATTAATGCAAACTTTCTTTGTGCTATTTTGTAGAGCACTTGCTGCAAACAGTGCATAGAAGGTAGAAGTTATTTCGTGACAGGAGTGGCACAAATGCAGAGTGAGTTACTCATTTATCTTTTCTTGCCATGCAAGTTGATCGGTCAACTGGTATTTGTATTTTGCTATGTGGGATTAGCTGTACTGTTTCTTCCAAGTTATGCACTTGTTTCCTGTGCTACTATTATGCCGTTCCTGTACTGCCTTTTGCTTGTTATAGTTTCAGATCTTTAGGATATCTGTCTTGCGATCTTTGAGAATGTTCAGTGATTGGTTTATGTTCATGATTACTATGCATGGAACACTGGTATGCTGCTGTCCTGGTGAGAAATCTTATAGTGGTGCTACTGATTTTACCACCTTGCTTTGCGCTCAACAAATGTATATAATCTGTTGCTGTCGACTTTGAGCCAAGGTATCAACTTCAACTATATGAATAAGTGACTTGCTTCATGTTCATAGCTCCTTTTTATGTGCTATCTGTTTCAGCTTTCTGCTTTATGTTCATGGCTCCTTTGCACTGACACTTGACATTTACTTTGTCCATGTTACATGCTGATAATTGCTGCTGTGTTGACAGCCAAAGAAGAGAGGAAGGCTGAAGCATGCAAGTGATTTCCTAAAGTATTGACGGACAACGTAGTTTTGTGTGAGCTGTGATAGTTGAATGTAGTAGATTCAGGAATCCGACAACACTTGTCTTGAATTTTATTTTACCGTACTTATGTACCATTTGAGTATTATGAAGTGACCTTTATATGATGGTGATTGGTGAAGCTGATTGATGGCCACCAGTCAACTTAGTATGGTGATGTAGGATTTAATTAATGTTGATTTTGTATGTTCAATTTAGTTTCGTGATGTAGAATTTTTTTTAGAATTTTATAGATTTTTTTCAATTTTTTCTAAAATTTTAAAGCATTCTCCTGAATTTTTTAGCAACTTTTTATTTTCTAGTATTTTATTGGAGGGGGCAGCGCTGCCTTTCCCAAACGGAGGTGGGGAAATGAACAACGGGGCTGTGGAGTCCCGTCGGGGACGGGGGTGTGCAGGGGAACCCCCGCAGGGAGGGATTTCCCTGGGCTGATCTCCCCGTTGCTGCCAAACGAGACCTTAATTTTCTCCGTGCACCAGATCCGCCCGGGGAAATGGGCACATCAGCACATGTTCATTTCATTCCAAGAACCATGCGTACGTGTGGGTTTCGCGCGTGATGAGTTCATATCAGCAACCAGCAGACGCTTACCTCTTGAAAGGAATAGATCGGTCGAGGAAGAAGGCAATCCGTGCCCGCAAATGTGCTCCTGATGTTTTATGTTGCTGTGCATTTGAAATTCCAACTCTTTTAGGTCTGCTATATCGAGCTCCATCATTTTTGGATAGGTAAAAGTAAAACTGTATCAGATTTGACCTGCTACTTAGTTTTGTTGGGAGAATCTCCTAGTGTCCAGCACTTTTAGGCATAATTTATCTTTATAATTTGTTGATAAATTGGTGTTCTTGGCTCCACTTTAGTGCAATTGCGATTATATCCCCGTTCTCTATAACTTTGTGATTTTGCCCTAGCTTTTCACGAGTCAACATGATTTTGTCCATATTCAATATGATTTTGCCCCTGTTTTGACCATTGAGTAAAGGCACAATATTATCTTATTGACTAAGGGCAAAATCACGTCGACTTGTCAATAGTAAGAGCAAAATCATAAAGTTAAGAAAAATAAGGATAAAATCACAGACTGTAATGTAGGGGCAAGAACACAAATACCCCTAATTTTTTTGAATAACTTCTTAGTGATAACCTTTCATCCGAAGAGGATTGTGCCAACGGAGTTTACGATTAAAATTATAATGAAAACTTTTTCACATAATTTTCCCAACACAACTTTTATAAATAACTTGTATAAGTAACCTACGTCATCGCAAATTTATACACACAACTTATTCTGCTAAACTTTATGCATAACTCATTCTATACAAACTTTTCAAACATATGAATTGGATTAACCATATAGCTAATGATTGTAGCGGAGAACTAAAAAGCAAAAATAGAAAACCAAGGGGGAAAAGGGAAAGAAACGTGATGTGGAAGGGTATGGTAGGGGTACGGTGGTAAGGGATTTTAATTTTTAGCCTAGATAATCTAAGGGTCAGATTCTAAAAAGGTCGGACTCTAAATTTATACAATTTTAAATTAAAAAGATTAAGTACAAAGTTGAATTGTAAAGAGAGCATTAGGATCATGCTCCCGACCTCCCGTTACCACTCGTAGATATGGATGCATCATGCGTGCTATGGTGGGGGGACGTGCTAAGGTGGACTCCGCAGGGTGGAGCGCGATCGCTAAATTAGATTCCTGATTTCCAAAGCCCAGATAGTGCTGCATACGAAAAGGTTTTAGAAACTACATGTTTATTGTTACTAATCCAGATCCAAGCAATCAATTCAAAATCACTTCCACACCGGAAATTAGAAGCTTCCGAGATATTAGCCCATAGCAGCTTTGCTACCGCACAGCTGAACATGAGATGGTGTGCGTGCGAGTTCTCCACCCATTCTCTCGACGTCTCGTGTTTCGAGCGTGTGCAGCGTGTGCAGCCTGGGTGCGACGCGGGCACGCGGCTTTGCTTTCATCGTCCGCCTCCTCTCACTGACAATGTGACCCTACTGTTTGTACCACAGCCGTTTCAACTTTACACTTCCGCCGCGAGGTGATCATCAGTTTGTTGCGGCGCGGCGTGCTCTGAAATAGCCTGCTCACTGTAACGACCCAAGTGTAATTACCAGGTTAAGCAATGCATTATGAGCTTTTGTTAAGCATTCATAAAAAATTTGTGCTTAATTTGAATGCATCTAAATTTAATTTTGAATTGTTTATACATGTGGAACCCATGCTTTGTGAAGCAACTTATATTTTTATTATATGATTTATGTTGGAACTTCTTTTGATAAAATACTACTTTGAAAAATACGAATTTAGGTGATTTTCCCGGATTTTAGGAAACCATCTCGAAGCCAAAGAGGTTAGCCGAAAATCCAGAAATAGCATTCCGGAAAGAATTTTTATTTCAAATCTACAATAGATTTTCTACCGGTTCCAGGCAAAATGGGTTGCTCTTGATTTCTAGTATCAACACAAAAATTGGTGGAATTTTTGAAGGCTTGAAAGATTAGTTTTGGAGATTGGAGAAAAGAGAGAAGTTTTCTATACAGATCTAGATGCTACGTAACTTGTTGGTCCGGAGTATCCAGAAGTTTTCCCGGAGTATCCGGGTTTGGTGAGTTGAGTACGTGTCAAACACGCAGCACATGGACGCCACGTGCCTCCACGGGCCCCACGCGTCAGCTCGAGTTCACCTCCATCACCAGCACCCCCTGGCCCCTGCCCTCCCTGTTGCCTCTCCCCCTCACAACATAACACTCTCTCCCTCTCCTTGCTCTCTTCCCCCAACCAAGCCATGGAGGAAGAATCACCTCTTCTCACCAAATCCACCCCACCCTCGCCGGAGTTTGACGGAGGACTAGAGAAGGACGACGCCGACGAGCTCCTCCACCACCTCGGCCACCTCTTCCTCGTCGGAGACCAAGGAGAAGGCAAACTCTAAGCCTCTTCCTCATCTTCCCCAAGACCCAAGAATGAACTTGAACCGATCTACATCAACGCCGCTCTACTCCAACAAGTGGCCCCTTGCTCGTGCTCTACTCATCACCAATGAGCTCCCCTCGCCATTCATCTTTCTTCTTTTGTCCTCATTCAAGCACCCTAGCCCATTCATGGCCTTTCACCATTGATGACCTAGAGCTTTGAAACCCCAATACATGTATGTTCTAACTACCAAAATAGACTTCCCACACTCTTAGAAACCTTTAGGAACAAACCCCACCCCAAGCCGTGGTCGGAATCGCCGGCGACAAGCTCGATGTTCACCGGTCGGAGTTTCTAAACGTTTTCCCGGAGTTTCCGGATGTTTTTCCGGAGTGTCGGGTCCGCGAAGTACTCCGGGTACTGTAGCAAATAGTACTATTTGACTGATTTTAGTGCATAAGGCTGCATTATCTTGTAAAATTCATATAAAATTGAAAATAGCTCCGATTGATGTGAAACAAATTTTGTTGGTTTTGTCTTGATGTTCTCTACCTGTTAAAAATATGTTTGCTCCCAAAATAATTATATTATTTTCCAGTTTAATTAAATATGTGTTTATCTTGTTAATTGCATAATTAATTCTCTATTAGTCCAAAAATTATGAAACCAATTTTGCTGGCTTTCTTATGATGTGTACTATCCATTAGACATGTTGTTTTGTGTGAACTGCTTATAGATTGGTACAGTTTAATCTATGTTTGTTCTAAAATTAGTTTACTTGTAAAATGTCTAGTGAACCAATTGTGTTCATGTGAGCTATCAACTTCCTTTTGTTAATTAAATAGATGTCATATGTTGTTATGGTTAGAAACTTCCATGAAACAACTTATAATAATGATGCTTGTCTTAATTAAGTAGAAGAAGATTTGATAGCTTCTCTTTTATATAATAATGATCTTAGCTTAACTAAAATGTGATGTTACCAGCAAGTATTATTAATTCTTGAATTGTCCAAATTTAGCTATAATAATATTATCAAATTGTATGAGCATACTCTAGGCTCTAGCACTCTATGTTGTTAGTAATCATGAACTAATTTCCATGGTTGATGCTTGATGTTGTGTGAGCTCTACTTATTCTTAATTTATATTGCAAATAATATTAGCACAACTAGTTTTCACGGCATCCTCATGTTACAACTTGACTTGTAGAGTGCGTGCTTGTATGAATGATTGTTTTGCATCTCCACCTTATCCAATGTTTGTGTGCCCTAATTTACCTCTTTTAATTGCTTGCTTTATGACCCTGAATCATGTTAGCCTTTACCTCTCATAAGTCATTGCATCTCATCAGCATATGCATTCATGGCATATTTTCTAATTCATGCATTTTCTACTTTCTTAGAGGATGATGTTCCGGAGTGTCGCAGTTGCGGAGTACCAAGGCAGGCACCTATGTATCTCAGACCTTACTTTTGAATCTTAATTTGCTATTATAAAGTATTGTTTGTGCATGGGCTTAACCCTATCTAGTTCATGTGATTTGTGTAGAACCTACTTGGTATATTTTCCCTTTTACCTCTAGAACAACTTATACTAGGTAAAGTATGCATATTTAGACTTCTCGAATTAAATTGCTTAGCCATGCTTAGCTTACGGTAGAAATCGAGAGATGGCAAGGTCACCATCACTCGCGAGCTATAGGGTGTTTGCTTAAATATACTTGAGTAGATGAGAAAGATTAAAACATGAACAAGGTATGAATGATGGATCGAGACTTGTGCAAGTGTTGTAGGGCCATGTTGGGAGTGGAATCCAAGTGGCTTAGACTTGCTTGAGTCGGTTAAGGACCGTCTCTTTTGATGCCGGTTTCTTGAGCACTTTTCCATACAAACCACATGCTTTATAATAGGATGGTAAGCTCAGTACCATATGCGCACCCTTCACTGAGCGGATTCGGCGCGGTTTGTGATGGGGTGTAGTCGGCGGTTCCGTTGCACCTATCCATCCCGGTCGTTCGTCTCAGCGTTGGGGATGAGTATGCGAACGATTGACACGTGAATCATTGCTTACGGACCGATGGGTAGTATGGCCTATGGTCTCGTGTCGTGTGGGAAAAGTTGTACACCCCTGCAAGGTATTAATTTATTGCAATAGCCGCGCTCTCTGTTGGCACTCCTTAGCCTAACAAATTACTCCGCAAGCGCACAGAGACCAATTGTAGCTTTAACCAGGGAGTATACCTGGGATATCGAATCCAAGGAACGGTAAAGTTTCGACCAAACTTAAAGATCGTCAACCTGACACAACCAGTAAGAAGAAGATAATGGGAAGAGGGTCTAACTCTAGATAACCTATTACTCTGACTAGCTGAGGAGCTAACTACTAACTTGATCTGCTTCGGCGGCTGGAAGAGGAAGGACTTCAGAAAGAGATGAGAGGGGAGTCCAACGGCAATCTGCACTACTGCTATGAAAATACCCGAACGTGGTGGACTACAAAGGACGAATAGGGCTGTCACCACCTACCGACTACCACAATGGTTCCGTGGGGTGGAACACAACCCAAGGTAACTACCAAGCCTGGGCACCACGCCCACAGCTCTCGAGCTACTTGCTCCTACCGTGTACTTAGATAGAAAGCAACCTCAAATAAGCAGAACTTGCTACTTACACAGACTCAGGATCCCGCAGATCAAAATAAGTACTTAACAAGTAACTAAGACAGAAAGTAAAGCTAGCGAGAAACTGAAGTTGAGACAAGAAACTTACTCAAATAAATTCCTCCGAGGCGGATACAAAGTGGAGTAAGACCGAGAGAACTCGAGTCCGCTCCTTTCAGCTCGGCTTTCACCAGAGCACTCACCTCACTCTCTTCCTACTCAACACAAGTGTACAAGAGACTCTCTTCTCTATGGAATGGTGTGTTTTACAAAAGGGGTATGGTGCTCTATTTATACTACTCTGAGATCGGTACTGGGCTGAGCGTCAGTTGCACGTAGGTAAGATGGTTACGCTTGTCTTCCACGCCAAGGTAGAGCTTCAGAGGCCGCCAAGTGGTGCTGACCGGCCTCCCCTAGGCCGGCCGGCCTGGGGATGTGGCCGTGTGGCCACCGCCTTTGCAGGGACGCTCTGGATCTTCTCTGGAGGTCGGTAACGGTTGCGTAGCTTCAACGGTGGCAGTTAGAGGCCGGCCGGCCTCTCCTAGGCCGGCCGGCCTGGCTCAGGCTCGGCTCAGGCTCATGTTGCACCGACTTGTTGTTCTCTGGTCCCATGTTGCTTCTCAAGTTGAATTTGGCTCTGATTCTTCGGGTTGTCGCTGGTTTTGACCTCATCTTAACTTGGTTCAGGCCTTTCGACTCCATCTTGTGAATTCTGTCAAACCCACCTCGGGGTGACTTGGATTTGGGCTCAGGACACCCTCCATGAAGTCGCATGGCAAAGTGTTGCAGGGGTAGGCCGGCCGGCCTGGGTCTACCCCATTTTGGCTCAAATTTGCACATGTTGATCCTAACTTCAAATAATCATCAAAATTTGTGGAACTTGTTAATGTTAATAAAAATCATAGTAATATATTTCCAAAAGCATGAAATCCGAAGGAATGTTGGCGGTAAAAATTATCGAAATCGACCGCCAACACACCCCCACACCTAGACTTTGCTCGTCCCGAGCAAAAGGAGTCGATATAGATTCCTGAGGATCAAGAAAAGTCTGGGGTTTACGAAAGCAGGTATGCATAAGAATTACTTCAGAGCTTTCCTTTCATACCTCGGATTCCGGGTGTCTAACACCTTCATGTTCACCTATTGATCCCCAGAATAAATCGATGAAGATAATGACTAGCTCTGTCTCGTAGTACTTGGAAGATTTTTGTTTTTAAATAAGTCCAAGGCATACTCTTTTTGCTCAAGTCACTCATTCCCTCGATTTTGTTCATACCTCACTAATCCTTCCAAAATTTGCTTTGCAACAGAGTATGTGGAGCTAAGTGAAGGATGTTGCATATTGTAACATCCCTAAAATTCACTAAAACAAATCACTCGCTAAAAATAATTTTCAAAAACTTTTTCGTCGCTGAGCTCGAATCGTTTCAGAATCTTTATCTGACCGAGCTCCTTTTTTTTCCAAAATCCTTCCCGGCGATCCGCCGCCCGACACCGATATAAATCATAGTCCCTTCTCTTTCTTTTCCTCGTCCCATGTGTTGCGCTGCGTGTCGCCCGACCGCCGCGCGTGGTCGACGTCGTCGCGAATTCGGCCGACCGCTGCTCTCTCTCTTTCCTCCCTCTCTCCTTTTCTTTTTTTCCTTTCTTTTCTCCCCCATTCTCCTTTCTTCTCTTTCCTTTCTCCTTCTCCCTGCTCACGCACAGCCCACCCCCTTGTGCACCCACGCGCATCATGCGGGCACGCGCACCCCGGATGCTCGCCGCGCTGCTCGCCGCTGCCCGACCCATCCCATCACCTGTGCTCGCCGCGCCCCCGCCGTCAAGCACAACGTTGCCGCCTCGCCGCCCGAGCCGCACTGCTCGTGAGCCAGCTTGACGCCAGGAACAGCGAACCAGCCACACGCCGCACCGCCCCCGGACGTCGCCTTCCCCGCTTGCGGCCGCTGGCCCTGCCCCGTCCCATCCTGCCTGCGCAGCCTTGCCCCCTTGCCCGCCTCGGCGCTCACGCTCGCCGGCGAGTAGGGCTGGCCGCACACGAGGTGCCCCACTGCCATTAACGAGCTGCAGAGCTCGCAGCCGTGCCCCCTCCTCCACCGCCTCGCTTCGCCTATAAAAGGCGCCCCAACCTACCTTCCTCGCCCCCATTGAGCTCACCAAACCATCCAGCCACGCCGCCCATCGCCTTCCCCGTCTCCTCATTCCCTGTTTCTGTACAGAGGACAGCACCCCTCGTCGATCTCCGGCGTTCGGCCACCACAGCTCCATTGCTTCGACGGTGAGCATCCCCACACCTTCCTCCACCTCTCCCAAGCTGCGACCCTCCCTATCCCTTCCTGTACAGAGCCCTCCACGAGCTCGCCGGCCGCCACCCATGGCCGTCTGTGGCTCCCTCCTTTTTCCGCAGCAGCCCTCGTTGGGAAGCCCCAAGATCGAACCCCCTCTCCCTCCTCTCTCTAACTATGCCCTCAGTTTTAGGAATGGTGGCCGGAATCACCACTTCATCGGAGCTCAGGCGAGCTCCTGTCTCTGGCCATGGCGCGCTCAACCAGAGGAGCACGAGCCTCCGGTGCTGACCGTGCCTCTCGCCTGATTATTTTTCCTGGGCTGGTCCACTTGTGGGCTCATGCGGGAACTAATGGGCCAATAGTTCTGGTCCACATCCGCACAAACCAAATCACCCATCACCCGCGACCTACTAATCCAGTATGCACTAGTCACATCATTTTAATTTTCGGAATTAAATAATAACTACACACATATAAACTCTGATTCCATTGATTCTTTTCCCTAAATTCCTATAAAATCATATACTACCCACTCATCTTATTTTTTACTCTCCCTAACCACAGTTTAGCCCTTAAACGCCTCCTTAACCTATCATTTCATGCACCAAAAATCCTCCGAGTGCCTCCAAATCCTACCACACCATTTCTAATATAGTTTTGGTCGTGTCATTAGAAAATCTTCCAAAAATATTATTCCTACCCCCATATCTTAACTTTCTCCGATTCGAGTTCAACGATAAAACATTTATTTCTTTTGTATTTATTATGTGTTTGTTTGTGTATGCCGTAGACACCGGTGTGAACGAGGGAGAACCTGTCGAGGAGTTCGCCGAGCAGTACCACGAGCCGGAGCTAGAAGACCCGTTCCACGAGCAAGAAGCTGCCGCCACCGACGCAGACATAAGCGAAGGCAAGTTTCATCGACCCCTACGTGAGCGGTTGCATCCATGTGAGGACGTTTAGCTGTAGCCTGGGTCTAAGATCGATTACATATACCAGTACTTGAGTGATTGAGTGTGCTCATGCATGCATCTGAGTAGTCATGCATATCCAGAGCTGAGAATAGGATACGAAGGGATCGGGCTGAGACCAGGGTAGCTGGGTATGCTGGAGCCGGCGCTACCATGGTGGTAGACTGGCAGGTGAGTGCTACTGTGGGGGTAGGCTCGAGTTGATATGTTGAGGGATGGTTGCTGCCGTGGTGAACCAAAAGGACCGAGTTGTTTTGACATCTCACCTAGCTTACTTTAGTACGACCACAGGTTCCGGTATGGGCTGGACATAGCCTAATCCCACTGGTTAGCCTGACGGTCGCAGGGATGGTTTATGGGTATAGACCATTGGGGTCAGGGCCCGAGGGTTTGTGCGGCCGGGCTGGGGCGTGACCACGGCTGGGTGTCTGTAACACCTCCGGTGTTTAACACTATATAAAACAGGCAATTAACATGCAATGACACATTAAACCCTCCCCCAACTTCTCAATTACTGCAAAGCCGAAATTCCGTTTAAATACACCAAAAAAAAAAAAGTCAACTCTCGCACCCTTGATCAAATGAACTTTTGCCCAACACGAAAGTTATAGAGTTTGACAATATAAACAGCTTTCGTGTTCAAAGTTTTTCAAGTTACAACATGAAATTTTGAGTTAACCCTGAAAAACGAGCGAGATCATTAAACTTGATTTCAAATTTTAAACTTTCAAACCAATGCTCAAATGAACTTTTGCCTAAAAGGAAAGTTGTAGGAAATTTAATTTTGAACAACTTTCGTGTTCAAAATTTTTCGAGTTTCAATTGAAAATCTTAAGTTTGAACCAAGTCAAACTGCTGACTTTTTCTTCCTCTCTCCACTCTCTTTCTCTCTCCCCTCTCTCTCTTCCCCGCTGACTCTCCCCTCTCTGCTCTGCGTGCGCGCGCAGGCACTTGAGCGCGCGTGCGCTCGCTGCCTCGCTGCGCCGCTGCCGCGGCCTCGCTGCCTCGCTGCCGCCGCGCTGCCTCGCCGCGCCGCTGACGCCCCTCCACTTGAGCGCGCACGCTGTCCTCGCCGCGCCCTGCCGTTGACGCTCACGCCACGACAAGAGCACGGCGACGCGCCGCCTCGCCGCCGTGGCGCCCAAACGGGCCGGCCGTGCCCTGCCGAGCCGCGGACCGCGACCGGACTTCATTACCGCGCGCTACTGACACCACCAAACCGCTCGCTGCGCCCTGACCCGCCTTCAAGGCCGCCGGGCGAGCACGCCACCGCCAGACCGCGCGCACGCCGCCGCCGCCCTTCTTCTACGCCCTCCCCTCCCTGCCGAGCTCTCCCTTCCCCCTTTGCTTCGCCCAAGGGCGTTCCACCCTCGCACTCAGCTCCCCTCCCCTTCCCAAGCCGAGCCAAGCCGCCCCAGTGCCAGAACACGCCGCCGCCCACGCCATTGCCGCCGCTCGAGCTCACCGTGGAGCCCCTACCCCCGGTGCCCCTCGGTCCAAATTGAACCCCGGAACGGGACCTCCTCGACTCCGTGAAGCTCCACGGCCAAGCATCGTCCACCCCCATCGCCGCCGAGCGCTGCCGTCGCGAGCAGAGCCGCCGCCGGCCGCCGCCCGCCGCGGAACTCCTTGCTCCGCCTTTCCCCGACTCCAATCGACCCCCGAGCTAGCTTCCTCATGGCGCCGTGAAGCTCCCCGGCCTGCTCTTGCCCCTCCTCCCGCACCGGAGCGCCGCCGCCCGCTGCAGCCGCCGCCGCCGCTCCCTGGGCGCCGCCGCCGACCCTGCTCCGACCATCCCCGTCGACCACATCACCCACCCCTAGGTAGAGCTCGGTGAGCTCTCACCCCTGGACCCCATCCCCGCCGCCGGCGAGCCTCCTCCTCGCCGGGAAACCCCCCCCCCCCCCCGCCGCCTCCCCTGTCTCCTACCTCCGGCCAAGGACCCCGGCGCAATTTGTTTTAGGTTTCCAGGGGGTTAAGTGAAAGATTCCGGGGCCCCTTTGCAATCTGTGTTTTTGTATTTTCTAGATTTTCCAGTGAACTTGTAAATTCGATTAAAAATCGTAGAAAATTCAGAAAAATTCAAACTCAACTGTTATGGAATCTTTGCAAAGAGATCTACAACTTTTGTTACATACACTTTTTCATTTGCTCAATAGTTTTTATTTCATTTAAAATACAAAGAAAATGTGCTTTATATTAGATCTCAAGTTACAAACATGAGTTGTTAGCCATTTTTGGCCAGTAGGGTACATGTTAGGTGTATAACCTTGTGTAAAAGTTTCATAGACTTTTGATATGCCTAGCTATCGGTTTATTTAAATCTTGCTTTATGCCTACTTTAAATTAGTTTGTTTGTACATACTGTTTAGCTTGGTTTAATGAGCTCAAACTTTTACAGTGCCTTTAAATTGATGTTTAGTTACTGTACAAAAATTTTGAGAAATTTTAGATAGGTGGAACCAGTCCAACTAATTAATAGTATAGCTATTTACACTAAATCAAGAAAAATAGTTTATTTGCATAGAAAAATCTGATAATTTTTCTAGGGGATTAAATTGAGTTTATAACCCTACTGGTAAAATATGAGGCTCTGGAACTTAGTATAACAGCCTATGAAATTTAATTTCGATCCATGCAGCATTACTTTGTGCTATTTTTCATGCCCTGTAAAATGCTTGTTTAATTGTGAAAAATATATGGCAGGCTTATCTTTAGGTATAAAACCTTCAGTTAAAATTTCATTACCAGTACTTGCATAGTTTGACCTGTAAAATTCATTTTTGTTTCCAGCAGTAGCTGTTTGTTTTATTTTTCGTGGTTAATAGGCTGCATAAAATGGGCTGAAAATTTCACAGTAGGCAAGTTATTTAGATATGTATCATACATAAAAATTTCAAACCCATAATCTCTGTATAACATTATTTATGATAAGGACATGCTTAACCTAGTAATAAATAAGAAAAATCTTCTTTTGCTGCATAGGGATAAAAGAGAAAACCCATCCGAGTTACTTTGTGAAGTCAGTACAATGATTATTACTCTATAAAGGGTTGTCCAAAATGATGTAACATAATCTTTTGTAAATCATCTTGAGTTTGTGTTGGAGTACAATTCTTTAGTGAAGAATTGATTAAATCATATCACTAAAATAACTCACGCGTATGCATTTCATATAGATTCGACTGCTCTCCCTGACGGTACATACGAGTTGGTGCCGGAGTCCGAGAGTGAGCAGCGTGAAGCTCAAGTAAATCTGACTGAAACTACCGAAGACCCGAACCCAGTTTCGGAAGAGCCCACAGCTAGTTACGCTCAGGAAGGCAAGCCCCGGAGCATGTCCTACCTATTTTAATTTATGCAACTATTTGTATTCCTGTTTATTGCGCATTTAAGTTGCAGGAATTGTTTGGAACCTTAGTTGCATGATCCTAGGTGCCTATGCTTGAACATTAGTATGTGTAGGTCGCTAGTTGGCTATGCTAATGGTTCGGTAGAAGTCGAGTGATTTCCTGTCACTCGCGAGCTCATAGGAGTTGAATGCTTACTACACACTGCAATATAAGGTTTACGGGCGGGGTTGTTGTACTTGTGATACCCCGTCTGTTTAGTCAAAATGGATAAGGCCGCGGTGTGTGGTAGTGGTGGTTAAGCGTTTGAACGTACTAACCACATGCCGAGAATATGGTAATCGGTAAGCTTAAGTACCTGATGGAACCGGCCGTGGAACATACTCCCCACTGTCTGGTCTATGGTCACGCACGGGTGCAGGGCACCCTAGGACGGTGGGCCTGTTTCATGCCCGGGGAAAAAGGGGAAAAGTCGCGTGGGTGACTGCATTTCCCATGCGTGTGTTTAGGTCTGCCTGGCCAGGTTAATAAATTCGATTCGAATCGTCCGTCTCTCACGGATATT
Source organism: Panicum virgatum (assembly GCF_016808335.1). NCBI lineage: Eukaryota > Viridiplantae > Streptophyta > Magnoliopsida > Poales > Poaceae > Panicum > Panicum virgatum. Next base: position 7,194,582 of record NC_053149.1, on the reverse strand, counting down.
GAGACTGCTTAACCCTTTTGCCACATAGAGTAAGAAGTGGAACAATGATGATGAGAAATATGGTTGAATGATGAAAAATAATTGCTTTCCACCATGTATGCTTTAGGATAGATGCTAATGTAGAATGGTTAAGCCTAATAGAACTTGAAAGCTAAAATCGGAAAATAAGGACTTACTGCTTTTCGGCAAAGACAAACCCCTCAAGCTAAAAGCCTTGCATGTCTAGTTAGAGGGTTAGTTATATCCTAGTCGGGTAAGCCTTGCGGAGTATTAGTATACTCAGCCTTGCTTGTGGCTAAATTTTTATTTCAGGTAATACTTTTGAGGACATGATTGCTAGCTTGACTTGGCCGTGTACCTTACCCCCTGGTTGGTCGGTGGAGTGGGATACGACTCCGGCCAACGATGACAATGCCGAGTGATGTCATGTACGGGCTTCATCATGACATCATGTATCGTCGTTTAGAACTCGTTTTATTTCCGCTGCTGTGAACTCTGAACTACTTTCTTTTCGAATTTCAAGTACCTTTCTATGATTTCGAACTGGGTTTGTAATAATTAAGTTAAGACTCTGTAATGTAAGATATTTGTGAAATATTGTACTCTCTGGACTCACCTTCGTGTGGGTTACATGTAAGCTTTGGGTTCGATCGACGCTCAGGTGGATTCTTCGGGACTTTACCCGACAGCACTGCCGAATTACTCCGTTTGAAGTGCGTGTTAGCCGGGATTGTCTTTAAGATGATGGTTAGCGCACTTGAGCCGGATTAATTAGGGCGGTACTGCCACAGCTGGTATCAGAGCCGAACAAAGCGCACACCCGAGAGTACGACAAGATTTCAAAAGTCTTCCTTAAAACTTAGCCACAAAGTCGCGTTTGGAAAATACGTTGGTTCGCTAAGGATCGTGCATAGTACGTAAAGCCCTAGGGAAAATTATGGGAGTTACTAGGTGGCTAACTAACTTATGTTTTATTTATAACTGACTTCCAGCACATTTCTTCTGTACTTAAATTCAGTACTTTCCATTATGTAACGACGCACCTACGCTGAGGTAAGACGGTAAGGATCCTCAGTCAGCTGAGGGAGTCTGACCTTCCCGTCGGTGATGCGAGCCGAACGCTGCCCTCAAGCAGTGGCTTACTTGAGGTGCTGCCAATATACCAACTATTAGTTGGGTATATTGGGAGTAAAGTATACTCAGTCAACTGAGGGAGATTGACCTTCCCGTCGGTGATACGAACCGAACGCTGTGCTCAAGCAGTGGCCTACTTGAGCTGCTACCAATATACCGACCATCGGTCGATTATATTGGGAGTAAAAGAAAACGTGAATACGTCACCTCAGTAGCGTATGAGCGCTGTCCATGCAGTGTTGGACGCATGGATGCCGCTTCTATAGTGAGCGGTAATGTTTGGGGACGCTTTCATGTGTGCTGCCATGAAAGGTTCAATGAAATTTATATCTGTCAATTTTCTGCAGGTACACTAACCGCGATTACGTAAGTTAAGCACGGTTAGAACTCGGCTAGAAATATATATAGGGAGAGACGTAAGTTGTGCCATGCCACCGGTGCTAACCCCGTAAGTCCAAAACTATTTGGCAATTGTTTTCTTCGGGAGGACGATTATGTCGTGCATGCATCATGCTCATAAAATTGAAAGCCAAAGAAAATAGATGTGGGTTAGTCGGGAATGTTAAGGTTGCACGTGAGCACGGTTCCTCTCCTCTCACTTAAGGTCTATCTAGAAATCTGTCATTTTCTGCTATAGCCTGGAAGATGAATTTATTTGACATGGTAGATGACTTTATCTGTAGAAGCGCCAGTGGATAATTTTGCTCCAAAACTTGTCTACTAGCTTCTGTTTAAATTTGAGAATTTTTCGACTGGTATACAGTAGGGTACACTAGAAACTTTGACACCCTGTTTCTCTGTCAGCTTTGAGCACCTGTGTTGCACGAATTTTTAGGCCTTCCTAGAAATGTTTTCTGCAGATGTGTTCAACACAAAACTTGCGCCAAATTTAATCACCAAGCTTCTGTAAAAATTTGGTAAATTTAGGCTTAGTAGTTTGTCCTCAGCACTCAGTTTACTAGCTCTCTGGTCACTGAAAATTCTGGGCTGACAGCAAAGCAAAACTATAAGGATAAGACTTTCTTAGGATCTGATCTAGATCTTGAGTTGACTAGCAAAGTTGTTCCTAAAAACCTTAGGAATGTTCCTGTAAATTTTGAGAATTTCTAGAGCTCTGTGCTTCCAGTTGTACTCATTTTCGTGCACTACCCAAAATCTGTTTCAACCATCACTCACTTGTGTACATCTTTTGTACAGATGGCTGCCCTTGCTCTCCTGGTGTTTGATGAGGATGGGCGTGCACACTCCGAGTGCACACACTGGCAGGGTTTTCCCTCCATTCTTTGGGAGGTGATGCGCGATGCCGGATATCCCAGTCCCCCGCGCTATGTGGGCGAGGAGTTCCATGAGATGGGAGTTGCGCGCTGTCGCGTGCGCATGACTCATGCTCCCCACCCTTTTCCAGATCACTGGGCTTCCTTGGAGCTGGAGGTAGTTGGACACCGTCTGGTTGACACTTGGGAAGTTGCAGCCATGACAGCACTCAACAAGTTTTGTGAGAAGAATTACGCAGCTGTCACACTAGCTCCTATTGGCCTCTTCCCAGCAGAGCAGCCCAATGACCCTAACTGGCTTAGTCGGGTCGGACACACTGGGTACCTTCAGCAGAACAGAGCTGCAGAGACTATCTCCATGTCAGTGAAGTGCATGAATGCACTATACCGCTTGCAGACTTTACAGGCCAAGGCCATGACCCAGATCATTGCTTCTGCACGGACTAGCCACGAGATAGTGATTGCTAAGAATGAGCAGATCAGGGATTTGGATGCCCATGTTGGCCAACTGGAGGGTCTGATTGAGGAGCGTGATGTTCTCTTGGACAACAGGGATGCTGACTTTGCACTTCTGGAGCAGCAGTTCACCACTCAGCAGGTTCAGTTGAATGCTGCCTTTGATCACATTGAGATGTTGGAGGCTCAGCAGGCCCAGCCTGAGGCCATGGAGGAGGAGCCCCAGGAGGTTCAGGGTATCTCAGGACTTGACACTATGTCTGGAGTGCCCCTGCCACCACTTCCGGGAGCTCACTCTCCAGTGAGGAGCGAGTCTTCCGTCAACAACCTGGACGACTTTTAGAGGATGTCTTAAGTAGTCGTTCGCGCATACTCCTCTATAGGGTAGCCTAACTTTGGATGGTGATGTAATAGGCTAACTAAGAGTTGAGTACCTCGCTTTTGTCAAAGAGTACCACTCCTATGTAAAAGTATTTTAATCGTTTAGGCTGTAGCTAAGAACTTGATGCATGGTTGTAATGGTTTAATTGCAGTGGAGTCTATCGCTGCAGAAACTTGTCTGAATTTTTATCCATGTTTCCTTGCATTTCTGGGCTGTGTGTTGAATACCAAAGTGGTTGGGAATTTCATGATCTAAGTGCTCACCAAATTTCAGCATTTTTAGACCTGTGTGTCAAAAGTTATGGCCCGAACATTGCACCTCGGCCTGCTGAAAAACAGACTGGACAGAGCAGTAGAAATTGAATTTTTCGCCCACCTTAACTGTCGATTTAGCTTTGGAGTTGAATACCAAAGTTGTAGTATGATAAATTATCTATCTGCTGTACAAATTTGGGCGCATTTCGATGAACAGAGTGCAAGTTATGAATTTTCTTGTAACAAGCAGCGTTGCTGTTCCTATTGTTATCGTGCTCCTTTTAGTTCTACATTTCCGCGCTTACCCTTCTGTTTTTGGGGATTGTCATATGTCATCCCACTAATGAGAGATTTTGCCATTCCAGATGGTAGGAGCGACACGTGGCAACCCTGAGGGTTTCGGGGACGCGAATGGTAGCAGTTCGCAGCGACCGCCACCACCGCCACCCAACTTCGCGGAATATCTGGCTGCCCAAACCGAGTTACTCCGTCAACTCGTCCAGGGACAACAACAACAACAGCAGCAACGGGGTGGACCCAATGTTCATCAACCTCAAGCTGCTGGTTATCCAGATTTCTTGGCAACTCAGCCCCCTCTGTTCAACAAGACAGAAGAACCACTGGATGCGGATGCCTGGATTCGCACAATTGAGTCCAAGTTTTCACTACTTCTGGCACCATGCTCAGAGCAAAACAAGGCTCGCTTTGCCGCGCAACAGCTTCGCGGTTCGGCACGTCTTTGGTGGGATAACTACCTTGGCATGCTCCCAGCGGATCACGTTGCCACTTGGGATGAATTCAAGGCTGCATTCAAGGGTCACCATATTCCAGAAGGACTCATGGATAGGAAGCTGAATGAGTTTCTGGCTCTTACTCAAGGGACACGTACAGTTCTCCAATATGCCCAAGCTTTCAACAATCTCTGTCAGTACGCGGGCTATCATGCTGACACAGATGTTAAGAAGCGTGATCGTTTTCGTAGAGGCTTAAACACCAAGCTCAAGGAACGACTAAACCCCATTAGGGTCGACACATACAATGAGCTGGTTAATCTCGCACTCACTCAAGAAGACTGTATCATGACTCACCGTGCTGAGAAAAAGAGGAAAGCGCCAGCTGGACCCTCTAGTGCGCAGCCACAGAGGTATCGCATAGTATAGAATGTTGCACCCCAGATTCCTCAGAAAGCCCCTCAGCCAGGGCGTTGGGTTATCAGGCCTCCACTGCAGCAAAGCGTTGCACGTTTCCCTATTCCTCAGTTAACTGGCCCAAGGCCAACTGCTCCACCGCCAGCCCGTCCAAGTGAGGGAAATCGTTGTTTCAATTGTGGGAGCTCAACTCATTTCGCTCGTGAGTGCCCGCAACCCAGGCGACAAAACCAGGGCCAAGGCTTTAATCAAAACCACAAGAACAAGGGCAGAAGGCAAACTGTTCAGGTCAAGCAGGGGCGTATCAATTTCACCACTCTTGCAGAACTCCCTGAGGGCGCACCAGTGATGACGGGAACATTTTCTATCCACAACAAACCTGCAGTTATATTATTTGATTCTGGTGCATCGCATAGTTTCATCGATGCAAAATTTGGTGCAAAAGTGGGTTTGGATTTTATTCACACGAAAGGGTCATACATGATATCAACCCCAGGAGGTAAAATTGCTTCAAACCAAATAACACGACTTGTGCCAATCAAGTTGGGTAGCCTAATCGTCAACACCGACCTTATACTCCTACCACTTGAGGGTATAGATATCATCTTGGGGATGAATTGGATGACTCAGCATGGGGTTATAATAGATATTCCCGCCAGGGCGGTGGAATTAAATTCGCCAAAATATGGAGCCACTACTCTCTATTTACCCTTCCGAGAGTGTGTCAATTCTTGTGCATTTGCCCTGAGCACATCCAACCTAGAAGAAATTCCTGTGGTATGCGAGTACACCGATGTGTTCCCGGATGACTTGCCAGGAATGCCACCAGATAGAGAGATTGAGTTTATTATTGAACTACAGCCAGGCACTGCCCCTATCTCAAAGAGGCCATATAGAATGCCACCTAAGGAGTTGGCCGAGTTAAAAATTCAACTTCAAGAGCTGCTGGATAAAGGTTTCATTCGCCCCAGTGCATCACCTTGGGGTTGTCCAGCCCTCTTTGTAAAGAAAAAGGATGATAGTTTGAGGTTGTGTGTGGACTACCGACCTCTCAACGCGGTGACAATCAAAAACAAATATCCCCTTCCCCGCATTGATGTTCTTTTCGATCAACTGGCTGGAGCTAGGATTTTCTCAAAGATTGATCTTCGCTCCAGCTATCATCAGATTAAAATTCGTCCATGTGATATTCCTAAAACCGCATTCTCCACACGGTATGGACTCTATGAGTATTTAGTCATGTCTTTTGGTCTCACAAATGCACCTGCCTATTTCATGTATCTCATGAACTCGGTATTCATGCCGGAGCTCGACAAGTTCGTCGTTGTTTTCATTGATGACATCCTTATTTATTCCAAGAATGAGGAAGACCATGCTAAGCACCTGCGCATTGTTCTCCAACGTCTTCGGGACCATCAGCTCTATGCTAAATTCTCCAAATGTGAATTCTGGCTAGATAGTGTGAAATTCTTGGGCCACACTATTTCCAGCGAAGGCATAGCTGTGGATCCTAGCAAGGTGCAAGAAGTGATGGACTGGAAACCTCCTACCTCCGTTCATCAGATTCGCAGTTTTCTTGGTTTAGCCGGATATTATCGCCGATTCATTCCGGATTTCTCCAGAATTGCTAAGCCAATGACTGAACTATTGAAGAAAGGAGTAAAGTTTGTGTGGGATGAAAAATGTGAAAAGGCTTTCCACACCCTAAGGGAGCAGTTGACTACCGCACCTGTCTTAGCTCAACCTGATAACACCAAGTCCTTTGACGTGTATTGTGACGCGTCGGGTACGGGTCTTGGTTGCGTGCTCATGCAAGACAATAGAGCTATCGCCTATGCATCACGAGCTCTTCGACCTCATGAACAGAATTATCCTACTCACGACCTTGAATTAGCAGCTGTCATTCACGCTCTAAAGATATGGAGGCATTATCTTATGGGTGCGCATTGCAATATCTACACCGATCACAAAAGTCTCAAATATATCTTCACTCAAGCTGACCTAAATATGAGATAGAGACGGTGGTTAGAATTAATCAAGGACTATGATCTTGAGGTGCACTATCACCCAGGCAAGGCTAATGTTGTAGCAGATGCACTCAGTCGCAAAGCTCATTGCCATTGCCTATCCGTGGAATCCTATTCGGAAACCCTCTGTCATGAGATGAGGAAGCTCCAGTTGGAAATGATTCCCCAAGGTACCTTAAATCACATTTCAGTTGAACCAACCCTTCATGATCAGATCATTATGGCCCAATTACATGATAAGGGTGTTGGGATCATTAAACAGAAACTCTCTCAAGGAGAAAGGAAGTATAAGTGTTTTCGTCAGGACCATAAGGGAGTCCTATGGTTCGAAAGTCGTTTAGTTGTTCCGAAAAATCATGATCTTCGGAAGCAAATTCTCGACGAGGCACATCTTTCCAAATTTTCTATTCACCCGGGCAGTACCAAGATGTATCAAGATCTTAGGCAGAATTTCTGGTGGACTAGGATGAAAAGGGAAATTGCTAAATATGTCTCGGAATGTGACACCTGCCAGAGAGTGAAAGCCAGCCACTTGAGAGTAGCCGGTTTGCTTCAACCTCTACCTATCCCGTCGTGGAAATGGGAAGACATAAGCATGGACTTCATTGTTGGATTACCCAACACATCCCAGAGGCATGATTCCATTTGGGTTATCGTGGATAGACTCACCAAGACGGCACATTTTATTCCAGTACATACTACTTACACTGCCAAGAAGTATGCCGAGATCTATCTCGATCGTATTGTTTGCTTGCATGGTGTACCCAAGACAATCATTTCTGATCGTGGGACACAGTTCATTGCGCGCTTTTGGGAACAGTTGCAAGCATCTCTTGGGACAAAATTAATTCGAAGCTCAGCTTATCACCCCCAAACTGATGGGCAAACTGAGAGGGTGAACCAAATCCTGGAAGACATGTTGAGAGCTTGCGTCATTCATTATGACAAGAGTTGGGACAAATGTCTAGCTCTAGCGGAGTTCTCATATAACAATAGTTATCAAGAGAGTTTGAAAATGGCACCATTTGAGGCCTTATATGGTCGACGGTGTCGTACCCCTTTGAGCTGGTCGCAAGTCGGAGAACGAATGGTATTCGGACCCGATCTCGTAACAGAGGCAGAAGAGAAAGTAAGGGTAATACAAGAGAATCTTAAGGCCGCCCAGTCTAGGCAGAAGAGTTACTATGATAAAAGAAGGGACCCTTTGCAATTCGAAGTGGGTAATCATGTTTATCTTCGAGTCTCACCAACCAAGGGTGTGCAGAGATTCGGCGTGAAGGGCAAATTAGCTCCACGATATGTTGGCCCTTATGAAATCACTGAGGTTTGCGGACCCGTGGCCTATAGACTACGACTTCCTCCTCGACTGGCAGCAGTACATGATGTTTTCCATGTTTCTCAACTCAAGAAATGTGTTCGGGTTCCCACCGAGATAATTGAACAAACAGAAATATTGGTAGAACCAGATCTCTCGTATGTCGAGTATCCTATCAAGGTTCTTGATAACAAGGAAAGGGTCACTCGAAGGAAAGCAGTTAGAATGTACAAGATTCAATGGAGTCACCATACCGAAGAAGAAGCTACCTGGGAAACTGAAAGCTACCTAAATCAGAGTTTCCCCGGTTTTCTGAATTCAACTGGAGGTACACCTCTTTCCTGCACTTAGCTTGCTTATCTGAATCTCGGGACGAGATTCTTTTAAGGGGGGTAGGTTGTAACACCTCCAGTGTTTAACACTATATAAAACAGGCAATTAACATGCAATGACACATTAAACCCTCCCCCAACTTCTCAATTACTGCAAAGCCGAAATTCCGTTTAAATACACCAAAAAAAAAAGTCAACTCTCGCACCCTTGATCAAATGAACTTTTGCCCAACACGAAAGTTATAGAGTTTGACAATATAAACAGCTTTCGTGTTCAAAGTTTTTCAAGTTACAACATGAAATTTTGAGTTAACCCTGAAAAACGAGCGAGATCATTAAACTTGATTTCAAATTTTAAACTTTCAAACCAACGCTCAAATGAACTTTTGCCTAAAAGGAAAGTTGTAGGAAATTTAATTTTGAACAACTTTCGTGTTCAAAATTTTTCGAGTTTCAATTGAAAATCTTAAGTTTGAACCAAGTCAAACTGCTGACTTTTTCTTCCTCTCTCCACTCTCTTTCTCTCTCCCCTCTCTCTCTCTTCCCCGCTGACTCTCCCCTCTCTGCTCTGCGTGCGCGCGCAGGCACTTGAGCGCGCGTGCGCTCGCTGCCTCGCTGCGCCGCTGCCACGGCCTCGCTGCCTCGCTGCGCCGCTGCCGCGGCCTCGCTGCCTCGCTGCCGCCGCGCTGCCTCGCCGCGCCGCTGACGCCCCTCCACTTGAGCGCGCACGCTGTCCTCGCCGCGCCCTGCCGTTGACGCTCACGCCACGACAAGAGCACGGCGACGCGCCGCCTCGCCGCCGTGGCGCCCAAACGGGCCGGCCGTGCCCTGCCGAGCCGCGGACCGCGGCCGGACTTCATTACCGCGCGCTACTGACACCACCAAACCGCTCGCTGCGCCCTGACCCGCCTTCAAGGCCGCCGGGCGAGCACGCCACCGCCAGACCGCGCGCACGCCGCCGCCGCCCTTCTTCTACGCCCTCCCCTCCCTGCCGAGCTCTCCCTTCCCCCTTTGCTTCGCCCAAGGGCGTTCCACCCTCGCACTCAGCTCCCCTCCCCTTCCCAAGCCGAGCCAAGCCGCCCCCAGTGCCAGAACACGCCGCCGCCCACGCCATTGCCGCCGCTCGAGCTCACCGTGGAGCCCCTACCCCCGGTGCCCCTCGGTCCAAATTGAACCCCGGAACGGGACCTCCTCGACTCCGTGAAGCTCCACGGCCAAGCATCGTCCACCCCCATCGCCGCCGAGCGCTGCCGTCGCGAGCAGAGCCGCCGCCGGCCGCCGCCCGCCGCGGAACTCCTTGCTCCGCCTTTCCCCGACTCCAATCGACCCCCGAGCTAGCTTCCTCATGGCGCCGTGAAGCTCCCCGGCCTGCTCTTGCCCCTCCTCCCGCACCGGAGCGCCGCCGCCCGCTGCAGCCGCCGCCGCCGCTCCCTGGGCGCCGCCGCCGACCCTGCTCCGACCATCCCCGTCGACCACATCACCCACCCCTAGGTAGAGCTCGGTGAGCTCTCACCCCTGGACCCCATCCCCGCCGCCGGCGAGCCTCCTCCTCGCCGGGAAACCCCCCCCCCCCCCCGCCGCCTCCCCTGTCTCCTACCTCCGGCCAAGGACCCCGGCGCAATTTGTTTTAGGTTTCCAGGGGGTTAAGTGAAAGATTCCGGGGCCCCTTTGCAATCTGTGTTTTTGTATTTTCTAGATTTTCCAGTGAACTTGTAAATTCGATTAAAAATCGTAGAAAATTCAGAAAAATTCAAACTCAACTGTTATGGAATCTTTGCAAAGAGATCTACAACTTTTGTTACATACACTTTTTCATTTGCTCAATAGTTTTTATTTCATTTAAAATACAAAGAAAATGTGCTTTATATTAGATCTCAAGTTACAAACATGAGTTGTTAGCCATTTTTGGCCGGTAGGGTACATGTTAGGTGTATAACCTTGTGTAAAAGTTTCATAGACTTTTGATATGCCTAGCTATCGGTTTATTTAAATCTTGCTTTATGCCTACTTTAAATTAGTTTGTTTGTACATACTGATTAGCTTGGTTTAATGAGCTCAAACTTTTACAGTGCCTTTAAATTGATGTTTAGTTACTTTACAAAAATTTTGAGAAATTTTAGATAGGTGGAACCAGTCCAACTAATTAATAGTATAGCTATTTACACTAAATCAAGAAAAATAGTTTATTTGCATATAAAAATCTGATAATTTTTCTAGGGGATTAAATTGAGTTTATAACCCTACTGGTAAAATATGAGGCTCTGGAACTTAGTATAACAGCCTATGAAATTTAATTTCGATCCATGCAGCATTACATTGTGCTATTTTTCATGCCCTGTAAAATGCTTGTTTAATTGTGAAAAATTTATGGCAGGATTATCTTTAGGTATAAAACCTTCAGTTAAAATTTCATTACCAGTACTTGCATAGTTTGACCTGTAAAATTCATTTTTGTTTCCAGCAGTAGCTGTTTGTTTTATTTTTCGTGGTTAATAGGCTGCATAAAATGGGCTGAAAATTTCACAGTAGGCAAGTTATTTAGATATGTATCATACATAAAAATTTCAAACCCATAATCTCTGTATAACATTATTTATGATAAGGACATGCTTAACCTAGTAATAAATAAGAAAAATCTTCTTTTGCTGCATAGGGATAAAAGAGAAAACCCATCCGAGTTACTTTGTGAAGTCAGTACAATGATTATTACTCTATAAAGGGTTGTCCAAAATGATGTAACATAATCTTTTGTAAATCATCTTGAGTTTGTGTTGGAGTACAATTCTTTAGTGAAGAATTGATTAAATCATATCACTAAAATAACTCACGCGTATGCATTTCATATAGATTTGACTGCTCTCCCTGACGGTACATACGAGTTGGTGCCGGAGTCCGAGAGTGAGCAGCGTGAAGCTCAAGTAAATCTGACTGAAACTACCGAAGACCCGAACCCAGTTTTGGAAGAGCCCACAGCTAGTTACGCTCAGGAAGGCAAGCCCCGGAGCATGTCCTACCTATTTTAATTTATGCAACTATTTGTATTCCTGTTTATTGCGCATTTAAGTTGCAGGAATTGTTTGGAACCTTAGTTGCATGATCCTAGGTGTCTATGCTTGAACATTAGTATGTGTAGGTCGCTAGTTGGCTATGCTAATGGTTCGGTAGAAGTCGAGTGATTTCCTGTCACTCGCGAGCTCATAGGAGTTGAATGCTTACTACACACTGCAATATAAGGTTTACGGGCGGGGTTGTTGTACTTGTGATACCCCATCTGTTTAGTCAAAATGGATAAGGCCGCGGTGTGTGGTAGTGGTGGTTAAGCGTTTGAACGTACTAACCACATGCCGAGAATATGGTAATCGGTAAGCTTAAGTACCTGATGGAACCGGCCGTGGAACATACTCCCCACTGTCTGGTCTATGGTCACGCACGGGTGCAGGGCACCCTAGGACGGTGGGCCTGTTTCATGCCCGGGGAAAAAGGGGAAAAGTCGCGTGGGTGACTGCATTTCCCATGCGTGTGTTTAGGTCTGCCTGGCCAGGTTAATAAATTCGATTCGAATCGTCCGTCTCTCATGGATATTGAGACTGCTTAACCCTTTTGCCACATAGAGTAAGAAGTGGAACAATGATGATGAGAAATATGGTTGAATGATGAAAAATAATTGCTTTCCACCATGTATGCTTTAGGATAGATGCTAATGTAGAATGGTTAAGCCTAATAGAACTTGAAAGCTAAAATCGGAAAATAAGGACTTACTGCTTTTCGGCAAAGACAAACCCCTCAAGCCAAAAGCCTTGCATGTCTAGTTAGAGGGTTAGTTATATCCTAGTCGGGTAAGCCTTGCGGAGTATTAGTATACTCAGCCTTGCTTGTGGCTAAATTTTTATTTCAGGTAATACTTTTGAGGACATGATTGCTAGCTTGACTTGGCCGTGTACCTTACCCCCTGGTTGGTCGGTGGAGTGGGATACTACTCCGGCCAACGATGACAATGCCGAGTGATGTCATGTACGGGCTTCATCATGACATCATGTATCGTCGTTTAGAACTCGTTTTATTTCCGCTGCTGTGAACTCTGAACTACTTTCTTTTCGAATTTCAAGTACCTTTCTATGATTTCGAACTGGGTTTGTAATAATTAAGTTAAGACTCTGTAATGTAAGATATTTGTGAAATATTGTACTCTCTGGACTCACCTTCGTGTGGGTTACATGTAAGCTTTGGGTTCGATCGACGCTCAGGTGGATTCTTCGGGACTTTACCCGACAGCACTGCCGAATTACTCCGTTTGAAGTGCGTGTTAGCCGGGATTGTCTTTAAGATGATGGTTAGCGCACTTGAGCCGGATTAATTAGGGCGGTACTGCCACAGTGTCGGCTATGTCGGTTGTCCGTTCGGGCAGCCGAGCCTGTGGGTACAGTGTACGACCTCTGCAGAGTGTATAATCCATTCGAATGGTCCGTGTCCACGGTATGGACAGGCTACGGTGTGGTCCTGACAACTAGTGAGCTACCTACTGTGGGTTGTGTCGGGAAGAGTTGCATACCATGAGTTGCATTGCTAATGCATTGTGCTTAATGTGTGTCGTGCATGTCATTCCCCTCCCGTAGGGTGAGGTGGAGCTTGCTGAGTACTTTTGTACTCACCCCTGTTGATTTTCTCCAAAGGATCCTGACTTTGTGCCGGAAGACTGCGAGTAGATCGTGTCCGCACCCAAGCTTTTCGAGTGGAGCCGTGATGGATGAAGAGCTAGTCCTGCATGTCGTTATGCTAGTTGTTATCCTATGGTTGTTCTGTGTAGCTTTGTGTTGTCACTTTACTCCTCATGTACGTGTTAAATAAAGCTCTGTATGACTCTAGACTCCACTTGATGTAACATGTATTGTGCCGGAGACTTAATTCGGCAAATAATACATGGTTTAGCCTTGATCTTCGGGTCGGGGCGCTTCACATATCCATACATTTATATTGCAAGATCAAACCAGGTATCTCTTAGCAATCTAGATGTTCATCTCATGGGTCAAGTGCAAATGATAGATGAGGATATAATCCATGGTGGTTTTATGTATAGCACTACACACCTCCCCTTTTCTTTTTTTTCTTTTTTTTTGAGACAAGGCATGAATTTTGTTCACCCTTTTCTTTCTTTTCAGGGGGGTGTAGCACTGTTTTGCAGCCACATTTCATGGATTCTAGTTGATGGACGTGTACGTGAATGATCCCAAGAAGATGAACCAATCTAAACTTCTTTGGAGGCACCAAACTTGAGCAAGCTCACAATGCATAGGATAGCTATGTGTCTGGATTTCATAGGTATGGCTCTGGAATGGGTACTGGTAAAGTTGAGCATAAGAGTTTTGCCTGGTTTTGTATTTTCAAATTGAAAATTTCCAAGACTTTGAGTCAAGAGCTGACATAACTCCATGTCATTATATCATAGGAAGCAATAAGCAAGCAATCGAGTGATTCTAAGGCCAAGGTAGAGCTTCAGAGGCCGCCAAGTGGGGCCGGCCGGCCTCCCCTAGGCCGGCAGGCCTGGGGATGTGGCTGTGTGGCCACCGCCTTTGCAGGGACGCTCTAGATCTTCTCTGGAGGTCGGTAACGGTTGCGTAGCTTCAACGGTGGCAGTTAGAGGCTGGCCGGCCTCTCCTAGGTTTTGACCTCATCTTAACTTGGTTCAGGCCTTTCGGCTCCATCTTGCGAATTCTGTCAAACCCACCTCGGTGTGACTTGGATTTGGGCTCAAGACACCCTCCATGAAGTTGCACGGCCTAGTGTTGCAGGGGTAGGCCGGCCGGCCTGGGGTCTACCCTATTTTGGCACAAATTTGCACATGTTGATCCTAACTTTAAATAATCATCAAAACTTGTGGAACTTGTCAATGTTAGTAAAAATCATAGTAATATAGTTCCAAAAGTATGAAATCCGAAGGAATGTTGGCGGTAAAAATCATCGAAATCGACCACCAACACTCTCGGTCATGGAGCACGCTCTCTGAGGTTCGCTCCAATGTAGAGTCTCGTGATGGATTTCATGGAAGAATGAGCTCATGAATATATGATCACTTCACTTATGCAATTGTATTAGTGCTTGATATAGAAATATTAGATGCCATGTCTTTTGCTTATTCACTTGACAACCACTACCGGAAAACCATAATTTGCCGAGTGTCTTAGCCTTTGCTGAGTGCCAGACTACGGGCACTCGGCAAAGACTACGGGCACTACGGCCACGGACACTCGGCAAAAAACTGGCACACGGCATGCCCGGACTTTACCGAGGGCCGGCCGTCGGCAAAGCAGGGCACTCGGCAAAGTGTCTCCTTTGCCGAGTGTTGTCCCAGCGGCACTCGGCAAAGCCCGCGCATGTGCCCAGCACGCGCGCCCGCCGTGCGCGGCCCGTCAGGGGGGCTGACGGCGTTAAGTCTTTGTCGAGTGCCACCTTCTGGCACTCGGCAAAGGAGACATGTTGCCGAGTGCCTCCAGCAGACACTCTGCAAAGAAGAAACTTTGCTGAGTGCGCTGGCCTGGCTCTCGGCAAAGTTTCTTTTGTCGAGTGCTGGAGCTTAGGCACTCGACAAAATTGGTTAAAAAATTTGTTTTGGGCCTTCAAATTTTTTTGGTCTCTACTTAAATTTGATAATTTAATCCCTAGTAACATAAAATACTTTTATTGATTGGTTTACTATTTTCTGTTAATTTTTTTGTTTGCGGGGAATAATCGGTCGAAGTTAATTTAAAATTAGAAGTGGGTCGAAATTTCGAAATCAATGGATGGAAATTTGATATTTATGTACTTGAATCAAAACTGATGTCGTATGTGCGAAAGAACTTAAAAGTTGAAGCATCTTTATCAGGAAACTTGATCACAAGCGTGTGCACGGACGTTCGGAAAAAACCAAAAATAGCATACAATGTCTGAAAATTATGGTAGTTGTGCAAATCTCTTGGTTTCATGCTAGGATAGAGTGGGAAAAAATTGAAAGCGTTTAGGACACGTGACAAGGTACGCCGCTTACAAGCCGGAGGATCTCCGAAGAAGTTTAGGAGAGATGCGTAGTATCCGGTTCGATTTGTGGTTGAAATGAAAGTCGCATATGATTCTCATTGTGAAACTTTTTATATAGAGAAATAACAACAAAACATGTGTCCTGTGAAAATTTGGTTAATTTTTTATTTAGTTATCTATATATAAAATTATTTTTGGCACACATTGAAAATCAATATATTTAGTTTTAGTTTTAACTTGATCTTTAAACGCATGAAATAATAGGGTTTTTTGCATGAAATCATGAACCATAAATTGTTGCATTATTTTGGCAAATTATTTAGTTGGTAGTCACTAAATTTTTTATACATACCTCATCAAAACGAATTTGTTGATATAAATTCAATTTGACTTTAGAAACACATGATATAATAAGTTTTCTTGCATAAAATCATGAAACTTGAAATTCTAATTATCTTAATTTGAGTTTGAAATTATTATGCATGAAATAATGTTTATTTTTAATTTGTATCTTTTTTTTGTGTTTTGCAGGTTAGAATTGAACTAGAAATGCTTGCGGCGTTGCCGCTTATGGCCAGTGTTTGGGCTCACATTTTTTGTTGTTCCTCTGCTTCTGAGATCTCTTACATGTGAACTGATTTGTTCTATTTAGGAAAGCATTGTAAATGTTGTGAGCTATCGAATTATTGATTAATTGTAGAAGTATGGGAACATTGCGGGCAATGAGAAATTGTCAGCACAAGTGAATCTAATTTTTCTCTTCAAAAGATATCTTAGAGCCTGTCATTTCATTATCTACACAATGATATGGTGCATACAAATGTTCTGGGCTGTCTAAAGCTTGATATTCAACCAAAAGATATGTAGTAAGAGCATTAATTAGCCAAAGTTGTATCCAGAAACTTTAAGCAAAAGGAGCGGTCCACATCGGTGGTCCCTGTACAACAAAATATCCAGAAACTTTAAGCAAAATGAGCCATTTTGAGAAGTTCTCAAACTCGGTGTAGTCACTGGCTGAGACCATGGTCTTGTACGATGTCTTTCCAGCAGGCTTGACCTTCGCAGCCACCTCCTAGAAAGGATGAAAAGTTATGTTCAGTACATATTTGTTAACAAAAGGGTGCGCTGCAGAACAAAATAATCAGCATGTAATATATTAAACCAACACTAATTCAAATATTGGTCAGTTTTGTAGTGTTGCTGATCAAAACGAAGAAGACATTTGGATGTGCAGACAAGCATTTTTGTATTCTGTAACCAAAATGCTTAAACCATTAAACGTTGCATCCTAGCAAGGCAGAGTCCAAAGCTAACCACTATCAAGAAGAGGGATGAAACTGAAACATTGAACATAAACAACCTGATCTATGAATAGGGTGTGGTATATATGTCAAAGTTACCCATGGTTGCAGTATGAATTGTTTGTAAGATATAGAACAAATAATTGTGCAGATATCTCCTCGTATCTAAGTGGAATAGAATATGACACTTATCGAAGACAGCGATAATAGATTGCACATGTATAATGATAATGAGTGCAGCACAGAAGGGCAAATAACAGAATATTTGTTGGTAAAGAATCACTATAGGAGATGCATGTGAAATAAATTTGATGACATGAACCCCAGTACTAACAAATCACTAAGCAATCAATTAAATGTTCTAATGTTAGGATACATGAAACAAATTAAATGCGTTGCAAAATATGTATTATGTAAGGGTAACTTACGTTTGATCATTCCTCATTTTTTAGCTTCTTCCAGTTCTGTTCTTCATGCTTCTCTGTGGTATCCCAAGCAATGTAATTAATTGAAAAATTATTAGAAATGGGAAAATAGGATATGTGTGCAGAATAGTTGAAAATATATTCTTACTCAGACTGCTGGTCGACATCCATATGTTGTATATCTGTGAACTCGGGAGTGTATGATAATGACACCTGCAACAAGTTAATAATTAGCAAAAATATGTGTAATAAACTGGAGTGGACTATGAATTGTCCTTTGGTATACCTGCTCAACCTTTCTCTTAGATGATATTGTTACTAGTGGCGGCAGATCATCATTAGGTACATTCTATATGATGTTTGGTAATGTTGCCTGTTTTCCATGTCTTTCTTTGATCATGACAACCTCAAAAGAAGGCTCCGTATTTGTGATATCTCAGGTGGAATAGAGGTTGGATCATGCTGTTTCCTTAGAGTCTCTGCGCTTTTATCCAATGAGTTCTACCCCTTTTTTCTCAAAAAACATGAATTGAAGGATATAAGTGTTGTCTGCGCCTATGAAACAAAGTTTTTACCTAAAGCATATAGAATCATATAGAAACTATAGTTAAAGAACCATTTAAAGATGAATAAGGGAATCTATGTTATAGCTTGGCTATGAGAAAATTTTCTTACTTCCAATCATATTGCTTGCATGAGCAGCCATCTATCTTTGTGCATTGATATCCATCATCACTTGGTATCATTCTGGAATTGCAAACTCTGCAAGCTCTATAGCATCATTCCTCTTTTTCTGGTATGGATATCAGTGTGACTGTACACTGAAATCTTTTGTTCTAAGCATGTACAGTTAAAGGATAGGAATATAATGAGCCATGGACAATGTAAAGAGAGACTTAAAACAATTATTACTAATGCATAACAAGGATTAGTTTTCTTACCTTGTCAGTCAAAGGATCAATCTATTTCAGGTCAAACAGAGTTTTTTGTTCTACACCTTGCTCCATGTAATCTTCGCTTTGGAGTTCTAGTTTTTTAATTGGTGTCACCAGAGATGGCAGTCTGTTGGCAAGTTATAATCAACCAAACATGAGTATAGGGTTAAGATAGAAGTGTTTGTATTTAAAATTCAGAATTGAAAAAATACCCTCTTTGAAATGTCCTCATCGCTGGAATGTCATTTTCATTTATATACCACCGACATGCTGAAGTGCCACTGAGGAATTTGTAATCTTCTAAATATTGTTTCAACTGATCCAGCACTTGTGGAGGTACCTCATAGTACATCGCATAACCCTGCAATTTGGAACATTTAAAGATAAGTATAGAGTGAAAGAATAGATTAGAAGCTACTTGTAAACATAGAACTATGCATAAACATGTACAACGAATTGAGGTATTCAACAGGAATGACCAACATGAAGCAATATTGCTTAAGGTATGACAATTGAAATGAAAAATGCTTAGTTCACAGGCAAGTACCTACTTCCACTGTTACAGGATTAATTTGAAATGTCTGGAAATGATTAGGAGATAATAAACCAGACATGGCAAGAAAACATGTATGGTACCTTGTTTGTAGTACAGAACAAAAATATGTGATGGGACTTTAGCAAGTTTTTGCGCCTAGAACAAGATAACAGCTAGAATTTAATGAGAAAAGGTAGGCACGCACAACTGCACAAATGGGAATGTAGATATGAAATGCATGCTAAAAATCTTGATTCTTTGAATCCAGGTTGAAGTTTATATTAGGATGCAAAACAGTTGGAGTCAGATCTAGCTTCTCATGAACTGGGGAAAAAACAATTGTTTATGTAAAGATGCGTCCAATTGGTTATAATCTTCAAATAATCCTATCTGAGCTATCATTGCCCAGCAAGTACAAATGTGTATTCTACCAAACCCATAAATCTGTGCAAGAAAGAAAGAAAGATAGCATCTCCACATACGAATCACTTAAATATAGTAGATCCAGTAGTATGTACTCATACCTTTTGATCGATGAGCACCATGTCAAAATGGATTAGAGGGGTTTTTTCACTTTTACCCCTATATTCCCAAGTCCTTGAGACCCTGACATGAACATTGTACAAGGTGTTCATGGGACGTAGCTCTGATAATGGAGTTATTTTGCCTTGTAATTTGTTAATTGCAAATTGTTATTATTTGTTGAGTTTCGATAATAATATAAATAAAGATATAGGTGGATACATTACCTGCATTGCTATTTTGATAATACAAGGAACCTGCAGTTAGTAAGAAAAGGAATAGGTTATATTAAAGCATAATAGTAAATGTAAAGAAGTTAAATAAAAATATATGTCACTTTGCATCTTAGGAGGAATATATGTCAAGGGCAAAAACGGAAAGGTCTTTCCAGTAGCGCACTCGATACATGGAACAAATCAAAATCATCTAAAGTAGCACTGATCTCTACGTGGGTAACGCAGTCATTCACTATACATTTTTTAGAAGGTACCATATATAGAATATTTCCTGAAGCTAGAATAATATCAAAGCTTTAACAGAAATAATATCAAAGCTTTAACAGTAATAATATGAAAGCTAGAATAATATCTATGATTGATGGGCTTGCACTGGATGGAGGATTCTCGGCCTATGTTCTTGATGGCATTTCATCGAGCTGTTGGTGGGTGGCTGGGCGTCATCCATATAGATGAGGCAGGGAAGGGGCTTCAGGGTGTTGTTGGTGCTGAGATCTTGGATCCTTGGCGAGCAGGAAAGGGAAGCAGGTTGAGCGCGCCGTGCGGGTGCTCCTAGTCGCGGCGCACCTCGCGCAGGACGTCGTGGCCGCCGCCCGCGCGATGGCCGAGCGCCACACCGGCAGGAGGCCTGGAGACGCCTCCATCAGTCGTGCCGCGAGGTGGTCGAGCGCCGCGCCGGCAGGAGGCTCGGAGACGCCGATCATGGTAAGCCGTCGTCTGAGCTCGTCGGGATCGACCATGGCGGGTTCGGGATGCGGGTGGGGAAGAATGGATGGGCATGGAGAAATGCGAAACCCTATCCTTTCTGGCGGGGGCCTGCGTCGCCCTGCCCTAGTATGAGGCTAGGAGGGAGAAGGGGACGGGAGTATCGTGGACGGGGCTGCAAGCCTGTCTGTATGCCAGATTTTTTATCTCTCATGATGAGCCATCCGCCACCTTCTCATGGATTCAGATTTCAGACGAACGGGGTCGTGAGCTCGAACTCGCGGCCGTCGAGCAGCAAGCGCCACCGCGCGGAGCAAGAAGCACGTAGGGAAGGGAGAGGGAAAGGAGTGAAGAAATCACGCACCTCAGGGCTTTCGATCGTGGACGTCGGCTCGGACGAGAAGGAAATAGCAGTAATACCAGGAGACGAAGGGGCAGGTGAAAAACGATTCGTCTTCTTCACTTTAACGTCGCCTGAGTTCTAGAAGCTAGCAGAACCTGTACATATATATGGCCACGTTCGAACGGTTGATTGACGTTGGTTTGTGATCTAACGGCTGATGATAAATTGATGACGTGGCCCTATGAGAAGCTTGCTTTCGGTGCGTGAATCGTAGGTAAAGATTGGCAAAAAAATTGTTTGCCGAGTGCCTGGCACTCGGTGAACCCAAGCTTTGCCGAGTGCCCGCCGATCTGGCACTCGGCAAAGGGTGAATAAATTGTTTTTTTAAATGGCTTTGCCGAGTGCCCCTGATCCGGCACTCGGCAAAGCCGATGCGGCACTCGGCGAAAAGTTTGGTTCCAGGACTTAACCCCGCGGTTTCCACACACACGCACGCACGCCACACACTCGACACTCACACGCACGCTCACGCCGCCGCCGCTGACCCGCGCCGCTGGCCTTCTGCGCCTCGCCGCCGCCATCGAGCCCCCGGCCCGCCCCCGCCGCCGACCCGTGCCGCCCCCGGACCGCGCCCCCACCGCCGACCCGAGCCGCGCCGCCGCCGCCCGGCCCCGGCGACCCGCCCTGCCTGGGCCCGCGCCGGCGCCGCCGCTGGTCCGTGCCGCCCCGGGCCGGGCCGCCGCTCGTCTCCACCTGGGGCCACGCCGGCCTGCGCCGCCGCTGCCGCGGGTCCGCGCCGCCCCGGCCGGTCCGCCCCCGGACCGCAGCGCCGCCAGCCACCCCTCCACGCCGGCAAGGCCGCGGGTCCGCGACGCCCCGGCCGAGCTGCCCCCGGCCCGCAGCTCCACGCCGGCAAGGTAATTTTTTTAAAATATTTTTAGTTTATAGTGTAAATGTTTATATTGTTAGTGTATATAGAATTTATTTTTTTAGATTGTTATTTATATTTTGTTTATATCAAATTTAGATTATTTAGTTTATTTTTAGATAGTTATTTATAGTTTGTTTATGTAGAATTTAGTTTATTTAGAATTTAGTTTATATATATTCTTAGTGTATATTTTTAGTTTGTTTGTTTATTTAGTTAAGTAGATATTTATTTAGTTTATTTTAGTTTACAATCGAAATATTGATAACTAAATTAGAGTTTAGTTCATTTGGATAATGATATGTAGTTAGTAAATTATGTTCGTAGATCGCGTAAACCAGTTAGGCGTCTCCTTTTCGGAAGAGATACGACTGGAGATATGCAGTTTTTTCTGCATATCTTTAATCATATCTGTTTCGAATTGTCCACGCTTTTTTGGACAGCCCGAGGATGCGTAGATGGGGTCAGGTTCTATGGTCCACTCTGATCCGAGTCAGAGTTTCAGCATCACCTCCCTGTTGTTCTCGGGATACATAATCTCCCTTTCGGGACGTGTATCTGGAGAACAATGGGGAGGTGCTGCCGAAATTCTGTCTCGGATAGGAGTGGATCATGGAAGCTGATCTTATCTACGCATGGTCGGATGGGATTAGGACCTATCTTTACCTACTAGAGTCTAAGCCAAATTTTGATAGTAGTCGCTGATATCTTGGAAGATGGATGACCGTGAGTGGATGTACACCGGCCGGGTAACTCGAGCTAGCATGACCAATGAATGGATTGAGAAGACTAACGAGTTCTTGGAAGGGGCATGGGTGCAAGCTGAAGGGTCGAGATTCATGTGGTGTACCTGCAAGAGTTGTGGAAACCAGAAACGAAAGACAAAGAAGGTCATGGGCGAACATCTTGTCAATTATGGATTTACGCCAGACTATACCCGGTGGATCTTTCACGGTGAAGCCCATCGTACGAGGGACGAGGTCGTGAGGCAACACATCGATGAATGTGATGCTGCTGGTGGGATTGGAGACATGTTAGACGACTATGAGGAGGCACATTTCGGTGAAGGACCGCAGGAGGAGGAGCCAGAGGCAAGCACAAAGGCGTTTTACGAGATGTTGGAGGCGGCACAGAAACCTCTTCACGGCCAAACAAAGGTTTCTCAGCTGGACGGCATTGGATGCCTTATGGCCTTAAAGTCCCAGTTTGATAGTATGTTAACCGTTTTTGGGAGCATGCTTCCGGAAGGTCACATTCTGCCCAAGACAATGTATCAGGCGACGAAAATCCTTAGTGCACTGAAGATGCCATATGAGCAGATACATTCTTGTCCTAATGGGTGCATCTTATTTAGGAAAGAGCACGAGGCTGAAACTTACTGTCCAAAATGCAAAGCCTCAAGATTCCTGGAGGTGGATGCTGGTGACAGTCAGCCTAAGAGGCAGCTCACGATTCCTGTGAAAATCGTACGCTACCTTCCGTTCATTCAGAGGATCCAAAGACTCTATATGACCGAGGAAACCGCGAAACAGATGACATGGCACAAAAAAGGTGTTCGATACATCCCAGATAAGATGGTGCATCCCTCCGACGGTGAGTCATGGACTCATTTTGATGAGGTTCATCATGAGAAAGCTAAAGAAGCTCGTAATGTACATGTTGCGCTGGCAACCGATGGGTTCAATCCTTATGGTATCATGGCCGCATCGTACTCATGTTGGCCCGTGTTCACTATTCCCTTGAATCTCCCCCCCCCCGGCGTTCTCTTTCAACGACAAATCATATTTGTGTCGTTGATTATTCCTTAGCACCCAAGGAATAAAATGAGTGTTTACATGGAGCCTCTAATCGATGAGTTGATCAAAGCATGGGAGGAGGGGGTGTGGACGTACGACCGAGTGACAAAGACAAACTTCAGAATGTATGTGTGTTACCACTACTCTCTGCATAACCTCCCAGCGTATGGCATTTTCTGCTGGTGGTGTACTCATGGAAAGTTCCCATGCCCAACATGCAAGGCAACTCTGCAGTTCATTTGGTTGAGAAAGGGGGGCAAGTATTCGTCGTTTGACAAACATCGACAATTCCTTCCTGCTAACCATCCATTTTGAAGAGACATTAAGAACTTCACGAAATGTGTCGTAGTTACACAATATGCACCGCAGATGCTGACGGGTGCCGTGCTTCATGCTCAGATAGATGCCCTCTAGGTCAATGATGCAGGTGGTTTTGTGGGATATGGCGAAGAACATTCCTGGACTCAGGTCTCTGGCTTGTGGAGGCTTCCCTATATTAATGATCTCCTCCTTCCACACAATATTGATGCCATGCAAATATTGTTTATCCTGACTAATTCGTTCACTCCTTTTGATTTCAGGTAACTAACACAAAGATGCCAGGCGGTCACAAGATGACTTGGCTGAGCTCCTTGTACAGAGGCAGTGGTGGAGGAGGTGGCAGTGGGTCCGACGCACCCGAGGGGTCTGGGAGCCGTAGTGTTCGCAAAGGTGGTGGAGGAGGGGGAGGGAAAGGGAGATGGAGAGGGAGCGGTGGAGGAGGAGGTAGTGGGAGTGGTGGAGGAGGTAAGGTGAGGAGGGGGAGGAGGGGGAGGACCCCTTCTCCTGTAGAGGACGAGGAGGAGAAGGAGGAGGAGGAGGAGGAGGAGGAGGAGAGGGTGGAGGACCAGGGGAGCGAGGAGGAGGAGGAGCACATGGAGGGGGACGAGGAGGAGGCCGAGGAGGGGGCGGCAGGAGATGAGCGGGTGATGTGGTTGCGTGGACCGTCGCAACTCCCGCGACGTCCGATACCTCTAGCGAGACGCTCGATGATTCGGCCACTAGAGCCTAAGTAAGTATGTTAATACTTATTTATTATGCATTACATATATTTAAAATTACAATACTAACTAAAATTTTACCTTAAACACTCTTGCAGGGGGTGGTTTTTTGTGCAGCCTGGTGAGCACAAACGGAAGCCCAATGGTATCTTGGGTCTTTTGTGCCGGCTGCACTTCTCCGGACTCGTGATGCATGCCGGGGTGCTGGAGCCGGCATACACGTGGGACCACTACATGGCCAGCCCGGACGCTACTGATCGCGAAGGAAGGAACTTTACCACCAAAGCGAGGCGGGTGGTCGGGGAGTTGTGGGTAAGTCATCCTCGCACTAAATTGTTAGAAATATCACATTATGTTTCAATTTTTGGAATAATGATTGCAATTATCTTGTGGGTATATATGCAGGATTTCTACAGGTGCGAGGAAGGCTATGAGGCCCGGGCGAACGAGCGGGCTCACCAGGCTTGCTACAAGCTGGTGAAGGACATGCACTATGAGGCGCGTGTCCAGGCCGTCATTGTGTACTGCGCCGAATTCGAGAAGAGGAGTGTCAAGAAACCAGCCGCAAGGGACATCTTTCTCACATGAGACCAGTACTTAAGGGTAAATAAATGCCATATCTACTCATTTATCTTGTATTTGATATTACAATATGTCATGCACTTCATTACGTTTAGGTGCCTCCGAACTGGTGCGCAAACAAGGCCGAGTGCTGGTCTATGATGGTGGACAAGTGGATCAGCGAGGATTGGGACCGCCAGCACGCCTTATGCCGGGAGCGCCGCTTGATGATGCCGGGTCCGGCACATCATCAAGGGAGGCTTAGCCTCGGCGAGTACAAGAATACTTGGGTAAGTTCACTAATTTCTTCATTCTTTCTAAAGCTATATTTTTAATTCCTACTAATCATCTTGTTGACTTCTTGGCAGTCGGAGTCTCATCCAGGCCAGTCTTGCAACGACTTCACAGCGTACGCCATGTCTCACATGGACAGGGCGACGTCGGACGTGGCCTACAACCCGGCGGATCCACCAGAGGCCTACACAAACCCAAGCATCCACACGCGCATCAATGCATACACGGATGTGGGAAGGGCGCTCCACGGGGAGACTTGGGATCCGACCACCGCGCCACTCTTCGGAGAAGCCATCATGAGGGCGGGACAAGGGAAGAAGCACAGGCGGTACTTGATCGCCAACAGCTTGGTCGACACGGCGAGTACGCCCAGTCTCTCGCAGCTTAGGGCAAGTACCACCGACTCGACCCCGCCCATACGCCCACGGCCTGAGACTTCAGTGGCCAGCGTGCACCAGAGACAGGTTAGTTTAGATTTAGTTGCCGTTCTATGGTTAAAATGAAACTTTGCTTTGTATTGTAACATGGAGGTTTAAATCTTGTAGGCCGAGATGGAGGCTAAGTTTGAGGAGGAGAGGAGGTGCCGAATGGAGATCGAGGCCAAGCTGGAGCAGGAACGGAAGCGGAGGGAGGAGCAGTCGGTTATGTTGCACAGCATGGTCACCTGGATGCAAGGACTTGGCGCGTCGATGAACTATGCGACGCCGCCTCCTCCCTTCACCTTACCAGCTCAGCTTTACTTTCCTGCAGGACCTTCTGACACTCCCATGAGTATGCTTTGTTTGTAGATATTAATTATTATATCTTTGTTATTCTTACTCAAATTATGTGTTTCTATTTGCAGAATCAGTCGTGGAACGCATCGAACGACCCTCCTCCGGACCAGAACTCGCCGGCGGCTCCGTGGCAATCTTGCCCCCCCACCTGACTGTGAGTGACACCTGCTCGTAGCTTGTACACTAGTGGACTTGGCGCGTCGATGGACTCTTAGCTTGTGGACATATTTTATGTATTGGACTTTATATATGTGATGGACTCGTTCTATGTGATGCATTGTCTATCGGACTTGTGATATATGTGATGGACTCATTATTTGTATCGATGCTATTCTCGTATTTGTCAATTATATATTTATTGTTATAACTGCATGTAATGTCCCTGCATTTATATATATTGTTGTTGTATTTATATTGAAAACCAGAGAAAAAAGAAAAAAATGCGTCAACTTTGCCGAGTGCTTATGCAAAAACACTCGGCAAAGTGGCCTTCACATGTCAGCAGAACATCCACTTTGCCGAGTGCTAAAGTCCTGGCACTCGGCAAAGATTTGAAAGTTTGCCGAGTTCCAGGACCCAGCACTCGGCAAAGCGACCACGTGGCGGGACCCTGGGCGGCCGTTTTGCCGAGTGTCTGCCGCTAGGCACTCGGCAAAGATTTGAAAGTTTGCCGAGTGCCAGACCCAGCACTCGGCAAAACGACCACGTGGCGGGACCCTGGGCGGCCGTTTTGCCGAGTACCTGCCGTTAGGCACTCGGCAAAGATGCCGCCCAGGGTCGCGCCATGTGGCTCCAATGCCGAGTGCCAAGGCTCTTGGCAAAGTCTTTGCCGAGTGCCCGAAATCCGACACTCGGCAAAGACCACTGTGCCGTGGGAAGCTTTGCCGAGTGTTACACTCGGCAAAGAGTTTGCCGAGTGCAAACTGGCCTTTGCCGAGTGTAACCGGCACTCGGCAAAGCGGCTGAATCCGGTAGTGAACTATGCTCTACATCCACCAAATGTATAGTATTCTGGATAAGTCCTGCAAGTACGAAATATACTTACGGTGCTGTCGTTAAGTTGTTTTGCAGGTTCTCTCCTAAGGAGTGACCGCCATGTTCATCCCGCCGGAGCCAGCAAAGTGGATGGACGGTGGAACTCGCTCAAAACTTATGCAAGTGGTGTCTTATGGGCAAGGACATCATTATTGCTACCTAATACTCTCTAAATATCCGCTGCGTTTAGACTCTGAATCATAAGAAAAATATGGTAGGTTATCCACCTAGACCTAGGATACATCTTAGTTGTAAAGAAACTCTTTAATTGCTAAAAACCCTCATGTATAGTTGCTTATGTTTAGTTAAAGTCATGAGCTTTGTAAGATAAATAAGACTTGTAATCAAAAGTTTAAAATTTTGCTCTCATATGTATCCTTGTGATGGTTGCTATGAAGTGAACAAACGGTATGCGAGTTGATCCTGGACGTTGCTCCAGGCGCATACCGGGGACTACCGGGATTATCTCGGTTAAGCTGGGTTGATCAATGGATGATGATCCGGTTTAGTCGAGATAATTTGAGCGGTTCCTCACACTCACCGTCCTGGCTCTCTCTGGCATGGCCGGCTTACTCGACGTTGAGAGCTTCGCCGCCCTCCACGCCGGCGTCAAGGCCGCGCTGGATCTCGCGAGGCTGAGCCAGGGGCGGAGCTAGGTAGTCTCCGGGGGCCCGGGCACCCACGCCGCTATGAAAATTTAATGCTAATTATCAAATTTCCACCTCATAAATTAGAGAGCTAGCAGCAGAATCATGGACAGGGCACCCCCTAGATTCAGCTCTAGCTTCGCCCCGGGCTGAGCAGCGCTGCGCTTGCCATCACCGCCCACTGGTTGGTTAGTTAGGCGATGCCAACGACAAGAGGTCTCTGAGTTCTGTAGGACTCGCGATTTGCTCGATGGCTTCCGGAAACAAAACCACCAGTTGAGCGCCCGGCGCACGAATCCAAGTTTCTCCCAAGTCCCATACCCCCCAATCCCAACCAGCGAGGCGCCTCGCCGTAGCCGCTCGCGGCGCGCCAACCATGGCGTCCGAAGCACCCGAGTCGTCGCGCGCCCGCGAGGAAGTGGCGGAGCGGGAGGCGCGCGAGGAGGTGGTGCGTCAGCAGGGCCCGTGGGTGGCGTTGTCGCGGATCCCCCGCGTCTATGGCGCCAACGACGCGGGGGTCGAGGCGATGGCCCCCGGCACCGCCGACCTGCTTCTCAAGCTCCAGGATCCGCCGCGCGCCTCCTACCTTGCGCTACCTGACCGCCTCGCCCTCGACGCCAGGCACCGAGACCAGCACAACGGGCCGTGCCCGGGCATTCTCGGCTCCGCACCCGGGCTCCTCCTACTCAGGGTCCCCCACCAGGGCCAGGGCTGGGACGTCGTCGACGCCGACTACCTGCTGTGTGACACCGTCACCGGCATCGCCACCCCCTGCCGGTCTTGCTGCCCGAGATCCCCATCAAGTTCATCCCCAGCCGCACCATGGTCCTCGTCTCTGACCCGCGCTGCCCCGGGCACAATGTCGTCGTCTACCTCCATCCGACGCCACGGCGGTCTTGCCTACTACTCTACTGTCACCACCCGATGGGCATTCAAGCCGCTCGACTCCGCGCCGGACCACGAGGTGAGCACGTCGTCTTCACCCACGATGGCCTCCTCTGGTGGGTCGACGTCGCCTACGGCATGCTCATCTGCGACAGCCACTCCAATCTGCGCTTCGTCCTACTTCTGCCAGGCTAGATGCACGGCCTCGGCGACCGCCCCCACCCCAGCAGCCTGATGGACGAGCGCCGCCTCATCAGGCTAAGCCACGGCATGCTTCGCTACGTCGAGATCCAAGGCCTCTCCTACGACCGGGGCACCGCCGACGACCCCGCCATCAACCCCACGGTAACGATGTGGACGCTCGTCGATCCGGACAGCCCGCATCCCTGCTGGAGGTTCGAGTACGAGGCATCCTTCGCCGACATCTGGGCCCACGACAGCTACGTCGCCGCCGGCCTGCCGCGTGGCAAGGTGCCCAAGCTCGCCCTCGTCGACCACAACAACCACGACGTTGTCTACTTCTTCCAGGACACGGCGCTCTTCGCCTTGGACGTGCGCGCGAGGCGGGTCCTTGCCTGCGAGGAATGCTTGCTAGACCCACTAGTTCAGAACCTGGAGTTGCAGAACACCCGCTATGTCGATGCATGGGTGTGGGAGCTGCCGCCCACGTTCACGGCGACTGTTGAATTATGAAACATACGGCGACTATCGAATTATGGAACATTCTAGAATATTTTGGAAAACATAAAAGAGAAAATATTTGCCATGGAAGAATCTGGAATTGTTTCTTCGTGACAAAGTAAAGAAGAGTCTAGAACTTAGATATTTATGTATGGTAAGAAATATCTAGATATTAGAATAAGTATGAGAATGTTCTAGAGTTGGATATTTTGGTTAAAATAGTGTTGAATGTTGTCACGTGGCAACATCCTAGAGGTCGTGTACTAGTATAAATAGGGGTGCCACCCCTCCCCAAGTGCTTTTACTTGGAGTGTCATTTGAATCCTAGGTAGCATGGCAAGGTTGCTATGGTGTGAGTGTGTAGGTGTGTCATGGTGAGTCATAGGATAGCCACGTAAAGAGTGTAAATGTTATCTTGTCTTATTTATGAATAAAGGTTTAAATAAAACCACAACCCGTTCCATCTGATACTTCTACACAAGCAACATTATACGTACAATTTGAACATCAAAACGTGTTGGAATCAAAAGTTGCTCAACATAGAATTTGATCAAGAATTCAAAAATTACAACTTTATTATAGAGTAAATTGTAAAATTGAAAAGCTTGCTCAACTCATTTGCTCAAACGCTTATATGTGACCCGTTGTACCTACAATTTGGACAACAAAAACGTCTTCAAATCAAAAAATGAGCAACACAAAAGCTGTCTAGAATTTCAAAACTACAACTTTACTACATAGCAAACTTTTATAAATTCAAATTATTTTTGTAATTCGTTCAACATAAAATCTTATTGTGCTAAAAATATAATATCCTACCACCGTTCTTCTTTGGTTTCTCATGCTAACTTCAAATTGTTTTTGTAATTCATTCAACATAACATCTTATTTTGCTAAAAATATAATATCGTACCACCATTCTTCTTTGGCTTCTCATTCTATCATAATATAACCACTACTTTCTTAAAAAATAACACATCTATTTATTGTAACATGATTTCGCAAATATATTAAGTTCCCAACTAATTCGACTCTGTCCTCCTTAATAAATTATTTTACCTATTATTTCACCACAATAAATACAACAACAAATATCACAGCTCTATTTCGATGCCCAAAATAATATACTACTTAAACAACAGCATCACGATAATAGAACGCCCAAATATATACCAAATGCAACAACAGGCTGGAGAACGTAACACCTATGCGAAAATAATGAAAAGGTGATTTATCTTAACTACATTGCTTTAAAAAAAACTACATGCACCAACTAAAGTTTGCATCAACTACAATACTATGAAGCGAGATATGGGCCTTGTGTGGCAAAGCCACATGTCTTTCTAGTTTTGATGAATTGTGCCCAGAATCTCAGCCTATTTCCCCTCTGCCGGTCAGTGGACAAAACCGGGTGAATTTTATACTGTTGCCACACAAATTCTGGTAGCTACCAATGCTGTGGCATCATTTCTATTGGCTCCAAGATTCGACTGATGGCGTAGCATGTTTTACTCGATTTGTAGGGAGTCATTCCCAAGAGACCATTGAAATTGGACTCAGCACAAACCATTAGCAGCTCCAATCCTTAGCAATAGAAGAGCTAGAAAAGGCTCAACCCGATCGGCATGGGACCATTGGGCCTATCGGTCAGGTCTCTTGGACTCCAAACAAACTTCCCTTCTAGCACAATGAAGCCCACACAGTTTCTAAAATTTCCACGACATCTATTCATCCTTTTATCAACTTAAAGAGTAGTATAAACGCACTCCAAAGCCAAGAGATCACGCAAAGGAAGAATTAGGATTTCATGAATACATTAGTTTTAGACGTTCCACTAGCTTATGATGCATGTTGATCATTATAGAAAAAATTTACCTTTGTTGACTTGGGTTATCCAAATCGGATGTTATATCTAGCTGCATACAAAAGGACCAAGTATCATCTACCAGAGTTTCGGGTGCATCCTTACCCTATTGGAAACAAGAAGTTATTCAACGACTTGCATTCATCTTTTCGCAATCGTAATTGAGCGCTTTGTTCCCAATGCTCAAACAAAGTAAAATAATACATGCATGTATGGCTCTTTAAAATTTTATTCAAGATAGTGCTTTGGCTGATGAAGAGTTTGACTGGTGTGATGAAGATGAAAATTACATACCAATTCCTTTATCTGGAGGGGGTGTAAATCAATTGAGAGATGAAGATAACATTGCTAATGCTTTATTTTTCTAGTAGTAGTTTGGTTGTGAGAGCATATTTGTATGTCTAAAAGTTTACTTATGACTGATTTTTTTGGCATTTATTATATATTTTATTATCTTACAAATGTAGTCACGCAAGCAAACTCAAATTATTGTTCTCTAATGTTTTGGATTTTTTTTCTTGTCACTATGAATCCAAAAGTCCATGAATCCAAAAGCCTGCAAAAGTGGTCTGCATGGACGGTGCCACGGCGGCAACAAGCAAATGCAAGCATGAGAACCAAAACCGCTGCCTTACCATTTTTTAGGGTGGGTATTCAAAATTTTCAAATGTGAAAAAATGACAGCATAAAATTTTATAGCATATAATTAATAAATATAAAAAATGAGATTGAGAAGTGAGCTATTTGAGCCTAAGAAGCAATATGAGATTGGGAAGCCTGTTTTATGATGTTATTTTCTATTTGTAATATATACTATGTGTATAATTTTTTTGCCAAAAAATTTGGATATTGGGTTGAATACCCATGCATTGGCCCGCCCCTAAGCAAACACCTAGCAAGAGGAAGGGTGGATAACAATCATTAAATAAAATAAGACACAGCTAAAATGCGGCTGGCTGTAAATTTAGTTGTTCGTACGGCCGCACCATTTTAGGAATACAATGATCAGGAATCAACATGCGGGCAGTGACACGTGCAAATGACCTCAAAACTTAAAAAAGTTGTAGTTCTTAAACCATCCATCAAATACAAATCCGATTGCGCACTTGTATCCCTTTCGAGGAGACCTTCAAAACAAGACCTCACTTGAATATATTTTGACGATAATTTTCAAAACACATAAATTGCTTTATGTACAATGAAAAAAATGCCAAAATCAATTAGTCAAAATGCTCAATCGATCTGCTAAAGTTGCCTATTATTGATCATGCGATAAACATTCACCTACCTAACAAAGTTGTTTACCCTTATCCACTATTGACACTAAATATTCTATCTTCACAATATGAACACCAATATCCACTTAACTGAACTCGGGGATGCAAAAGCAACATGATGTAAACCCATAAGCAATTTTTGCAAACATACGAAAAAATATTTTCTCTCAAAAAAATTATATCATTAAAACATAGTGGTGTGAGATCTTGTTTTGAAGATTTTATTGAAACAAACACACCTGTGCAATCGGATTTTGATTTCGATGCTTGGTGTTAAAACTATGATCATTTCTATTTTGAAATTATGTGCATGCATGCGCTGTTTGATTCTGTCATTGTCCCTCACATGTATGTAACACCCACCGTCCGAACGGCCGTACGACCAGTCTGATTTACAGCCGGCCTAAAATAAGTCTTTACCATAAAATAATACATATGTACCTCCAATAATCTAGGTTACCAAACAACTCATAACTTATTTCCCTCCACCCTCATAATAATCTAGATTATTATATAACCCATCACCAATAAGAGATTAATCTACAATGGCTCAAAAATAGGACATAAGCGTCAAGGCCCAGGCCTATACGGCAATACCACTCCGTGCAGATTTTTGGGGGCCCTTCGGCTTTTGGGGGGGGGGGGGGGGGGGGGGGGGGGCAAGACCAACAGATCGATCTTGATTTTGTTGACAAGTCCAAATAAATCTCATGGAGAAAGCAACGCCAGCGGGATCAGGTGTCACGCCCTCCACCGGCGTACCCGCGTGACGAGAAGAATACGTCTTTTACTTTAAGCATTTTACTGTAATTCCGTTTAAAGTTTAAACAACTGTCATGCGGGCCCTGCGTGGCTGGGTTGGCCTAGGCTTATAAGCCAGGCGTGTATCGTTTGGGGATCAACTTGTCAATGAAGTAAGAAATACTCGGAGAGGATCTGTCCTCGTCCGGTCGTCGCCATTGTATCGCTCACGTCTCTGAGATCTTGATCTCCGTAGGCCAAGGATAGTAACAGTGTATCAGATTCACCATTCCTCGGCACGCCGCCGCTGTTGTTCCATCGCCGGAGTTCATCGGTATCCTTGTTTTCTCCTTCCTCTGTTTCGTTGTGGTGGTATCCTTGTTTTCTCCTTCCTCTGTTTCGTTGTGTTCGTTTCTGCTTGTGTTCTGCTTCGCCGGCGATCACCCCGATCCCGGCGTCCTCGCCCCGCCCACCGACTCCCAGTCGGCGGCGGCCACCGCAAACCGCCGGTTAGCCACTCCAGCGCAGTCGGCCACATAGTGTTCCTCCGCGCCGCTTAGGGTAGTGGAATCTCAATCTAGAGATTCGTCGGGGACTTTATCCACACTTGGTTTTCCATTTCTTCCTTCTCGACTCCAGGCGAATTATTTCTTCATCTCTGTGACACTCT
Source organism: Panicum virgatum (assembly GCF_016808335.1). NCBI lineage: Eukaryota > Viridiplantae > Streptophyta > Magnoliopsida > Poales > Poaceae > Panicum > Panicum virgatum. The sequence goes on along the minus strand of NC_053149.1, from coordinate 7,161,052 downwards.
GTTGCGGAGCTCGATTTCTGTATTTCCCCTCTACGCGGATCGATTTGTGGTGGTTCATCATGGCTCCTCCCATATCTTCCGCGCAGTCCCAATTCCTGTTGGATGCCATGGCTGCAGCAGAGCAGCGTGACCCTGATGGAGAGTGTGGATCTCTTGTTTGCCAAAGTTGGGGTGATTGATCACAATCAGAAGTAGTTGAACACTCAGATGGATCTCAGCGCTCAAATCGTCGAGCGGATGTTGTGTGACCAGGAATCGCTCGCTAAGCAGATGGAGCTCACTGGACAAGCCGTGGCACGACTGACTCTGGATCGCCATCCTGTCCCACCAGAGCCACCACACACCATCCACACCGACCACCGTTCCAGGGATTTCCAACAGGGTTCTAGTTTGCATGATAAAGATGTACCTCCTGCTCACCATCATCGTGATACCCACAGGACTGGACAAGCCGTGGCACGACTGACTCTGGATCGCCATCCTGTCCCACCAGAGCCACCACACACCATCCACACCGACCACCGTTCCAGGGATTTCCAACAGGGTTCTAGTTTGCATGATAAAGATGTACCTCCTGCTCACCATCATCGTGATACCCACAGGGCTCATTCTGATCAACCCAATTATTCTCGTAATGCTCTTCCTAAATTGTCTTTTCCTACATTTACTGGTGTGAATCCTGCTATCTGGAAAGATAAATGCCTCGATTACTTCCATTTTTATAACATCCCTGAAAGCATGTGGGTGATCTCAGCATCTCTGAACATTGATGAGAATTCTTCTAGATGGTATAAAATGTACAAACTCACTAATGGGGTGACTACTTGGCATGAATTCATCAATTCTGTAGAACAGCAGTTTGGTTCATTTGAGTACAGAGATGCAATGGTTGAGTTAGTGTCTTTGTCTCAAGAAGGTACTCTGGATGAATATATTTCTGCTTTTGTGGTTCTCCAGTATCAGATTAGTATGTACAATACTGGCATGGATCAGATTTACTTTGTCACACAGTTCATCAAAGGGTTGAAGCCTGAGTTGAGATATGGTGTTCAATCTCAAGTCCCTGACACCATGCAAAGGGCTATCATGTTGGCTCGAGTTCAGCAACAAGTAGTTGACAGCAAACCTTCCAAGATTTCCAAATATCACACCTCTTCTAAATTCAGTACTCAGTCCACTAAGTCTGACATCAGAAGCACTTCTAGTACCAGTTCTCTCTGGAAGGAAAGACAATTAAGGGATTTCAGAAAAGCCAATGGGCTCTGCATGTATTGTGGGGATAAGTTTGATGCTGCACATGCTGCTAGTTGTTCCAAGAGACCCCAAAATCAGGTTCACTCACTGGTAGTGAATGACTTGGATCAGCCCCTCTCTGATGAAATTCTTACTCAACTTGCCATGGAAGATTCTGTAACTCAGGAACTTGAACATTTATCATTGAATGCTTTGGCTGGCACTGCAGTGGGTGATGTTCTACAACTCAGAGGTCGTGTTCAAAACAAAGTTATGCTCATATTGGTAGACAGTGGCAGTACTAACAGTTTTGTCAGCAGATCATTTTTGTCTAGCACTGGTCTCACTCCTGTATCCACTACACCCAAGCAAGTGAAATTACCCAATGGTCAGCTGCTGGTCAGTGATCTGAAGGTACCAGCCATGGAATGGTGGTGCCAGGGTCATACTCTCATGCATGATATGCAGGTGCTGGACTTGGCTGCCTGTGATGCCATCCTCGGTTATGATTGGCTTAAATTGCATAGTCCCATGACTTGCCTTTGGGATCAACATACTATAGAGTTTGAAGAAAAAGGTAAACTGCTCAAGCTTCAAGGAGTACACCCTGCTCCCATGTCTCTTGCACCAGTCTCTATGACTAAAGTGGTTAAGCTTCACAAGAGTAATGACATCTGGGCATTGGCACTGATCCAATATGTTACACCTCCACTTTCTAATCCACCTGAGGCAGTGCAAACACTGTTACAAGAGTTTGAGGATGTGTTCTCTAAACCAACTACTTTACCACCTTCCAGGCCATATGATCATACCATTCCCCTTCTACCAGATGCAGTACCTGTGAACACAAAACCATACAGATATTCTCCTATGCACAAAGATGAAATTGAAAGACAAGTTAAGGAACTATTGTCACAGGGATTCATCACTCAGAGCACTAGTCCATTTGCCTCACCTGTCTTATTGGTCCAAAAGAAGGATGGGACATGGAGATTCTGTGTCAACTATAGAAAGCTTAACTCCCTAACTATCAAAAACAGATTTCCACTTCCAATAATAGAGGAAATTCTGGATGAATTAGCTGGCACAAAGTTTTTCATCAAGCTGGACATGACTGTAGGATATCACCAGATTAGAACGGTTGCATTAGATGAGTTCAAAATAGCATTCAAGACTCATCATGGGCACTTTTAGTTTAAGGTGATGCCATTTAGGCTCACCAATGCCCCTGCCACTTTTCAATGTGTTATGAATGAGACCCTTCAACCCTTTCTCAGGAAGTTTGTGTTAGTTTTTCTGGATGATATCTTGATCTACAGTTCTTCATTGGACTCCCATTTGTCACATCTGAGGGCAGTCTTTCTGCAATTAAGGAAACATCAACTCTACCTTAAAAGCAGCGAGTGCTCTTTTGCTCCACAAATTGATTATCTGGGTCATGTGATATCTCAGTCAGGAGTCTCTACTGATCCCTCCAAAATAGCTGCCATGCTCAACTAGCCTCAGCCCACAAATGTTACTGAACTTAGGGGATTTTTGGGTCTCACTGGCTACTACAGACGTTTTGTATAGAATTATGGAATCATTGCTAAACCTTTAACTCAGTTACTTAAGAAGAAGCAATTTTTGTGGACTGCAGTAGCCACAGAAGCATTCCAAACTCTCAAACAAGACATGTCACACACACACACACACACACACACACACACACACACACCTGTTTTGACTCTTCCAGATTTCAGTCTGCCATTTGTGGTGGAAACTGATGCTTGTGCAGTTGGAGTTGGAGCTATGCTGATGCAGCAAGAAAGACCAGTTGCTTATCTTAGCAAAGCACTGGGGCCTAACCATCAAAGCTTTCTATCTATGAAAAAGGATTTCTAGCTCTGATAATGGCTATTGAAAAGTGGAGATCCTACTTGCAACGTCAAGAGTTTACAATCAGAACTGATCACAAGAGCCTATCATATTTAACTGAACAAAACTTGCAATCAGATCTCCAAAGGAAGGCTATGACCAGACTCATGGGTCTGCAATTCAAAGTGGTTTAATGCAAGGGTAAGGAGAATCTTGCTGCTGATGCTCTTTCTCGAGTAGGACACCTTATGGCCTTGCAGGCAGTCTCTGAAGCCACTCCTGTTTGGGTGCAAGAAGTGTTGAATTTTTATCATACTGATCCTGTAGCCCAAGCTCTCCTACAGTCTTTGGCAGTTACCTCTCCCAATGCTCAGGGATATTCCTTGGATAATGGTTTGATCAAGTACAAGAATCATGTGTGGTTGGGTCATAATTCTGCACTTCACACTAAAGTTATTGCTGCATTACACTCCAGCCCCATTGGTGGTCACTCTGGCAGTAAACCAACCTACCACAAGGTTAAGCACCACTTCTATTGGAAAGGCCTAAAGAAAGATGTTGAGAACTTTGTTCAAAAATGTTTAGTCTATCAACAAGCCAAGCATGAACACACCCATCCTGTAGGCTTACTACAACCTCTCCCTATACCAGCTGGAGCTTGGCAGGATGTCTCTCTGGATTTCATAGAAGGATTACCTGTCTCTGGGGGGTGTTCTGTGATTCTAGTTGTAGTGGACAGGTTCACTAAATATGCCCACTTTCTATCTCTCAAACACCCTTTCTCTGCTCTGCAATTGGCACAATTGTTACTGGATTCAGTGATCAAACTACATGGCATTCCCAAGTCTATGGTTTCTGATAGGGATAGAGTCTTTCTCAATAAGGTGTGGCAAGACCTTTTTTCTCTGTTGGGTACTAAATTGCTCCATAGTACTTCCTACCACCCTCAGACCGATGGGCAGACCGAACGGGTTAATCAGTGCCTCGAGATGTACCTCAGATGTGCTGTCCACAACACTCCCAAGTTATGGAGACAGTGGTTACCACTAGCAGAACTTTGGTACAATTCCTCTTTTCACACATCCTTGGGTTGTTCTCCATTCAAAGCTCTGTATGGCCATGAGCCTAATCTGGGAATTCTTGCTGCTACTACCCCACGGCATGACACTGATAAAAGTGTGCAAGAGACACTGCAAGAACGAGCTAATCATCTCACTCTGCTTAAAGAACATTTGGCTGCTGCCCAGAACCGAATGAAGTTGCAGGCTGATAAATTAAGAACAGACAAGCAATATCAGGTGGGGGAGCAGGTATTGTTGAAACTCCAGCCTTATGTTCAGTCATCTGTGGTGAACAGACCCTACCCAAAGCTGGCCTACAAGTATTTTGGACCCTATTCTATCTTGGAGCGTGTTGGAGCAGCGGCATATAAGTTGGAGTTACCACCTGACAGCAAAGTGCACAACATTTTCCATGTATCGCAGTTGAAACCATTCACCCCTGATCACTCTCCTGTTTTCTCTGACATCGCCAAGTTGGTGGATCTTAGCTCTCATGATACTGAACCTGAAGCGGTCTTGGACAGACGTTTGGTTAAGCGTGGTAACACAGCTATTCCTCAAGTGCTCGTCAAGTGGACCAATCTACCAGCGCATACAGCTACGTGGGAGGATAGTTTCCGGCATCAGCTGCTTGGGGATAAGTCGGCGCTGAAGGGTGGGGGGGCAGTTGTCACGCCCTCCACCGGCGTACCGGCGTAATACGTCTTTTACTTTAAGCATTTTACTGTAATTCTGTTTAAAGTTTAAATAACTGTCATGTGGGCCCTGCGTGGCTGGGTTGGCCTAGGCTTATAAGCCAGGCGTGTATCGTTTGGGGATCAACTTGTCAATGAAGTAAGAAACACTCAGAGAGGATCTGTCCTCGTCTGGTCGTCGCCATTGTATCGCTCACGTCTCTGAGATCTTGATCTCCGTAGGCCAAGGGTAGTAACATCAGGGATTGCGAGGGAGCCGGCGGCGGCGGGCCAGGCAGCCGGGGTTGAGAACTGTGCGCCAGGCAGCAGCCCTGCTCCTCCGCGGGGGAAGAAGCGCAACACGCCGGACGAGAAGAATCGCTTCACGCCGGAGAGCACAAGGCGATTCTGGAGTTTATAAACGAGGTGTACGCGGCCATGATCCAGGACTACGAGGTGTACGCGGCCATGACGGAGGACGAGGTGGAGGACGAGTACCGCCGGGCGGGGAAGCTCGACAAGTACGATCCCGAGACCGAGTTGCTGAAGAGGTATGCCAGAATTGCCAAGAAGCACCCGCCGCCGGACGGCTTCGACTCCAGGTTGGAAGACTACTTCAAGCTCATCGAAGACGAGGACTAGGTCAATCAGATCGGGAGAAAGCTTAGATCAGAGTCACCATCAATTCTGATGAGATCAGTGTTTTGTGGAGACCCTGCTTATATTATTTTGATTTTAATGTGGGAGTCGTGCATGTCCTAGTGTAATTGGACTTGCCTTTTGTTAGCTATTTCCTGCAGTTGGTCGAATTTCCATCAGCTATGTGATGATCTTTCTTTTTTTTTTCTTTTGTTGTCATATTGTCTACTATACTACTAATCTAAAAAAAATATTGTCTGCTACTATGTAATCTTAGTGCTTACGAGTGAGAATTCGTTCCATTATCACGTGATCAAGGATCCAGTGCACCTCAAAACATTGGCTAGAAAACACTGTCAATCTATCTATTATTTTATTATTTGGCCAACAAACGGAGCCTCCACGTTCACTCTCAAAGTCTAGAAATTACCACATTAATCGAAGAAAAATGAAAAAAATAAAAAATACCCACAACTACCATTATGATAAAAATTAACCTAAAATACCTATGTGCCTAATTAAAAATCACCCACCATTGCCATTATAAAAAATTAAATATAAAATACTAATTAGCTATGTATCAATTACAAATATATACTATTAATAAAAACTAAAGGTAACAACAATCAATCAAAATAAAACGAAAATAAGAATAGTTATATGCATAATATTATTAAAACTCAACAAATCAAATTGTTATTACATGTATATCATATTTGAATTGTTTTAACCAATAATAAGACATAATTTACGATAATGAATAGGGTGATGTATGGTAAAAAGTACTAGCTGTCCAATAGTAAGAATATAACGACATGCGAATTTTTGAATTTTCAATACTAGCCGCATAAATATATATATGATACACACTGGATGCAAAAAAGTAGAGATTTATCTGAGACCAGACAATATAGCTTTAACGGTAGACCCGGCATATCTAGATCATTGATGATGTCAGGCGATGGAGTGTAGGAAGAGGTGACTCACTGTAGTAACATTGGCAGCTGGAGCCCGGCATATCTAGATCATTGATGATGTCTAATTGACTCATTGTCTTTCGATCTCTTCCGGACCTTTGAGATTTGCAGCACTGCACAGGTCTTACCGGTAGCAAGCAGGGTTGCAGACATCCAGCAGACTACCTTCTTGTCTAATTCCAGCCATCATCTCACTAGAGATCAAAGCTTAGTTTTCAAAAAAAAAAAAAAAGCGATCAAAGCTCGGCAGCTGACCGCATTACCAGCAATATGCTGATCTGACACATCTCTATGACTCATCCATACATACAGGTGAAATAAATAACAGTATTCTGATGATCTGATTCCCATGTTCACCACAGCCAGAAATTTAAAAAAAAACAGTTCAATTATGATTAGGTGGCCGAATTCTGGACTAAGAAGCCCATTTGCCCTACTATAAAACCGAACTCAAACAAAGATAAGTAAAATCCAGTGGGTATTATATTGATCGATCTCTGAACATTAGCATGAAATTGATTCCAAATTTCCAACCGGCAACTCATGCATGATGCATTAATGAAGTAGAAGTTAAGTTAGCACAACAGAGATTGCAATAAACATGGCGACGGTACCGAAACTTTTGGATGGAAGTAAACAGGACAAATGGACAATTTCACCACGATCACTACGTGCAGTCTATTATAATATCCTGAATCAAAAATGATCACACAGCAACTGCATCCAGTTAACACGACGAGAGTAAAAAAAAAAAGCAACAATGTTAATTCCTGCATCATTCATTGATGTGACTAGCAATCCGATTCGAACAACTCACATAGATGAGATCAAGAAACAGCAGAAAAATCTACTGTCGATCGTGGTTTCAGGCAGCAGCCGTCCCCAAGAACACGACAGAACGCATGAGACCTTACATTGCGTGGAAAATGCTAGCGGACGATCAACTAGCAGTCAAGCAAACAGAGCACTACAGGCCGCAGACCTTGCAGTTGACGCTGCGCCGCTAATCCCGAAACAACAAGCCGAGCGCGGTGTAGGAGTAGGCGGCGCTCAGCCTCGCGAGATTCTCTGCGACCACGAGGTAGCCGTGGGCGGCGTTGCGCTCGGCGTCGACGAAGCCGTCGACGCCGGGGAGCCCCGGGTGATCCAGCAGGTTGTAGGCCGTCATCAGGCGGTCGCAGCACAACACCACGGTGTCGTACTCGTACGCGCCCTCGGCGTAGACCCTGGCCTCCCGGAGCATGCCCAGAGCCCTCCGCTCGGACGCGTGGTCGTCGGGGATGTCGGCGACGGAGGGCAGCGGGGCCGTCGGGCCGGCCGCGGCGCCGCGCCGCGCGAGGAGCTCGGCTGCCGCCATCGCGGCCGCGGCGGAGGCGAAGCCGATGTTAGCGGTCAAGAGCTGGACGGCCACGAGGTCGCCCCGCGCCCGCCCGACCTGCGCGTCGGCGACGTCCATCGGCAGCGCGAGGTGCGCCACCGCGCCGCGGAGCATCCCACTGGCCTGGTCGCAGAAGCTTTCCGCCTCGACCGCCCGCTCCCGGACCCGATCCGTCCATGGCGACGCCGCCGCCATCCCTCTCTCTCCCCGGTGTCGGTGGCTGGCTGGCTGTTTGGTTTCTGGAAGGCGGCGCATGGCAGCGGCGTGCTCTGAAGTAGCCACCACGGCGGCGGGTGGACCCCACGGCCGTAACGAACAATTCACCTCGCGCCGGAGGTGAAGCGGAAATGACCCGGGGTAGAAATGGTGGGGTCATTTTGTCAGTGAGTTGAGGTAGACGGTGAATTCCTTTCAGGTTTTCGGACGAGGCGCGGTAAAAGTCCGCCTATAAATTTCGTCCCCGCCCCCGGATGGCACCAGCAGAGGGTGCGGATTTGATGAAAATCCGCCCGTAGATAAATCCGCAAGGTTGGAAAAAATCTGCCCGCAGGTAGATCTACGGGTGCATTTTTGCACCCGCACCTACACCCGCGGGTTTCGGGTGTCCGCGGATGTGACAACAGATATAATAAAAATACACAAATCCGTCAATTTAAATAGTCAAACATTACATTTCTATAAGTAATAAGGGCAAACAAACGACAAATTCATAAGTTCAAAGTAATAAAGACAAACTAATAACAAATCCATAAGCTTTTGTGCTCATTTTATAGTTAGGATAATTAGGCTAAGCCTTATCTAAGCACACTGGGATGGAGTTTCTTTGTTTGCGGAGTGGGTCCACCCACGAGTGGAATATCGGACCCGCACCCACATCTGTCGGGTTTAAAATCTGCGAATACCCGCAAACACGGGTGCAATTGCCATCCCTAATCCATACCGGCACAAAGCCACGAACGCTCGCGCAACCCAAGCCAGCCAAAGCCAAGCGGAGAGACGGGGGAGGGGGGGGGGGGGGGGGGGGGCGGCGGCGGCCATGGGCGAGTGGACGAATCTGGCGGATAGGGTGCAGAGAACCCTCCTGGCCATCGCCGACGGCACGAACATCTCCGAGTTCTTCTCGCTCGTCGACGCCGCTTACCTGAAGCTCGCCACGATCGTCGACATCTCGCGCAGGACCCTGATGGGCGCCACGGACGCCGAGCTCGATGCGATCCGCAGCCCACCGCCCCACGGACACAGCACCTTCGACCTCATCGAGCGCGCCCGCTTCCACTTCGATCTCTTCAGGGGGCGGCACGCCATGGCCGGCCACTTCTTCGCCCTCTACGGCGCGCACCTCGGCCTCCTCCAGGGCGACCCGCTGTGGCAGACCTGGGAGGGGCACCACGCCACCGCCATCCAGAACGCCGACGGCGCGCTGCAGAGGCTGCGCTTCGCTGCCGCGAGTTGTCAGGCGATGGTGGACGCCTATGCCACGGCCCGGTCGTTTCATCCCTGGTCGCCGGCCTGGATCGCGTGGGTCTCGGCCTGGCAGAGCCTCGCGCTCCGCGCCACCTCTGGGGTCACCAAGGTGGTGTTCATGGTGCGCCTGATGCGCCGCCCATGTTTTACCAATCAGATCGACGCTTGCCGTAAGAATCTACTAGTGAGAAAGCTTGTGCTTGTAGATGAACATGTGAATTTGTGATTCGTTGGTCTTTCATTTCGGTGGAATAATGGGATCAAAGTGCCCTCGAATCTTTGTCAATTTGTGCATGTCTGTTTTTCTTAGGTTACTTGTTTTGCCTACTAAATTTTGCATCTGAATTCCGGCGCAAGCTGCTATACTTGCTTATTGTTTGATGATGCTGTGTGAGTGTGTGGTTTGCATCCACTTTCGATCAGTTTAATTTTCTGCTGAAACTTGAGCACCGTTGTGCATTGATCATCAGAAAAACATCGTTTCAAAACAGATAAAGGACCCATACCGCCCAAGACAGCGATTCAAAATAATTGAACACCGGGCTTGTTGCCTTGTTCATTGCATTGTTGGTTGTGTTTTATCATCGAATTTTACCACCAAACTCTGGTTGTTTAGATTCTCTAATTAGTAATTACCATTCATTTGTGTACTTGGAGAAATGTCCGTTCCTGAATTCATGCCGCTTTCTGAATAGATGCCTTTTCAAGATGACAACTCCGGTTCGTATCCAGAAAGGAAACCGTATACGACGTCACGATTACAACGAGTCGGAGTCGCTTCTCGGTGGTCCCGTGGGGCCCAGTTAGATCCGACTCCGAGTCCATGAGTGCGATGGCTGGGGACGCTTCTATGAGTTCTATCTATAAATCTAGACGCAGGTTCTCTCCGACGAGACGAACAGCCACAAATAGAGATCCAATCCAATGGAGGAAGCAACAGGATCGGAGATCGGGGGCGACGAGCGCAAGCCAGACGCGGGGGAGAAAGCTACGCCAAATAGCCGCTCCGCTCCTCCGCCGCGGCGGTGGAGGAAGAAGGATATGACGCCGGAGGAGTGGAGCGCTGCGATGGCGTTTATTGAGGCGGCGGTCGACGACTTGATGGTGTACATGGACATGACGGAAGAGGATGTGGAAGACGAGTACCGCCGGGCAGGCAAGCTCCACAAGTACGATCCGGAGATGGAGCTGAAGAAACGCTACGCCAGAGTCGCCAAGAAACATCCGCCGCCGCCAGGCATGGTCCCCAAGATGGATGAGTATCTCAAGCTCATCGAGGACGAGGACGAGGACTAGAAGATCAGCCGATCGGGATAAGTCATTATTGCACACGGTCAAAATTGCCTCAAGCATGTCGAGGAGTAGGAGTTTTTGGGTAAATCTTAGATGATCTGTTACGTGTTCGTTGAACCGTCCTCATCAATTGTTGAGATACGGTCCTATGCTATCTTCAATTCGTAGCATGTCAATCAATGATATGCCTAATAAATACTAATGTGTTGATGCAGAAATAACAGTTTCTTTGTTCTAAACCAATTAAGCTGATGTGTAATATTTGGTCAGAATTCAGATGCATGGTTTCCTTTTCTGCCAGAAATAACAGGGTTGTGTGGGCAAGCACCTCTATTCATGCCTGGCTCCCTGCAAGCCAGGTTGTTAGTTTCCCTAGATTTTACGGGCGGCTTGCCGAGTTGCCGTAAGAAACTACTAGTGAGAAAGCTTGTGCTCGTAGAGTTTTAGATAAAGGATTAAACCAGCCTCCTTATCCATCTTGTGAATATATACGGCAAAAATTAAGAGTTTTTAGACTCTAAACCTCAAATGAGAGATTTTACAAAAATAAGAAAGAAATATATAAAGCAAAGAAAAAAGATAGAAGATTAAGTTTCAATCTTCTTATTCGTTCCCGCTTTAATCTTGTAATATCTTCATGCAGCACCAATCCATCACATCTCTCATCTATTTAAAAATTTGATTTTCGGATCGTCTATTTCTTGGCAAATCTTTTCACATCAACCTCCACCGTGCAAGGGTGTAAGGAAATATCGACATCGCCTCCAGGAAGGGAGTGTATGTGAATAATTCTATCATATCCATGTAAGCTGCGAGGAAGGAAATCTAAAATTTTCCTTATCTTTCTCTGGTATTTTGAGTGATATTGCTACTGCTGTTGTTTCATTAGTTGGAAAGAATATGGAAGAAATCCAAAAAAAAAACATGTATACGCCGCTTACCTGAAGCTCGCCACGATCGTCGACATCTCGCGCTGGGCCCTGATGGGCGCCACGGACGCCGAGCTCGATGCGATCCGCAGCCCACCGCCCCACGGACACAGCACCTTCGACCTCATCGAGCGCGCCCGCTTCCAGTTGGATCTCTTCAGGGGGCGGCACGCCATGGCCGATCGCGTATTCGCCCACTACGGCGCGCACCTCGGCATCCTCCACGGCGACCGGCTGTGACAGACCTGGGAGGGGCACCACGCCACCGCCATCCAGAACGCCGACAGCGCGCTGCAGGGGCTGCGCTTCGCCGCCGCGAGTTGTCAGGCGTTGGTGGACGCCTATGTCACGGCCCTGTCGTTTCGCCCCTGGTCGCCGCCCTGGATCGCGTGGATTTCGGCCTGGCAGATCCTCGCGCTCCGCGTCGTCTCTGGGGTCACCAAGACGGTGCTCATGGTGCGCCTGATGCGCCGCGCTGTTCTTGCGGAGTACGTTGCCGCCTACATGGTTCTCGATAATGCAAACACCTCTGTTCATCACTGCCTCCCTGCAGGCCAGGTTGTTAGTTTCCCCATGTTTTACCAATCAGATCGACGCTTGCCGTAAGAATCTACTAGTGAGAAAGCTTGTGCTTGTAGATGAACATGTGAAATTTTTGATTCGTTGGTCTGTCATTTCGGTGGAATAATGGGATCGATGTGCCCTCGAATCTTTGTCAATTTGTGCATGTCTGCTTTTCTAAGGGCCTTGTTTGGATGCGCGCTAGAATCCTAGCGCTAGAAGAGAATCTTTCTCGCATGAAGGATTGAATGAAGTCTATTTGCAAAATCTTTTTAGGAATGGGTGTAACTTTTCGCGACGAATCTAATGACGGTAATTAATCGATGATTTGTTACAGTGATACTACAGTAACCATCATCTAATCGCGCGATCAAAGACCTCATTAGATTCTTTAGGGTCACTAGTGCGGGGGTTCTGGAGTTGATTTTGTAAACTGACTTTGTTTGACACCGTAATAAGCAGTCAAAGTGTCACTATTCACTAACGCGCTACAAAACCAAACAGGGCCAAGGTTACTTGATTTGCCTACTGAATTTTGCATCTGAATTCCGGCGCATGCTGCTATGCTTGCTTATTGTTTGATGATGCTGTGTGGTTCGCATTCACTTTCGATCAATTCAATTTTCTGCTGAAACTTGAGCACTGTTGTGCATTGATCATCAGAAAAACATTTGTTTCAAAACAGATAGAAGACCCATACCGACCATCACAGTGATTCAAAACAATTGGTCACCGGGCTTGAGGCCTTTCATTGTTGGTTGTCTTTTATCATCGAATTTTACCACCAAACTCTGATTGTTTAGATTCTCTGATGAAAAATTACCATTCATTTGTATACTTGGAGAAATGTCCGTTCCTGAATTCATGCCGCTTTCTCAATAGATGGCTTTTCAAGATGACAACTCCGGTTCCGTATCCAGAAAGGAAACCATATACGACGTACACGATTACAACGACTCGGAGTCGCTTCTTGGTGGTCCCTGTGGTCCGATGGTGCCTAATTACAAGATCTGAGTCCATGGGTACGAGGGCTTGGGAGGATGATTCTATAAATTTAGACGCAGGTTGTCTCCGACGATACGAACAGCCACAAATAGAGATCCAATCCAATGGAGGAAGCAACAGGATCGGCGATCGTGGACGACCTGCGCCTGCCATACGTGGGGGAGAATGCTACGCCAAATAGCCGCTCCGCTCCTCTGCCGCGGCGGTGGAGGAAGAAGGATATGACGCCGGAGGAGTGGAGCGCTGCGATGGCGTTTATTGAGGCGGCGGTCGACGACTTGATGGTGTACATGGACATGAAGGAAGAGGATGTGGAAGACGAGTACCGCTGAGCAGGCAAGCTCCACAAGTACGATCCAGAGATGGAGCTAAAGAAACGCTACGCCAGAGTCGCCAAGAAACATCCGCCGCCGGCCGGCTTGGTCCCCAAGATGGACGAGTATCTCAAGCTTATCGAGGACGAGGACGAGGACGAGGACTAGAAGATCAGCCGATCGGGATAAGTCATTGCACACGGTCAGAATTGCGTCAAGCATGTCGAGGAGTAGGAGTTTTTGGGTAAATCTTAGATGATCTGTACGCCCACATTTTCAATTTAGGAACCTAAAATAAATTTAATCAGTTTTGTTATAGGTTCGATAAGATTTTATTTCATTTATCTTGCTTTTAGAACATTTATCGTGAGAATGGAATAAACTACTTAGTCTTAAAACGAAATATAGGGTTATATAGGTTTTGTGCACTTCATGCTGCTTTGCACTGTTTTATTGATTGTTGTTCGATTTGAATCCAAATTCTCTGAATTTGAATTTGAGTTGAATTGCTTGTTCTTAAATCCAAGGTTCTTTTTCTTCTTCTCCTCTCAGCCCAACCCGACGCCCTCGGATCGGCTGATGATTGCCGATGTGAGATCTCGTGTCCGACCCAGACTCTAGCCTGAGTCCCGGATCGGCTGATTTGCCGATGTGGACTGGCGAGAGCCGATCCCAAGGATCCGAGTTCGACCAGCTTACGCGTGCGCCCTTTCCTTCTTGGCCCGCACGTTGAGGTCCGACCCCTGCCCTATAAATATCGCCTCCCTTGATCCCTCTTGATCCATCGAGCTTGCAGCCGCCGCCTTACAAGCCCTAGCTCTAAAACCCGCCGCCGCCTCTGGAGCCCGGAAGCTTGGAGCATGCATCGCGCCGCTGTTCATCTGCAACCTCGTCGACTTCGACCCTCGCCGGAGCTCCGTGTGGTGGTGACGACGCTGACCGATCTTATCTTTTCTTCTCTTCTCTTTCTTTCACTGTATCGCGTGTGTAGTCGTTTGCCAAAGTTCCGTCTCGTCGTTCCGCCGCGTTACACCTTGCGCAGGCCCTGCTAGTGTTTCGCCGTCGCCTCGCCCGACCCCCGCGTCAAAATGTCTGCCTCGCCCGACCCCCGCGGGAGCTCGCCGAGCTTCCGACCGCCAGCCAGCGTCGCTGACCTCCGCCTGATCTATTTTGAATAGAACCCGCTATCCGAGGACCTTAGTTTTACTTTCTGACCCTCGGGTATAAAGTTTAGTTATGTTTTGAACCTCGGTTTCTTTAATCAGAGCCCTTTCTATCTCAAAACTTTCGCAGATGAACCTCTGAAATACCGTTTCAGCCGTACTTTATCATTTTAACTCTGTTTTCAATGATTCTTGAGCTCACGCGATCCTTGTAATGTGTACCTTAGTTCTGTAATCTCGTTTTGTTTGTTTATGATGATTGGTGTACTGTTTCTTATTGTGTTTGCTTGCTTGTATGTGCTCGTGTGATGCATTAGACGACGCGCCGTTCGAGGGACAGCAAGGTCAGGCCATTGAAGACACTGAGCCGCAGCAACAGCAGCAATTTGACGAAGGCAAGTGGACTCTTGATCATGCTTGTTATCCCAATTATTTACGAAATATTCACATTTACTTTATATGTGTGCATGTGTCTATAATATGATGGGACCCAAAATTAAGGATATGCCTAGCTTGTTTATTCCATCCTTGATTAGCTATGCTAGTTGCTTCTACTAGAATAAGGTTGGTTACTTGGAAACAATGATACACTGGTTAATGTTTCATGTGCTGGAAATTCTGTTGTTAAACAAGATTATATGATTTAATTGGAACATGGAGAACCACCCAGGAAAACAGTACAATCACAATACTATATGGCTCTAGTCCTGGCTAATTAATTAGAAACTCTAGCTTGTGACAATCTTACCGAAAGGGCAAGAGGGGATGCATTGATGGGGTATAGCTCGGCCCTCTTGAGGCAATGATTTTGTTTATGGTCCTTTGCTAAGGTTCCACCTCATTAGGGGTTATGACTACTTTGGCTTCAAACCTTAGCAGATTGTCATGGGTTAGGGAATCTTTGTAAAGGCCTCGTAGTGAACCTCTCGCCACTCACCAAAGGAAGTGTTTAAGGGCTTTGCAAACCCGGGCGATATAGGGGAACACGAATTGTGGGTAAAGTGTACAACCTCTGCAGAGTGTAAAACTGATATATCAGCCGTGCTCACGGTTAAGAGCGGCTTGAACCCTCACATGATAATTGAACTAGAAGATGATATAAATCAGTACTGTTCTTTGGAGATGTTGTGTTACTTCATATACTTATTTATGGGTTTTATGGTATAAATTTATATTTAGTTAAAGCTTGCTAATAAAACTTGATCAACTAAAAGTACTTATCACAGTCAAACTGTGTCAGCTATTCCTTGGTTTGGCTTTACATATAGCATAGTCTATTTTCCCTTCCACTTGTTGAGTACCAACCATAAAAGTACTTACCCTTGCATACCACTGTTCAGACCAAGATAATTGCCCGGAGTTTCCAGAAGATTTCGAGGATTTCTAGGCGTATGTCTCCCAGTCATCTGCCTGTGAAGTTGAAGATCCGTTGTTACTCTAGAAACGCTATTTATTCGTTTAAATCTATGACTTTCGGTCTTGTAATAAAGTTCTTAATACTCGCTTTACGATTTGGCAATGTAATGGTATTCACTTTATTAGTCTATCATATGTATGGAAATTGATCCTGGCATACATATGAGAAGCATTCGGTTTCTTTTCTAAATCGGGTGTGACATGATCTGTTACGTGTTCGTTGAATCATCCTCATCAATTGTTCAGATAAGGTCCTATGCTATCTTGGATTCGTAGAATCGATGATATGCTAATAAATACTAGTGTCTTGGTGCAGAAATAACAGTTTCTTTATTCTACTAGTTGAATGCCTTTGCTACATGTGATGAATTTTTTTAATAAAAACTATTTGTTATAGTTGATTGTCCGTGTGTTGTGATGATGGCAAAAAAATTTCATGAGAATTTAAAGTAATTCTAGCAGTGAGAGTCGATAAATCTTTAACACAATAAGCGGCGCTATATAGACACTCATAAAACTTATATACTTCGTTGTAGCACTCATCATGCCAAAGCAACTTTTTTTTAACAAGGGAAAAGCGGCCTCATTTACAACAAATTGGTAGGTTGCAGCCATATAAGTTTGAAAAAAAGCAGCACATAGGCTGCAGCATGTCACACCACACGCGTTACAAAAAGAAGAAACATACTGAAAAACAAGATAGCCGACTATCCAGTAATCCTGTTTCTAATCTTCCATCCAAAGTTGTTGAAACGTGATCTCGGTTGCTGCCAACACTTCCTCGGGATAGATCTCTCTTCCTCTTTAGATAGGATTGACCAAGACCTGATCCAATAAGCCCCCCTGAAGATTACCTGCAAAGGAGAGTTAGGGATAGACCTCTCTTCCTCTTTAGATAGGATTGACCAAGACCTGATCCAATAAGCCCCCTACCTGCAAATAAGAGTTAGTGGTAGAGTTCTTGAAAATCACATCGTTTCAATTCAGCGCGGCCTTGACGCCGTCGTGCTGGGCGGTGAAGTGCTCACCCCCGGCGCCGAGCACAGTGGCGGAGCCCTGTAGGGGCCATAGAGGGCTCCGGCCCCCACTTGGCACGCAAAATTTTTTTGAAGAGAAGAGCAGAGAGCTCTGCAATCCATTCAATAACAAGTCCAGATGCGGTCCTCTCAACACACAAGTCCAGCTCAACACACAAATCCAGGTTAATTGTGACATAGTTATCATAGTAGTTCATCAACCAAAACTTATTTCTATGGAACTTTTGTATATATTGGTTTGAAGTTGGTAGATTGGCCCCCTCTATATTTTGCTTCATGCTCGCTTTTGTATATATTGGTTTGAAGTTGGTAGATTGGCCCCCTCTATATTTTGCTTCATGCTCCGCCACTGGCCGAGCAAGCCGTCCACGCCAGGGAGGACTGGGTCGGCGGCAAGCAGGCTGTCGGCCGTCCGGAGGTGGCCGCAGCACCACTCCACGCCGTCGCACGCGTCCTCGGCGATCAGCGCAACCCCTGGCGCTCTGGAACAGGCTCAGAGCGAGCCACACGGGGTGGTGGTCGCCGCTGGGGACGTGCTGGGCGGAGGCAAGCGGGGTCACCAGGTTGGCCGCGGCGCCTCGGACTGCGAAGAGCTCGACCGCCTTCATCGAGCACGCGGCGAGCGCCTCGGACTGCGAAGAGCTCGACCGCCTTCATCGAGCACGCGGCGAGGGCGAGGTCGTCGGACGCGCCCGTGAGCATGGCGCGCACGAGCTCCATCCGGGGGCGCACACCCGGCGCGTCGGCGATTGGGCTGCTGGGGACCTTGAACTTCGCCCACCGCAAGCTCGCCGCGTTCATCCGCGTGGTGCGCAGCCTTCAGAGAGGCGACGGCGATGCGATCAACTGGGACGACGTCCGGGAGCAGCCGAACGCCGGCACGGTGCTCGACGATGCCCGCCGCGAGCTCCACAGCATGGCCAGCGTGGTTCCTCTGTGGCGCGCGCCTGGTCCCCGAGGCCGACCCGCTGGGGAAGTCCTGGGCAGGCCACTGCGGCGAGACCTCCGGCCACGGATCGAACAACTGGTACCAGAGCCGGATTCGCCCGGTGGACGCGTGATCGTGCGATCGCTTGGGCGTTCATGCCTCGCCACCGATCCAGCTCGCCGACCAGGCGCTCTCATGGGGAGAGCGGCGGCGGCTCGGGTGGCGGGCGCGACGGTGGCCTGGTGATCCACCGAGTCACCAAGGAGATCAGCAGCAGTGGCAACTTCCCCACATTGACGCGCACCAACTACTACGATTGGGCGGCGTTGATGCGCGTGATGCTGCAGGCGAGGGGCCTATGGCTTCCCGTGACGCTCGGGACGAACGACGTCACGGAGGACCGGATGGCTCTGGAGGTTCTCTCCAAGGCCGTCCCGGCGGAGATGATGGGTACAATCGCCAGCAAGCCGTCGGCGAGGGCGGCATGGGAGGCGATCAAGGTGATGAACGTCGGCGTCGAGCGCGTGCGCAAGGCAAAGGCGGGCACGCTCCGGCGGGAATTTGATTCCCTCAAGTTCCGCGACGGGGAGACGGTGGACGACTTCGGCATACGGATCGGCCGCATCGTGACCCAACTCACGGTGCTCGGCGATGCCATCAAGGAGGAGCAGGTTGTGCGCAAGTTCTTGCAGGCCCTTCCGCCGAGGTTCGAGCAGATCGCGTCGTCGATTGAGACTCTGCTCGACCTCAGCGACGTCTCTGTGGAGGAGTTGATTGGTCGGCTCAAGGCCACGGAGGAAAGGCACAACCTCGGCGGCTCCAACTCCATCGCAAGCCTCAACCTTACCGAGGACGAGCTGGTCGCGCGCCTGTCGTCGCGGCTGCGACTGACCGGCGGTGGCGGTAGCAACTCGGGAGGCGGTTCCTCGGGCAACGGCGGCTCGGATCGGGGAAAGGAGTCGTCGTCATCGTCAAGCAGCAAGAGGGGCCGTGGACGCAGCCGCGGCGGTGAGCGCAGCGGCGGCGGGCGATCCGGCCCTGATGGCGGGAATGTCGCCGGCAACGAGTGCCGGTACTGCGGCAAGAAGGGGCACTGGGCCCGCGAATGTCGCAAGAAGAAGAGAGACGAGGCGGCCCATTTGGCCCAAGTGGAGGAGGGGGAGCCTGACCAGGCCCTGCTGGTGGCCACGGCGACGGTCAACGCTGGATCTTCTTCCTCTTCCCCACCGGCGGCGCAGTGGGAGCCGCCGGCGATCCACCTCGACGAAAGCAAGCTCTTCGTCCAGCTCGGCGACAAGAAGGAGGGAAGCCGCGCACAATGGATCCTGGACACAGGAGCCACGAACCACATGACGGGGGAGCGCGAGTTCTTCTCCGAGCTCGACACAGGCGTCCATGGGACTGTCCGTTTCGGAGACGGCTCCGTGGTCGGCATCGAGGGGCGCGGCACCGTGCTCTTCAAGTGCAAGACGGGCGAGCACCAGGCGCTGACCGGGGTGTATCACATCCCGCGCCTCACCGCCAACATTGTGAGTCTCGGGCAGCTGGAGGGAGACGGCTACAAGATCCTCCTGGACGGCGGATCCTTGAAGATCTGGGACACACAGCGGCGTCTCCTGGCAAAGGTGGCAAGGGCAGCCAACAACCTCTACACCCTGAGCCTCGACATCGGCAAACCGGTGTGCCTGGCGGCGCAGGGATCGAGCGCGGCGTGGCGGTGGCACGCGCGCTACGGGCACCTCAGCTTCCGCGGGCTACGGCGACTCGCGGAACGGGACATGGTGCGGGGACTGCCGCAGATCGATCATGTTGATCAGGTCTGTGACAGTTGCTTGGCTGGGAAGCAGCGGCGACTAGCGTTCCCGTCCGAGGCCAAGTATCGCGCGGCGCACAAGCTGGAGCTTGTTCATGGCGACCTCTGCGGACCCGTGACGCCGGCGACCCCAAGCAACAACAAGTACTTCTTCCTCCTCGTCGATGACCTGAGCCGCTATATGTGGCTGATCCTGCTGGGCACGAAGGACCAGGCGGCGACGGTGTTCACGGCGTTCCAGGCGCGCGCCGAGGCTGAAGCAGGGAGGAAGCTGGGGACTCTGCGCACTGATCGTGGCGGAGAATTCACCGCGCGCACGTTTGTCGAGCACTGCGCGCAGGAGGGCATCCAGAGACACTTCACCGCGCCATACTCGCCGCAGCAGAACGGCGTGGTGGAGAGGAGGAATCAAACCGTGATGGGGATGGCCAGAAGCATGATGAAGGCCATGATGATGCCCGGTTGGTTCTGGGGGGAGGCGGTGACCACGGCGGTGTTCATCTTGAACAGGTCACCCACCCAGAGCGTCGAGGGGAAGACGCCGTATGAGGTATGGTACGGGCACCAGCCTCCAGTTCATTTCTTCCGCACGTTTGGATGTGTGGCGCATGTGAAAGCCGGCGGCAAGCCGCTGACGAAGCTGGAGGACCGGAGCACGCCGATGGTGTTCGTCGGCTACGAGCAAGGCACCAAGGCATGGCGCTTCTACAACCCGGTCACGCGGCGCGTTCACGTGTCGCGAGATGCGGTGTTCGAGGAGGACCGTCCCTGGGACTGGGGCGAGGAGAAGGGAGCGGGACCGAACGACGACTGCGAGCCGTTCTGCGTCGAGTTCATCACCATCGGCCAAGCACGACGCGCGGCTGGGGCCGCGGAGGTGCCACAGACGCCACCAACGTCGTCCGCTCCACCAACACCAGCTACTGCGTCAAGCCGCGCGGCAATGCCCGCGTGCGGGTCTGAGCCACGCACACCGACGGCTACTCCACCAACGCCGACGATGATCCAGTTCGCGTCTCCACCGTCGGGGGAGCCCGACCTCGACGACGATCATGATGAGGCGCCATTGCGGTTCCGGACTGTGGACAATGTCCTTGGTCCGGCGTCGCCCCCGGGGCAAGCTGAGAGGGAGCTCACGGAGGAGCTGCTGGCGGTGATCGGGGATGAGCCAGCAACGGCCGAGGAGGCCAAGGGCGTCAAGGAGTGGCGCATGGCCATGCTCGAGGAGATGGCCTCGATTGAAGAGAACAAGACCTGGACCTTGGTCGATCTGCCCAAGGGACAGCGCGCCATCGGCTTGAAGTGGGTGTTCAAGCTGAAGCGAGATGAACACGGCGAGGTGGTCAAACACAAGGCCCGGCTCGTCGCGAAGGGCTATGTGCAGCGGCAGGGCATCGATTTTGAGGAGGTGTTCGCCCCTGTCGCGCGCATGGAGTCGGTGCGCGTGGTACTGGCCGTGGCGGCGCACCGCGGCTGGTCCGTGCATCATATGGATGTGAAATCCGCCTTCCTCAACGGCGAGCTGGCGGAGGAGGTCTATGTGGCACAGCCCCCTGGGTTCACTGCCGCTGGACACGAGGAGAAGGTGCTGCGGCTCCACAAGGCGCTCTACGGGCTGCGTCAAGCTCCCAGGTCATGGAACGCGAAGCTGGACGCCAGCCTGCACGAGCTCGGGTTCACCCGGAGCAAGTGCGAGCATGGGCTCTACGTGCGCGGCGCCAAAGCATCAAGACTGGTGGTGGGAGTCTACGTGGACGACCTCATCATCACGGGGGAGATGAACAAGGAGATCGACTCATTCAAGCTGCAGATGAAGAAGATGTTCAAGATGAGTGATCTGGGGCCTCTGTCCTACTATCTGGGCATCGAGGTGAAACAAGGGGTGCGCGGCATTGAGCTGCGCCAGAGCGCATATGCGTTGAAGCTGCTCGAGAAGGCGGGGATGAGCAGCTGCAATTCCTGCGCAACACCCATGGAGGTCAGGTTGAAGCTGTCCAAGGCAAGCACGTCGCCATTGGTGGATGATCCAACTCAGTATCGCAGCATCATCGGCAGTCTGCGGTACTTGCTCCACACCCGGCCTGATCTTTCTTTCAGTGTTGGGTACTTGAGCCGGTTCATGGAGGAACCTAGGGCGGATCACATGGCGGCGGTGAAGCACCTGCTTCGCTATGTGGCAGGCACGATCAACTACGGGCTGTGGTACTCTGGCGGCGGCGGCGGCGAGCTAAGCCTGCTGGGGTACTCCGACAGTGACCTGGCCGGAGACGTTGACGATCGCAAGAGCACGACGGGCGTGGTCTTCTACCTCGGCGCCAATCCCGTATCTTGGCTCTCACAGAAGCAGCGCGTGGTGGCGCTCTCGTCCTGTGAGGCGGAGTTCATCGCTGGCGCAGCAGCAGCGTGCCAGGCGACCTGGCTCGGGCGTTTGGTCGAGGACGTGACAGGGAAGAAGACGTCTCCACCGCGGCTGAAGATGGACAACATGGCCGCGATTGCACTCAGTAAGAATCCTGTGCTCCATGATAGGAGCAAACACATCGACACTAAATTCCATTTCATCCGCGAGTGTGTCGATCGTGGAGACATCACTGTTGAGTTCGTGGGCACCAAGGAGCAGCTCGCGGACATACTGACGAAGCCTCTTGGGAAGGCTCTTTTCCAGGAGCTGCGGGAGAGGATGGGCGTCATCAAGCTTACTTGAGCAGCACATGAACTAGGGGGAGATTGTTAGATAATCCAAGTGATGCTGCTCCTAGTTTCTATGTTTAGTTCATGTACAAAAATGGGTTTGGCTGAGCTCGCTGCATGTTGGCACGGGAGCCTGAGCCGGTTGTCTGTTTTCAATGGAGTTCGCGCGCGCTCAGATCGCGCGGGAACGCGTCGTGGTCGCCCGGACTGCTCGGCACGTCGGAGGCTCGTGGGATGGCGCGAGTTGAGGAACGTCGTGGGGAGAGGCCCGGGCGCAGTAGTGGCCGCATGGCCCTTATCCTTTTTCAGCTATTTATAGTTCAATGCAAACAAGAAAACGCGGTTGCTTTTTGCCGCACAAACCTCCTGTGTCCAAGTGTTCGCGTGCGTGCGTGTGTTCCTGGGCATCCCGGTCGTCTTCCTCGGCTCCGGGGCGTCGCCGGCGAGAGAAGAACAGCTCCAACGGGTGGAGCTCGTGGCCGCGGATCGAACAACGAGGCGAGGCACTTCGTTCCCCACTCCTGGGTGGCGGTGGAGTAGTAGAGCAGACTCTCGTAATGGGTAGCGGAGGCCGGCTGCAGCTGCGCGACCATGTAGTGTCCCAGCCGGTGGGGGTTGGGGATGAGGCCGACGCTGCGCCGTCGCGGGTGCAGCTGCACCCCCAGGTCGGCGGGCACAGCGGGGAGTCTGGCGGCGGTCCTGGTGTGGGCGTCGCATAGAAAGTAGTCGAGGTCGCAGGTGCCCTCGTCCTGGCTTGCGTTGAATAGCAAGCGGGCGGAGCAGTCGGTGGCGGCGATGTTGGGGAGCGGGCGGGGCGGCCAGCTGGTGCCGGCGGCGATGCGCTTGGGGACGAGCAGGTACGAAGGACGAGGTGGGTCGTGGAGGTCGAGCAGGAGGTCCGTGTCTGGGTGGATCCTCTCGTCCCCGGCGCCGACGACGACGGGGATGGTGGAAAGGACCACCCATGGGCGCTGCTGCTCGGACACCTCCCGCTCCGCCGCTTCCTCGCCGGCGCGCGACGACTCTGCCACGTCAGACGACATGGCTGGCGCCTGGCGCGGCTCGAGGCGCTGGGCTGGATGGGGTTTGGTACTTGGCAGGTTGATTTGGTTCTGATTCGGGTGGCCGCTGCCTGCTTCAGGGGAGAAGGGGAGAAGGGCGAGGATTTATAGGCCGGCCAGGCAGCGGAACGGAGCAGAGCAGAGGGGGGTTGCGGCCGTGGGTCCAAACAAATGGTCGAACACCCACCGCGCGCAGCTCCGCGAGTGGGAGAGATGGCGTGGAGGCACATGGAAGGGGCGGGTCCTGAAACGGGGTGGAAGGCCGTTGTAACGGGGGGCCGGGCTGCTCGCCGGCGCGGGGACGCACCTTGCGTTGCCGGTACACGGCGCCCACGCGCCGGCCGCGCACGTCCGGCGCGTCGGCGACGTGCACCGGCAACGCGAGGCGCTGCACCGCGTCGATGAGCACCCCGCAGGCGCGGACGCAGCGGCGTTCCACCGCCATCTCTCTCTCTCTCTCTCTCCGCGCGCGCACGGTGGCTGTTCTACTGTTTGTTTCTTGTCGTCGCGTGCTCTGAGATTGCCAGCCTGGCAAGGTGGACCCCGATGCCGTAACGAACTTTTTCCTCGCGACGAAGTGACTCCTTGAAGCTTGTCGCCCAAGGCAACATGCGTTTATCTCACCGGCGGCCGCACGCTGCACGCTTGCAACCCGAGTTTGTCCGAGACAAGCGAGCGGAGGAGAATACGAGAGCAAGAGATAGAGGAGAGCTCGGCGAGGAATGGAGGAGCGGACGGAGCTGGCGCGGGCGGTGCCGGGCACGCTCTTGCGCGTCGCCGAGGGCACGATCGGGCTGCAGGGGAGTGGGAACCATGGACTCCGCCCACCGAGGCTCGCCGCATTCATTCACGTGGTGCGCGGCCTTCAGAGAGGCGAAAGCGACGCGATCAACTGGCACGACGTCCGGGAGCAGCCGAACGCCGGCACGGAGCTCCGACGACACGACGCCCGCGGCCCACCGCGAGCTTCGCAACATGGCCGGCGTGGTCTTCGACCGTCTTCTGCGGCGCGCGCTCGCGCCAGGGCCCCGAGGCCGACCCGCTGTGGCAGACCGTCCTGGGCATGCCACAGCAGCGAGACCTTCGGCCACGGCTCCCGGGCGCTACAGAGCCTGCGCTCGCCGCCTGGCATGTCCGGGTGAGCTGGGACGCCCTCCTCATGGCCCGGTCGCTTCCTCGCAAGTTCCCGGGCCGGGCGGTGTGGATGTCGGCGGCCCTGAACCTCTGGCGCCGCGCCATCTGGGCGGCAACAAACGATATGGCCGCGGCGCAGCGGATGCGCTACGCGGTTACGATGGAGTTTGGAAGACGCCTGGATGGTCCTGCGGGTCATGCGTTTTTGCAGTTCGTTCGGTCGAATATCCTTGCTGAGATCTCGCCGCGAGAATTCCTGTATGTCTGTCGTCTGTAGATTCCTGTATGATCTTTGAGATGACTGGAGTCAATGCGAACTAACTCTTGATCTGTGTGATGCTCTCTCCTGGAATGTTAATCATTAGCACTAAATTGTGTTCTCGTTGCAGCAAATGGTTTTATTAGTACAAAGATTTCTGAATGGTTGGTGCCTTGGTGGTTCTTAATTTGATGGCGCCTCAGCATTGCCTGATTGTTCACTGAAATGATACTTCGACTTGTGTGAAGTACTGAGACGTCTGTTTCTGAATGGTCAATCTGGATGAGGCAGAAACACAATGATCATGTGTAATTCCTTTCACATACTTGCCGGTTAACACGCAAGATTGTGCTGAAGAGACTGTAAAAGCAGTTAAATTGGTTGTAAACTTTTAATTGTAAACCTGCAATTGGTTTGCAGTAGTCATCAACAACAATTGGTCGTAGTAGTAGGGAGGAACTGCAATGCGCACTTCTGCAGTTCCACGGGGCATCAGTAAGTTGTGATCCTGCAATGCCATCTATTCAGAAAAGCGGCATGCATTCAGGAAGGGATATTTCTCATAAGCACACAAACGAATGGTAATTTTTCATCAGAGAATCTAAAGAATCAGAGTTTGGGGGTAAAATTCGTGGTAAAAGATAACCCACAGTGAACAAAGCAAAGGTCCCGTAACCAATTGTTTTGAATCACTCTAATGGTCGGTATGGATCTCTGATCTGATTTGAATCATTGTTTTTCTGATGATCAATGCACAACAATGGAATGTCATCAAGTTCCGCAGTGCTCAATTTTCAACTGAAAATTAAAGGGTTAATTGGATATACACCGTTGCAAATATTCGACTTCGGAGACATACTATTTACAATTTATCTGTTTGGATTCATATCATTATAATTTCTTGGAATTTCTTCTCTACTTGTATCATATCATTTCTACGTCTAAAATGCTGTTAGACCCACGTGCAAACTACTGTATTTTCGTATACCCCAAAACACCCTCGCTATGTCTCTCTCCCCCTGACTGACGTGTGGGGCCCCTTCTTTGGTCACTGGTCAGCATCATCTCCTTGACTCCTGTCCCTCGGTTCCTTCTTTGGTCCTTCCCCCAACGGAGGCTGCCACCATGGTCAACGCAGCATGCCGAGCTCGAGCACCCGCTTCCTGTGCGCCTCCGCAGGGGCTTATCCTCCGGCAAGCATCTCTGCTACGGACGAATCGTCGGTCACAAGTACCTCCCTTCCCCTCCATGGCCGACTGCAAGTAGCTTCCCTCCCCTCCATGGTTGCCAGCGACAGCCTCCTCCCTCCCTGAGTCCCTGATCTCCTGCCTCTCCGAGCCTTGCCCCTAGGCATCCACGTCCGCGGTCGGATCAACGCTTTTCCACCTCCTCCCATGTCCATGGCGGCAATGGTGATCGGATGGACTTCTCGCCCAGGCCGCCATGGCCACGGCGGCACTTGTGCTGGTACGCCGCAAAGCGGAAGAGCCAAGGCCCTAGGCCCGCCGCTGCCGGGGAGCTCCATCACGTGCCAAGGTCGCTCCCTGACTTGAACTCCAGCAGCAGTAGTGCCAGACATGGTGGAAACGGCTGAACGGCACTAGTTGGTGTTTCCTGGGAAGGGCACAAGGCCCCCTCCGTGAGGTACTGACTACTGGGGTCCATCTTGGGCTTCTCTTCTTCTCCAATAGCGGCACAGAGGGACAGATTGGGAGAGTACAAAACCCGTGGATATGCTCTTTGGAGCCCTTCTTATGGGGAAATAAGATCGGTACTTGAATAAAGAGATATAGATAGAGAAAGATAGTTTTCATCGGAAAGGAGAGTTTTCACGTTAAGCAGTTTCACCGACCGTCACTTCTCCTTTCATCTTCCACTGCTAGTAATTGCAGCAAGACGCCATGCGCAGCTGCACTGGGAAGACGATTGGAGAAAGCAAGGATAGAGGTAGGGGATGACGTGTGGGCCCAATGTGGCAGCGAGTGGAGCGAAAGGATGTAGCAG
Organism: Panicum virgatum; assembly: GCF_016808335.1. Taxonomy (NCBI): domain Eukaryota; kingdom Viridiplantae; phylum Streptophyta; class Magnoliopsida; order Poales; family Poaceae; genus Panicum; species Panicum virgatum. The sequence goes on along the minus strand of NC_053149.1, from coordinate 7,134,161 downwards.
GGGTATTTTGGGTGATATGAAAGTACAGTATTCTGCACATGAGTCCAACGGCATCTTAAGAATACAAAATGGCATGGTTCACAATTCATATAGAGGAGAAATTTTTATGGTATGATTTAAAGTAGGTGAATTGTAAAGGTATATCTCTATATTCAAATAGTTACAATAGCATGTATCTAATTAACCCAATCTATTAATAATTGGAGACTACTTTTGAAACCGTGACAACAAAAAACAGTATCGCCGTACTATTGATATATGGTATAATCTAATTATCATCAAAAATAATAGTCAGCAGCTCCATTTTATTTCCTAAAAGCACTGTTCGCCTCCATAGCCGTTCTGCCCGTGTAAACGCCATGTACACACTATACAGTGGCTAGCCGTGTTCGTTTAATCAGCCGATTACCCCGTTTAATAACCGTTTAATCCATTCAAATGGCCATTTAATCCGAATAAATAGCTAAACGGTAGGCGACCGACTGTTTAATATTTACCATTTAGACTAACACTACCTAACAGATTATCCATGTATTGTGGTAGGTGAAACCTACCCACCAGGTTTCGAGTCCTCGACTCAACACTGGTGCTCGCATTTTCCTAGATTTATTTCAGAATTTAACCGGCATTATTCTTTCAGTGGTAGGCGACATGCCCGTCGATAGCGAGATACCAGTGGTGACTTCATCAATCTTGAGGATCTACCGGCTCAGTCTCTCGGAGGTGCTCATAGGGTAGGAATGCGTGCGTATATTTATAGAGGTGAGTGTGCGTACGTTTGTGAGCGTCTGCGTTTGTACTGTGTTTTGTATAAAAAAAACCACCGCCCTCCCCAGCCCAACCCAAATCTATATCTAACCTGCTAATCTCTCAATCTTCATTTAAAACTACCCACATGTGCGACATGTGTTATAGTATGGGCACATCTATACTTATTTCTAGAGCATGTAAGATTTTCACCTAAATTTTTAGTTTAGATGGTTGGTTTGGTCCGCCTTGTGTCATTGACAGATAGTCCTTTAATCCGTCCGTATACGAGTCGGACCAACTCTCCGTTCATAAGTCAATATAGATCCCTACAAATTAACACACGTATAACTATACGTATCCAATACTTATACCAACTTTGTTCGTAGCAACGCACAGATTGCATATATATATATATATATATATATATATATATATATATATTACATAATGTTTCCATCTAAATTTTTTATTTGATCCGTATTGTGACATTAGCAGGTGGGTCTTAGTCCATCCCGTATGCGAGTTGGATCAGCCATCCGCCCATAACTCGATCATGTAGATTCCTACAAATTAACGCACGAGCAACTATATATATTCAATACTTATACCAAATTTATCCGTAACAACGTAATATTTGCATAGTTAACACTTACTGCATGGATGCACTCGCACGTAATTTAGAAAGCTAATTAGATTTTAATTCTAAAGTATATTGAATAATTAAGTATTAATTAAATTAATATTTAAAATAAATTTCAAAAATATGCATCACCATAAACATCACTGCTATCTCGTAGCTTAGGTCGACACAAATTCAAGAAGCCATTGGGTACCATTATCCACAGGACCACACCCAAACCCATATCTATATTGTTTGCATAGGGTATGGATTACCCATCTAAATATGAGTATACGACATTGCTGGGTAATGCCCGCTTGTAACATCCCAGTTTTCATCACTAAAATAAAACTTATGTTATAATTAAACTAGTAACGTAAAATAATACTAACGTTATATGAGGTATTATATAATTACTAGGCAAACTATTTTATACTCTTGCCATGCGTTAGTACATTCATTCCCTCCAGTAACCAGCATACGCATGCTTGCACCTGCGACAAAAATCATCTCGTCTCTTTCCATAGAAGCCTCTCGAGTCACCGTACCACGCCATAACTCACAGTCAACCAATGGCAGCACCTACTCGCTATTACTCACACCTCGACGGCAACGTACCACGCCATAATTCCCAGACAATCATGGCAGCGCCTACCTCCTTCGCCATAACTTCATCATCCCTTGGAAGCCACAGAGTACCCACACCATTGACCTTGAAATGACTCGTCATGTCAGCACTCACTCCATTTCCTAGAAGCCGGCAAGAGTGCTCACAATATTAAATAACCCGTCATGCAAATATGGCAGCACCCGCCTCGCCATAAATCGGGGTCGTCGTGCACAGTGCAGCCGAGATTTTTTCCGCCGCGCGAACCGCCTCACCTCGCCAGTAAAAGAAGCCCGACGCCCCCTACCGTCCTCACCCGCGCCCGCTCTCGCTCGCGCACACAGCAGCCCCGCCCGCTGCCGTCCTCACCCGCGCTCGCTCTCGCTCGCGCACGCGCGACACGCCGGCCCCACGACGGGACCGCGCACTGCCACCGGCATCACACCGTGCTGCCCACCCCCGCGTCCCCACCTCGCCCACGCCGCTGCAGCGTCCTCGCTGGCTTTGCCGCCTCGACGCTCGCGCCTTCAGCGCTGCCACTGTTCGCGTTGACGACGAGCTGCCGCAACCCACGCCGTCGCCCGTCCCTGCGCGGCGCCGCCGCCGCTCTCCTCACCTATAAAAGGAGCGAGGCCGTGACGAGCCCCGTCACCAGCCCAAACACACCAAGCCACTTCGCTCCGCTAGCTGAACCACTCCTCACGAGCCCAGCTCGATCGCTCTATCTCTCTGCTCCGCTCTCGAGACAAAGCTCCAACAGTTGACCCTCTTCCTCGAGCTGTTCTGCACCATGGTGAGATGGCAGGCAGTTTCCCCACCATTAACTCAACAACACTAATAAAAGCCCAAAACACTCACCAGGCCGTGAGCACTTAATCCAAATCATTCTATTTTCGGAATTAAATACCAACCAATACTATAAACTCAATATCTCCTTCATATCAACTTCTTTTCACGTAACTCTTTTTTCTAAACTCTCCTAAAATTATATACTATCTATTCCTCCTATTTTCATCTCCATTTGAGCTTATTTTATTGCTTACTTGTGTGTTGTTTGCCGGTTGTGCCGTTTTCGGCCGTAGATCACGGAGTGACCGAGGAGGAGCCTGCCAAGGAGTACGAAGGCCAGTACCTCGAGCCAGAGCCAGAAGACCCGTACCGCGAGTAGGAAGCCGCCGCCGCCGACGCGTACGTAAGCGAAGGCAAGTTTCATCGACCCCTACGTGAGAGGTTGCATCCATGTGAGGACGTCTAGTTGTAGCATTGGTCTAGGATCGATTACATATGCCGGTATTTGAGTGATTGAGTGTGCTCATGCATGCATCTGAGTAGTTATACATATCCAGAGTTGAGACTAGGATATGAAGGGGATTTGGCTGAGACCAGGGCAGCTGGGTGTGCTGGAGCCAGCGCTACCGTGGTGGGAGACTGGCGGGTGAGTGCTACCATGGTGGTAGGCTCGAGTTGGTATGTTGAGGGATGGTTGCTGCCCTGGTGAACCATAAGAACCGAGTTGTTTTAACATCTCATCTAGCTTACTTTATTACGACTACAGGTTCCGGTATGGGCCGGACTTAGCCTAATCCCACTGGTTAGCCTGACGGTCACAGGGATGGTTTATGGGTATAGACCATTGGAGTCAGGGCCCGAGGGTTTGTGCGGCCGGGCTGGGGCGTGACCACGGCTGGGTGTCGGCTATGTCGGTTGTCCGTTCGGGCAGTCGAGCATGTGGGTACAGTGTACGACCTCTGCAGAATGTATAATCAATTCGAATGGTCCGTGCCCACGGTATGGGCAGGTTAAGGTGTGGTCCTGACAACTAGTGAACTACCTACTGTGGGTTGTGTCTGGAAGGGTTGGCAGATCATTAATTCCATTGTTAATAGATTTTGCTTAATTGGTGTCGTGCATGTCATTTCCCCTCCCGTAGGGCGAGGTAGAGCTTGCTGAGTATTTTTTTACTCACCCCTGTTGATTTTCTCCAGAGGATCCTGACTTTGTGCCAGAAGACTACGAGTAGATCGTGTCCGCACCTAAGATGATCGAGTGGAGCCGTGATGGATGAAGAGCTAGTCCTCCATGCCGTCATGCTAGTCGTTATCCTATGGTTGTTCTGTGTAACTCTGTGTTGTCGCTTTACCCCTCGTGTACATGTTGAATAAAGCTTTGTATGACTCTGGACTCCATTTGATGTAACATGTATTATGCCGGAGACTTTATTCGGTAATTAATACATAGTTTAGCCTTGATCTTTGGGTCGGGGCGCTTCACCGCTTTACCCATACCACCCTCAAATAAGGGATCCCTCCAAATAAATTCAAAATAGCGACCAACGTCTCGTCTCTTCCTCTCATCTTCAAACTCCCGATTTCTCCTCTCCCTCCCTCCTTCTAGCTTTGTATCCATTGTTGCCATAAAATGGCACAACCAGGAGTAAATCTGACCCCCTTCCTCTCTTTCTTTGTCCTCTCTAACTACGATTAATTGATGAGTGCATTAGAAAATAGGAAATCGCAGATGTTGTAAATTGCCGTTGCTGTGCATTCATGGTGGGGAGGCCTGACCAGTCTTTTGGACCGCCGGCCGCCAGCACCGCTACAAGATTGCACTATATCACAGCCCTGAATCAGCGACTTTGTCACGGTCGGTATGAAGCTTTTTATTAAAAACATGTGTTGAAAAACACAGTGAAGCTAATAATAGTTCCCAGTAAGGCATACATTTGTGGCACCAATTTGCAAGCTCAAGAAAGCAGCAATATGCATCTGTCAAAATTTCAAGTTCATGGAATATCCAATCTTCAAAGTTCACAGCACAGTGCATACATCAAAGCATGAGTTCACTAATAACCTATGCCGCTGATTCAGCAAAGGAAAAACCACAAACACACAAAAAAAACCTTGTAGGCAATTCGTCGAACAAATCTTGTGCGTCAACCATGTCACCATCAAGTCCGGTACCGGAGGTGATGTCGGCCACGGGTAGGCTTGAGTAGGGGAGGTGGTCGGGATGCCGCTGCCACCATCCTCTTCAGCTTCTTGGCCGCTGGCAGACCCATCTACCTCATCTCCCTTTGGCAATAGGTGGATGCCTAGCTCTTGCCACGCTGCTCGACGCGACTGGCGTTGACTCAACCAAGTTGCCGCCCACGGTGGGGTGTGGCAGAGCAGCCGGAGCAAGCCTTGTCGCTCCACACCCACGGGAAGACCACCGCGACGCCCCTCGCCTGCCCCGGCGGCGGCGATCCCGGCGCCCAGTAGAACCACCCGCCGCAGCCGGGCCACATGCCCCCCCCCCCCCCCCTCTGCTACTTCCGCCGAGGAGACCAAGGAGAGGGGAATCGGAGCAAGGGCTAGGACTCCCGCTGCGCCGCCTCCTCCCAGACCTTGACGATCTGGCGGCCGGCAGCCCGGACCCTGCCCCAGTCTTCGCGCATCCTACCGCCGAGGAGCGCGAAACAGGCAGCGCGGCCTCGATCTGCTCTGCTCGTTGGGCCCGGCAGCTGGTGCGCTCGCCAGCGGAGGTGACCTCGACGTCCATCCGGGCGAAGCACCGCTCCATCGCGACAATCCTGGCCGCGGGCTCCCGCTGCGCCGCCGGGACATCCTCGTCATTGCCGGCGGCCAGCTCCTCCGCCAGCAGCCACCCGAGCACGCGCGGGCACCACTCCATCGCGACATTCCAGGCCGCGGGATCACGCTGCGTCGACGGGCTGTCCTCGTTCTCATCGGAGCCGGCGACCAGCTCCTTAGCGGGCAGCCACCCAAGCACGCGTGGGTGCGAGCGGAACGACGCGGGTGCGGGTGCGGGCAGGTACGACCGGATCGGGTGACAAAAAAAATTTCTCTATCGGCAGAAACATCTTCTAGCCTTCAATTTCGATGGGTCTACTCCCTCTCCCAACTCCCTCAAATCCGACATGCGAGTCCCATGTGAGGGATACGGTGGGTCTAAGTTGAGTAACAAATAATTTTAATTATTTTTGATCTTTATAGTATATATACTAGCATAGACGCACGTGCAACACGCACGTGATTCGGGGAACCTAATTAGATTTTAACGAAAGTATACTAAATTAAGTATTAATTAAATTAGTATTTGAAATAAATTTCGAAAACATATATCATGATAAAAGTCACTACTATCTCGCAACATTTGCCATTACATTGTTTATTATATTTATTGGTGTGAAACCACAAGCTCTAACCATAGGATTGTCTATTTCTAAGGGGAAAAAATAGAGGACAACTGAAGAAAAAAGTTTTAATTCTGGCTTATTCATTCTTGCCTACAATCAATCCATATATCTAATTATTTTCATCAGTGAAAGCAATTTTCTTCAATTACAGTTACATAAAGTCAGCGTAAAAAATAGCTATGTGTTGGTTGCAGTAAAGAAAAATAAAATGCCAGAAGACACACATGGAGTCTACATTAGACATGCTAAGTTGAAATACCTCTAGGTAAAAAAAAACGATCCTCTAAATCTCAGTACATGGTTAGAAATGACTAATCTACAGGTCCTTCTCGTGAAGCCCCTTGCAACGTTACAGATCCTGGAAAAGCTGAAGAAATTATCGAGGAGCAAGGGTCGTGTCGACCGGCTTCAGCAGAGGAGCGAGGCGCAGCGAGGAGCTTGGGTCGCGGCGGCCGGCTTCGGCGGAGGAGCGAGGTGGGGTGGGGGGCGTGGCCTGCGACGGCCGGCAAGGACGGGCTCCGCGCCGAGGAAAGAGGGGCGGCGTCGGCCAAGTTTGTCGAGCTCCCAGCGGAGGAGGGAGGAGCAGCGCCGGCGGAGCTCCACGCGGAGCAGGGAGGAGCGGCGCCGGCCGAGCTCGTCGAGCTCCGGGTGGAGCGGCGCGCAGGGGGGGCGGAGCGACGCGCAGGGGCGGGAGGCGCGCCGGCACGCGACGGGTGGAGCGGCGCGCAGGGGGGGCGGAGCGACGCGCAGGGGCGGGAGGCGCGCCGGCACGCGACGGGTGGAGCGGCGCGCGGGGGCGGGAGGCGCGCCAGCACGCGACGGGTGGAGCGGCGCGCGGCGGTCGGAGCGGCGCGCGGGGGCGGGCGGAGCAGCGCCGGCGCGTGCAGGGCGGGGCGGGGCTGGGCGGAGCGGAGGTGGGAGAGCTCGAGGAAGAAGATAAGGTGCAGAGGAAAAAAAAGAAAAAAACAATAGAGGATGACACGTGGGGTCCATATTTTACTGTTGCTAACGGAGTTAAATGGACATCCATCTCATCTCTACAAATCCCTCTAACAAAAAAAAAACTGGGTTCGACCCAACCCTCCAACCAAACGCCAACTGGGTTCAACCCAACCCTAAAATCTGGGTTGGACCCAACCCGTCTCCAATCCAAACACATGCTAAGTGGATCAAAGGGCTTGCGGTAGACGCGTTCTGCGAAGTCTGGATCGAATCAATGTCCCTCCTTCCCAAAGAACCAGTTGTTACCTCCATGTGCAGCTGCACGTTGACCTCCTCACAGCCTACACCTGGCCGCCTGGCCGTTTCGTTCCCTATAGCATGGCAGATCACGTGTCCAAGCAATGCTCTTCTTCATCGCCGTCGTCGGAGGAGAGGAGATGTGGATTCAGAGATACTCCCCCCGCTTTGTGTAGGAATCCTGCGGTGGCTATTGTCGTCAGTCAAGTGGGGGAGGGGGCGTGGGAGAGTGAGTTGGGGGATGGCGGCACGCCGGCGGAGGTTTGGGAGCGGGCAGCGCTCGGTGATGGCCGCGGCGAGCGGAGGAGTGGAGGTGGAGCGCGAGCGGCCCACTAGGTGGGAGGGGTCGATTTTTGGTTGCAAACACTCTGTTATGCTGGCTGTGTCTGGTGGCTGATGCTGATTTATTATGAAAGAAAAAAACTGCTGTTTGGCTGGTGGCTAGTGATTGGTGCTGATTTGGTATGAGAGAAAAATATTGCTGGCTAGTTGGCTGACAAACCAGCAGAAAAGAGTGTTTGGGCACGGCGCCAACGGATGGGGAGCGGAAGGAGAGCCCGAGCGCCGATGAGCGAGGGCAGGGAAGCTACAGGATGAGCTCGTGCGGGTGCACTGGTAGGAAAGCGCGAGGGAGACAAACAGCAACCGGATGACCGCCGGGTACGTGCGGCGGGTAAGAAAACAATCTGGTGAAAAAAATTCCTTTTCAGCATAAACACTCTCCAACTCGTGATTTTTATAGGTCTACCCTACCTCCTACCTCCCTCAACCCCGACAGGTGGGTCCAGCGTGATGGGTACGGTGGGCCCGATCCGGGTGAGAAAAGTTTTTAATTATGTTCGATCTTTATAGTACTAGCGGAGATGTACATGCCACATGCACGTATTTAATTTTTCTTCCATCAAGTAACGATATTATTTATTTTCCTTCCAAAAAATAATACACATCTTTCTTTTTCTTCTATAAAATAATGATGTCAATTATTATCATTCCAAAACAAATAACGACGCGAATTATAAGTGAGTACATGCGCAAAGAAAAGTAGAGTGTGTGCTAAAGGAAGTAATATGCGGGTACAAGAGGTGGGTAGATGAATGCTTGGTGTAAAAAGAATTAGAATTTTAGTGGAAATATTTTCCTTCTATCAATTTCGTGGGTATATACCCTCTTTCGTCAAATCTTTGGCCTGACAAGTGGAACCTCCGTGAGGGATACGTTGGGTCTAATCTTGGTGAAAAAGGGTTTCAATTGTTTCAACTTTTATAGTATAGATATAGAAACAACTTTTATAGTATAGATAGATATATAGAAAAAGATAAATTTATAGTATAGATTCAGCCTCGGTGTCGATTGTTATGGCGCCATGTAGCATGGTTAATTTTTTGGAAAGATTTCGACGAGGGATTATCTGTAAAATACCTTCCAAGGAGAGCCCAAACTACAATAGTTCCAACCAAGAAAAAAAAATGGTACGAATTACAACTCCGGTTCCGTATCCAGAAAGGAAACCATATACGACGTACTACACGATTACAACGACTCGGAGTCGCTTCTTGGTGGTCCGGTGGTGCCCAGTTAGATCCGAGTCCGTGGGTGCGAGGGCTGGGGACGCTTCTATAAATTTAGACGCAGGTTGTCTCCGACGATACGAACAGCCACAAATAGAGATCCAATCCAATGGAGGAAGCAACAGGATCGGCGATCGTGGGCGACCTGCGCCAGCCAGACGTGGGGGACAATGCTACGCCAAATAGCCACTCCGCTCCTCCGCCGCGGCGGAGGAAGAAGGATATGACGCCGGAGGAGTGGAGCGCTGCGATGGCGTTTATTGAGGCGGCGGTCGACGACTTGATGGTGTACATGGACATGAAGGAAGAGGATGTGGAAGACGAGTACCGCCGAGCAGGCAAGCTCCACAAGTACGATCCAGAGATGGAGCTGAAGAAACGCTACGCCAGAGTCGCCAAGAAACATCCGCCGCCGGCCGGCTTGGTCCCCAAGATGGACGAGTATCTCAAGCTCATCGAGGACGAGGACGAGGACTAAAAGATCTGCCGATCGGGATAAGTCATTGCACACGGTCAGAATCGCGTCAAAGAACATGTCGAGGAGTAGGAGTTTTTGGGTAAATCTTAGATATATGATCTGTTACGTGTTAGTTGAATCGTCCTCATCAATTGTTCAGATAAGGTCCTATGCTATCTTGGATTCGTAGAATCGATGGTATGCCTAATAAATACTGGTGTGTTGGTGCAGAAATAACAGTGTCTTTGTTTTTTTAAGTGAGTGACAGTGTCTTTATTCTATACCAATTAGGCTGATGTGTAATATTACATATGTTGAGGCCTTGAGGGTCAGATACGTGGTTTTCTTTTCTGCAACAGAGTCGTGTGGGCAAGCACCTCTATTCATCCCTAGCTGGCGGGCTCCCTGCAAGCCAGGTTGTTAGTGTCCCCAGATTTTACCGATCAGATCGATGCTTTCCATAAGCAACTGCAAAGTGAGAAAGCTTGTGCTTGTAGATGAACATGTGAAGATTACTTGGTCTGTCATTTAGGTGGAAATAATGGCATCAAATAAATGAGCCCGTTTGAATCTTGATCAATTTGGTGATGCATGTCTGTCCTGCGGTTACCTGATTTGCCTACTGAATTTTGGCATCTGCATTCCGGTGCAAACTGCTTCCTAATTGTTTGATGCTGCTGTGTGGTTTGCATTCACGTTCGATCAATTAAGTTTCGGTTGAAACTTGAGCACTGTGGAACTTAATCGACATTCCAATGCTGTGCATTGATCATCAGAAAAAAGCATTGATTCAAATCACATCAGAGATCCATACCGACCATCAGAGTGATTCAAAACATTTGGTCACGTGACCTTTTGCTTTGTTCACTGTGGGCTGTCTTTTACCACCGAATTTTACCCCAAACTCTGATCCTTTAGATTCTCTGATGAAAAACTACCATTCATTTGTGTATTTAACGAGAAATGTCCCTTCCTGAATGCATGCCGCTTTTCTGAATAGATGGCATTCCATGATCACAATTTATTGAAGCCCCATCGAACTGTAGAAGTGCGCATTGCAGTTCCTCCCATAGAAAGGTAGAATGTTACTACTCCGACCAATTGTTGTTCACAACTACCGGAAACACAATTGGAGGCTTACAATTAAAAGTTTACAACCAATTTAACTGCTTTTACAGTCTCTTCAGCGCATGTTTCTGGCTTTCTGCTTTATCCTGATTGACCATTTAGAAACATACGTTTCAGTGCTAGACAACTCGAAGTAACATTTGAGTGAACAATCAGGCAATGCTGAGGTGCCATCAAATTAACAACCAACCATTCAGAAAGCTTTGTGCTCAGAAAACCATTTGATGCAACGAGAACACAATTTAGTGCTAATCATTAACATCGCCTTGGGCAAAGTTGCAGAAGAAGATATGCTTTGTCTGACGGATCAAGAGTTAATGCGCATCGACTCCAACTATCTCAAAGATCAAAGCGATCAAACATGTCTATCTACAGACTGACAGGAACTCTCGCGACGAGCAACAATATTTGATCGAACGAACTGCGAAAACACACGTCCCGCAGCGGACGAATAGGTACTTTGCTGACGGCGCGGTGTTGCAGGCTGCGAGCCGCCGCGGGCCTAGCGATTCAGGACCGTCCAGGCGTCTTCCAACTCCACCGTGACCGCGTCGCGCATCCGCCGCGCCGCGAGCATCGCCTCGGTCGTCGCCCAGATGGCGCGGTGCCAGAGGTTCAGGGCCGAACGACACCCACGCCGCCCGGTCCGGGGACCGGCGAGGAAGCGACCGGGCCATGAGGAGCGCGTCCCTGCTCGCCCGGACATGCGAGGCGGCGGCGCGCAGGCTCTGCAGCGCCCGGGAGCCGTGGCCGGAGGTCTCGCCGCGGTGGCCTGCCCAGGTCTGCCACAGCTGTTAGAGTTTAATCTTGTCATTAGAGCATTGCATGTTTACATTGTTAGTTTACATATAGAAATAAACATGTGCGTGTGTTATGTACATGGTAGCACTGCAGGTACTTGATAGATCAAGCACTCAGCTAGGCGTGTGATATGTGCTAGTTGGTGTCTTGAATCAATATAGGCAGTAGACATACATGCTAGTTAGGCGTGAGGCCATGCTGATACGGTAAGTGCATGCCTGTGGTGAATTGTATACGATATACGTGAGATTAGGAGCTCATTGTGCATGCGAACGTGTGGAAGTCCATGAAGATCTCCAGTCCGGGTCAAAGCCACGAAGAGATTTTTTGGCAAGAGAATAGAACCCGGTAACTGAGTTTTCGCATGGCTACTATTTGCATGTTCTGCATGCACCGAGATGTGGCGTGAGTCTCGGCCAAGTGAATTGGCCGGTTGTTATCCATTAGGCAACGTATCTAGTGCAAACCAAAGACTTTGTGCAAACTTGTGCAAACCTACTAAACAAAATTTCAAAAAATTCTGAAAAAAATCATGAATGTGCTTCTCAGATTACATCATCTATATATAAAATTTCATGGTCAAATTTGTCTTACTCTAGAAGTTAAAAAAAAGACAAATTTGAGATGCATTTGAACCATTATTGTTGTCAGAAAATTTGTCTTTTTTTAACTTTTAGAGTAAGATGAATTTGAATAAAAAATTTTGTATATAGATGAGGTAAGCTGAGAAGCACATTCATGATTTTTTTCAGAATTTTTTGAAACGTTTTTTAGTAGGTTTGCACGGGTTTGCACAAGATCCTTGGTTTGCACCAGATACATTCATTTGTATGTACTTTAGTTTATTTATATGAATGAAAACGATGAGAGCCAGTGCAACTCCTGTGTTTTGTGTCCACCAGAGCCAAGTAGATTAGTGTTTGTGATAAACACTTGCCAAGTGAGGGAGTGATTTCCTAACAACAGCGGGCGCGCGCGCCGCAGAGGACGAAAACCACGCTGGCCATGCGCCTCGTTCGGCTGCCGGGTGGCTGGGCTAATCTAGCGTGGGAGGAAAACACTGTTGCTAACTGCCTGGCTGGTGGTCGGACTGATTTGGCATGAGAGGAAAACACTGTTGCTGGCTGGCTGAAGCTGCCAGCCGAACAAGGCCCATGCTGTGAAGCTCGCGGAGGCGGACGAGCTCGCGGCGGGCGCCGTCGAGCACCGCGCCGGCGTTCGGCTGCTCCCGGACGTCGTCCCAGTTGATCGCATCGCCGCCGCCTCTCCGAAGGCTGCGCACCACGCGGATGAACGCGGCGAGCTTCTGGTGCGCGGAGTCCAAGGTCCCCAGCAACCCGATCGTGCCTTCGGCGACGCGCAGGAGGGTGCCCGGCACCGTCCGCGCCAGCTCCCTCCACTCCCCCATTCCTAGGGTTGAAAACGGTCGGAATCGGTCGGGATAACCCCGTTACCATTTTCACTTTTATATTTTAATACGAAAACGATATCGAAAACGAACAAGTCGAACACGAATACGAATACGGACTCACGGTATTTCGAAAACGAACCAATTCGAACGGAAATGTGTTGAAAGCGAATGGTCTACGGAAAGGCAAAACGGAAACACCGACCCTGTACGATCGTACCCAATCATCCGACAAACTTGACATGCATACATGAAAATACATTGATAAATAATAATAGCACAAGTAATTGTAAACATGATAATAATTAACAACCTCACAAGTTCACAGCCATACAATAATATATGGTAGTCACAAGTCACAAGCCACAACTCTCAAGCCCATGCTTAAAGAGAGATTTTTTGAAATCAACAAAATACTCATGCTCAACAATATTGAAAGGATATTCATGCATGGTTATTGCTAAATTTAATTTCTTTAAGCTAGCTTTGTGATCATATTTGTAAGGTTGAATATGTGTAATTTAAGTACCAACGTTGAGCTGCTGCTATCCTTTCACAATACCATACGCAGACCTCAAATCCGTGAACCTCTGCTCTGTGACTGTGAACATCTGCTCAGATCGGAGGGGCTGGGCACCTGGCTCCTGGCGGGCGAGGACCAGAGCTGAAAGGCTCAGGCAGAGAACCAGCAGCTGGCAAGGGAGGGACGAGAGAGACGGCTGCTAAGATCGGAGGGGCTGGACAGCTGGCGGCTGGCGCCTGGCGGCCGAGGACCAAAGCTGATGCAGAAACGCGGCGGCTGGCCAGGGAGGGACGAGGGAGGCGGAGGCGTGCGGTGACTGGTGATTTGGGCTGGGCCGTCAAGAGGACCTAAGAAATGCTTGGGTTTGGGCTGCTAAATCCGATATATTCCGAATTTGCTAAAACGGGATATCCCGATCAAATACGGGAAATACGAAAACGATCGGGATAGAAGCCAAACTGTTTTCGTTCCGTTTTCGAATTTGACATTCCGTATTTCGTATTGTTTCCGAATTTGTTCGAAAATACAAAAACGAGACGTAAAATGTGGAAATCGGAGCGGAACGGAACGGGATTTATCCCGATCGTTTTCAACCCTACCCATTCCCGCCGAGCTCTCCTCCCTCTCTCTCTCTTCCTTCGCTCGAGGCGAGCGAGCGAGCGGCCGCAGGTGAGATAAATGCAGCTTGTCTTGTGCGAGAAGCTTCAAGGCGCCACCGCCTTGTCTCCCTCGCTGACACCGTGGACCCTGCTCTTCTCCCGCGGGTCAATCCGTTGTCACTTCGTCGCGAGGAAAAAGTTCCTTACGGCTGTGGGGTCCACCTGGCCACTGGCCAGGCTGCCAGGCTGGCTATGGCTTTGTTTGGCTGTGCTAGGAAACTAGCACGCACACATCTCGGAAAAAGAATCTCGCATGCATGAAGCACTAAATGAACTCTATTTACAAAATTTTTTTAGGGATGAGTGTAACTTTTCGCGACGAATCTAATGGCGGTAATTAATCAATGATTTACTACAGTGATACTACAGTAACCATCCTCTAATCATGTGGTCAAAGGCCTCGTTAGATTCTTTATAGTCACTAGCGCCGGGTTCTGAAATTTGTTTTGTAAACTGACTTTGTTTGACACCGTAATTAACGGTCAAAAATTTTTACTATTCACTAGCGCTAGAAATCTAGCACCAACCAAACCAGGCCTATTTCATACCACAACGCGTTGCGACGCCAAGGCCTTCGGTCAAGAAACAAACAGCCGTACAGCCACCCCGCGCGCGCGCGTGGGAGAGAGATGGCGGTGCAATGGACGGTGCCGGTCCAGCGGCGGGCGGCCGAGGTGGAACGCCGCTGCGTCCGCGCCTGCGGGGCGCTCGCGGACGCGGCGGAGCGCCTCGCGTTGCCGGTGCACGTCGTCGCCGACGCGCCGGGCGTGCGCGCCCGGCTGGAGCTCGTGCGCGCGTCCGACGACCTCGCCCTCGCCGCGTGCTCGATGGAGGCGGTCGAGCTCTTCGCGGTCCGCAGCGCTGCGGCCAACCCGGTGGCCCCACTTGCCTCCGTCCAGCACGTCCCGGGCGGCGACCACCACCCGTTGCGGCTCGCCCTGAGCCTGCTCCAGAGCGCCAGGGGTTGCGCCGAGGACGCATGCGACGGCGTGGAGTGGTGCTGCGGCCACCTCCGGACGGCCGACAGCCTGCTTGCCGCCGTCCCGGCCCTCCCTGGCGTGGATAGCTTGCTCGACGGTGAGCACTTCACCGCCCTGCACGACGGCGTCGAGGCCGCGCTGAATCTCGGGAAGGTGAGCGCCGCGCTGGCCATCACCGCCCACTGGTTGGTGGGTTAGGCTGTGTCGTCGGCGAAGAGCTCGCTTGCATTTGCCATCGAACGCCTGTCCTATGTTCTTGTCTGTTCACGTTGATCGACGAGAAGCTCTGCTCGCTCAGATGATTGATATTTCGTGGATGCATGCTTGCCCTTTGAGTTGATTTAAGTTCTTCATTCTGACAGGTTAACTACTCGTAGTATACCAGGTGACATGGTCTTACCGGATTAGTACTCTTGGTCTTGTCTTTTGAGTACTACTCCTAGTTATTTGGTTTCCCCCCTCTTGGTATTGCCATAATATATATTACTCCAGTAGCTGTTGGTGTGATCATATGTCGATGCAGATTCAGAATACTGAACGTAGTGAAAACTTTCTATTTGTTTTTTCTTTCCTTGATGCAGATATTTTGAACTATACCAGCAGTTTCTCTTTACCTGATCATAGTGCAAACATCGTCCTTTTGGCTCTCTTTGTTGTGCATGTTACTACTTGCTAGTTCAGTCTTCAGTATGATTTCCAGTCTTCCAGGGGTTATAAACAAACAATAACATGATGAACAGAAAAGTTCAGGGCGTCAAATTCAGCTGTAATCCTGCCATGCGATGATTTTTTTTTCAGATGTGATATGCATTCAGGAACTGACTTTTCATAATGAGACGTGCTAGTTACAGTGGTCAAAGAATCTGATAAATAGATACAGGGCCACGTCAAGCTTGTGATGTTGGACGCTGAACTGAATCTAGTACTATACCTCCGAACGAAGTATCCGTAGTTGTATTTGGCAGTCAAAACAAGATTCAAAGCCCAGCCTCAAAACCGCTAGGGAGTAGGGATCATGTCACACTTATTCGAGGTTCGTTTTGGACTAGGAACAAAATGCTTCTGATTTCGTTTCAAAAATGAAACAACGTTTCTGATTAAGAGGACACTAGTATTTTCTTTTCTAAGAATCAACAGATGCAATGGCACAACGGAACAGCAAACAGCAGTATCATTCAGGAAAGAATCCAGACTTTTTCCAAGGGGTTGGAAACAGCAAATTGCAGTATCGTTCAGGAAAGAATTCCATCAGAAACAAACATTTCAGTACCTCTGACAAGTGACAAGGCACAAGTCGGTACTAGTAACATTTCCGCAGAGAATCATTCAGAAAGCTACTTGTATTGAAGAAGAGGAAGGGCATGCGTGTTGCAACAGACTTAAAAAAGAGTAGCATGCAATTAACATCCGAGAAGAGAACCTAATAACAAATGGCACCACGTAAGAAGCAGAGAGATGCTGTGTCTAACGGATCAAGATTAATTTGGATCCAATTATCTCGGTAATCAGGCATGATCTACTGATCAAAACGTTCACACCTGTTCGTCTACAGACATGACATGAACTCTTGCGGCGAGCTCTCGGCGACATGAACTGCGAAACGCGTGATCTACAGGGATGAACAGAGACTTATCGAGTTCGTTGCGCGCGCGTAGTTGCACGCTTCGAGGGACGCCGCGTGCCTAGGGATAGCGATCCAGAAGGTAAAAAACCATCCAGGCGTCTTCCAACTCCACCTTAACAGCGTCGAGCTTCTGGCGCGTCGCAAACATCGCCATGGCCGACGCCCACATGGCGAGCCGCAGCAGGTTCAGGGCCAGCGACACCCACGCCGTCCAGTCGGCGGACAGGTGAGGAAACGACTGGGCCACGAGGAGGGCGTTCCTGCCCGCCAGGAGATACGAGGTGGCGGAGCGCAGACCCTGCAGCGCGAGGCAGGCGTGCCGGGAGGTCTCGCCGCTGTGGCGTTCCCAGCTCTGCCACCGCGGCTCGTCCCCGAGGCCCAGGAGCACGTCGTAGAGGTCGAAGGCGTGGCTGGCCCTGCCGTGGAGCTCGCGGCGGGCCTCGTCGAGGGACGCCCTGGCGGAAGGCGCCTCTTGGAGGTCGTCGGCGTTGATCGCTCCGCCCATCTCAAGGATGCGCAGCACGCGGGCGCACGCGGCGAGCTTCCGGTGGGCGGTGTGCACGGTCTCGAGCAGCCCGGTCGCGCCGTCGGCGACGAGCATGATGGTGCCCGGCAGCGTCCCCGCCAGGTCCCTCCAGTCCTCCTCCATTTCTCGCCCCTTCGCTCGCTGTCTCTGGTTGCAGGCGTGTGGCGGCGTGGTCACGTGCCGCGTGCGTGTAGAAAAAGAGGGGGAGAGATTTATATAGGGTGAAAAATTCACTTCGTACCCAGGCCTTCCACAAGCAAACCGTCGAACACCCGCCGAGCAACAGAGAGAAGAGGGAGGGAGAGATGGCGGCGCGTTGGACGGTGCTGTTCCGGCTGCGGGCGGTCGAGGTGGCGGTCCGCTGCGTCGGCGCCCGCGGGGTGCTCGCCGACGCGGCGGAGCTCCTCGCGTTGCGGATGCACGGCGCCGACGCGCAGGGCGTGCGCGCCCGGCACGAGCTCGTGCGCAGCTTGCTCACGGGCGCGTCCGACGACCTAGCCCTCGCCGCGTCCTCGATGAAGGCGGCCGAGCTCTTCGCGCTCTACGGCGCCTCGTCCAACCCGATGCTCCCGCTGCTCTCCGTCCAGCATGTCCCCGAAGGCAACCACCCCGTGCGGCTCGCTCTGAGCCTGTTCCAGAGCGCCAGGGCTTACGCCGAGGAAGCGTGCGGCTGCGTGCAGACGTGCTGCGTCCACCTTCGGACGGCTGACGACCTGCTCGCCGTCCCGGCTGTCCCTGGCATGGACGGCTTACTCGACGTTGAGCGCTTCATCGCCCTCCACGCCGGCGTCAAGGCCGCGCTGGATCTCGCGAGGCTGAGCGCCGCGCTTGCCATCACCGCCCACTGGTTGGTGAGATAGGCGGTGTCAACGAGAAGAGGTCTCTTGAATTCTGTAGGACTCGCTATTTGCTCGATGGCTACCTGATGGATTGCCATACAACACTTGTCCTGCGTTCTTACGTTTTCTTGTGTTCTTGCCTGTTCACGATGAACGCCGAGAAACTTGTGATCGTGCAAATGATTTCTGCTGTTGCCTGAAACGCGTGAGCTGTGACTCCGCGTTATTTTTCTTCTTAATACAAAGATGCGCAGCTCTCCTGCGTATTCAAGAAAAAAAAGGGAAAATCAGTGAATGATATACATGTATGGTTAATTGGATATGGTGGGATTGTCCTGCTGTTCAGTATCATTCTGAAATTCCAAGTTAGTAATAAAAACATCATGGCAGTAGGTTCTTGAATTCTTCTTGAATTGAAGCTTGCAGTCTGAGCAGGTGTTACTGCAATAGCTGGATGAGAGTTTAGTCTTACTATTGCAGCACCCAATGTCTGTACAATTGTAGATTGACTGGTGTTAGCATGGTACTTGTTGTGCTTAATTTGTCTCAAGCATGCTATTCTATATTAAATCTTCGTTATTTCCGTCTCCTAATATTTCCAGTGGCTGTATTGATAGCCATGACCATCTTAAGTGCCTGTCAGCATTCAGAAAATTCAGATATGGAGTCTTCAGAATATCTATTTCTTCAGAGTCCCTTTGGTGAGTTCAGTATGATTACCAAGGAGTATTAAACAAAAAACGTCAGTATTGTTCAGGAAACGGATTCCATCATTCAACCAGACCATTGCTATACTCAGGCTTGTTAGGAACAGAAAATGTCACACAAATGGTAGTAACATTTCAAAGCAGAATCTAGAAGACCGCTAGATATACTAGGACTTGCACGCATTGTTGGCTGACAAATCAGATAATGTTTGGTGCATGCCTTTTTTCCATTATATTGACGTTAGTTTTTCTGATGTGACAACTAGTTAGATTAGGTGACTTTCTGATCATTTCAAGCAGCCTGCACTCAGGAGCGAGCATTTTATTTACACTATACAAGACTGAATGGGAGCATTTCAGGAGAGAATGTAAAAGATCAGATAAAGTTTGGTGACCAAGTACGATGATCAAATAACCAGACTATCATTAGTTACATGAATAGGGGACTATGTAATTATGAGATAGAAATGGAAGTCTTAAGGATGTGCAGAGCAACTATTGAAGATCGCTACTAATTATTCAGTTTGCAACTAATTATCAGTCAACAGTCAACACTCAACACAAGATTATGCTGGAGGGAGCATGAAACATAACAAAATAATCACACCAATCCGCAGCACCATTCACAAGATGAATTAGCAGGAGATTATTGTTGTAGTTCTGGAACATTCCCAGGAGTTAAGAGACAACAATTTTCAGTACCATTTAGAAGATGGATTTCATTTAGAAAGAGACATTTCAGGCATTCAGTATTCCACACAGGTTGACAGTAACATTTCTGGGAAGAATCATGCTGTAAGCGATGCCATCAAATGAACAACTAACTAGTACGTATTCAGAAAAGGATCGACATGCATTTGATTTAGGAATGTACAACGTTGCACAAGCATACAACTGAGTAGCAAACTCTTCCAAGAGAGAAGATCAGGAATCAGATCACTGTAGCCAAAAGTTCTTGAAGAAGATATGATCAGCGCGATATAGCACTAGGAACTGGCAGCGAGCTCAGCTGCTCAGCAACATTATCTGATCGACGGATTTGCAAAAACCCATGACCTGCAGGGACTAACAGAGACGCAAGCGCGCGACAGTTGCAGGCTTGGAGATGCCGCGCTCTCATCAGCGATTCAGAATCATCCACGCGTCGAAGAACTCGAGAGCAACAGCGTCGCACATCCGGCACACCGCGGCCAGCGCCCTCATCTCCACCCAGATGGTGCGTCGCGCGTGGCTCAGGGACGCGGCGACCCACGCGTCCCACGCCGGGGACGGGCGGTCAAACGAGTCGGCCATGCGGTCGGCGGCCCTCGCCGCCCGGGCATGCGTGGCGACGGAGCGCAGCAAGTGCTGCGCCTCGGCGGCGTGGTCGAGCGCGGCGGCGCGGTGGACTTCCCAGCTCTCCCACAGCGGGTCGGCCCGGTGGCCGAGGAACATGGCGCAGATGATGAAGACGCGCCCGGCCGCGCCGTGGAGCGCGGTGAGGCGGTCGAGCTCGCGGCGGGTCTCCTCGACGTTCACGCTGGGGCAGGGCTCGGCGCTGGGTCTGCCGAGGTCCGTGTCGCCGCTCCGGAGGCAGACCGCCAGGTTGACGACCCTCTGGAGCCTGCCGTGGGTGCGGTCGAAGGACGCGAGCAGCCGTCGGGTCGTGGTGCCGTCGACGACGAGCAAGAGGGTTCCCGGCACCGACCGCGCCAGCTCCCTCCACTCCTCCATTGCCGCGGGGCGAGCTCTCCCTCTTCTAATCTCTCCCCCTCTCTCTCGCCGTCTCGTGTTTCGAGCGTGCGCCCGCGTGGGTGGAGAAGAAGAGGGGAAGGAAATTTTCAAATTTACTTCTGGCGAATCGGTTGGCTTTCTACCACGAGGAGTTCGTTACAGCTGTGGGGTCCACCCCGCCAGGGTGGCTATTACGTACAGAGCACGCCGCGCCCGGGCTGCGACGCGAGGCCTTCCAGAAACAAAACCACACCAGTTGAGCACAGCATCCAACCGAGAGCGAGAGACTAGTTAGCGGCTTGGCAGTTGGCACCATGGCGGCAGCGGCGCCATGGGTGGCGCGGGTCCGGGAGCAGGCGGTCGAGGCGAGAGACCGCTGCGTCCGCGCCGCCGAGCTGCTCGCTGCGGCGGCGGCGGGCCTCGTTTCGCCGATGCACATCGCCGACGCCGAGGTCGGGCGCACCCGGTCCCTGCTCGTGCGCGGAGCGGTCGCCGTCGCGTCCGCCGAGCTCGCCTTCGCCGCGTCGGCCATGGAGGCGGCCGAGCTCCTCGCCCGCCGCGGTGCCGCGATCAATCCGACGGCCCCTCTGCCCTCCGTCGACGACATCCCCCACGGCTACCGCTACGTGGCGCACGCCCTGCGCCTGCTCCAGACCGCCAGGGTTTGCGCCGGGGACGCGTGCGACGCCCTGGTGCGGTGCTGCGAGCGCCTGTGCACGGTCAGCATCCTGCTGGAGCACCCGGATCTGCCCTCCGTCGACACCTTCGTCGGCACCGAGCGCCTCGACGCCCACATCAACCTCCAGGCCGCGCGGCAACTCGCGGGCGTGAGCGCCGCGCTCGCCAACACCGCCGACTGGCTGGTGGAGGTGTTTGTCGGCGTCAACTGAGGGGTCCATTGGTCCTGTAAGGCTCTGTTTGCTTGATCCCTAGTTGATCGGTCGCTTGCATTTGGCGTAGATTACATGACCTCCGATCCGTTCTTTAGTGTTCTTGGGAATCTTCTGAAACTGTCATCGCAAAGATGATTCCTGCTGTTCTTTCTGGATCCTACGATTGCACTTCGTTGATGCATATACTCCTTTTCTCTTCATGAAACTTCTGATGTAAATGTTCTGAACGGATTACTTCCATACTGATTTTCCCAATTGTTGTTGCTTGGGTAGCTGTTGATCTGGCCATTTTAAGTTCCAGAGCAGATTCACAATATTAAGCACATTAGCTTTAAAAAAACAATATTACGCACATTGATTAGTTTCTCCCTTTTTCTCTCTCATTTTGCTGTTTCAATTTCGTAACTACATACACTTGCACGATCTTGATGAGAATTGTTCTGCTCACTTTCATTCAGAAGTTTCAGTGCGTTCAGAAAACTGTAATGCAGTGATTATTATAGCAGACAATCAGAGCTTTTAAGTTCAGGGGACAGCCAAATGAGAGAAAAAAATCTTTACAGCAACAGGGTAGTAGATTCTTGAGTTCTTCTAGAACGTTCTGAGGTGATAATAGCTGTTCTGACTAACCAATTTGAGCTGTTCTGGTGTTGCAACGAGTTATATCAGATTATCAGGTGCAAAATGTTCTGATCATTTCAATCAGGTGCAATGACTCAAAATATTAAACCTAGAATCATCTTCTCTTGCCCCCCTGTTTATGCAGATTTTTTGAACTGTACTTGCATGGTCATGGTGCCATTATCATTTTTAGTTCTATGAAATTCTAATGTCATCTGAGAACTTTATGGCATACTTTAGTGGAGGATAACCAAATTTTTGGTGTCCAGAGAATAACCAATTATTGTTAATTTTTTACTGCAACAAGGCATTATGTTCTTGACTGTAGAATCTAGATTTGCGCCGGTTGCAAGATGATCAACCTAAGTACATGTGCCATTGTTGTGCTTGTAACTTAACAAGAAGTAGTTCAGTTGGTAAATTAGACTTGCCATGTCATCAGTCTGACTCTCATTGAGTTATAAACAACAAATGTCAGTATTTTTCAGAAAAAGCCCTGCAAGTGTATTAACAGAAAATTTGCACCACTCGCTAGTAGCTACCACTTCAGAAGAAAGTATGGTATGCGCATGCTGGCAGCAACGCATCAAAATAAGCTGTAATCCTGCAACGTGATTTTATTCAGAAAGTGACATGCGTTGAGGAACAGAAAGTTCAGACTTCAGACAACTGAGTAGCACGTTTCATGACCAAAAAACAATTGACAAAGCAGGGAAGGGATCCCGCCTAAGCAAGCGGGGAGCTCTGTGGTATTCGTTGAAATATTATTAGTTTGGCGTTTGCTATGAATTTGTCGTGACCGCGCTATTTAGACTCTACTTTCGGTTACCAGATTAAGACTGGAATCTCGCGAAGCGGTTTCGTTCAGGAAGTGACTAGACTTTCAGTTGCATTCAGGTATCGAACAAGTTTTGTGTTGCATTGCACTCAGGAACAGAGACTTTCATACAACCGGCGAGCAACATTTCAGAAGAGAAGTCAGGTTTCGAGCAAATTGACAGTAACAATTCGAATTAATAAGTGCACCTGCAAACCGGATTATATTCAGGAGATGACTTGCTTTCAGGATCAGGCATTTCAGAGAACTGACTAGCAACATTTCAGGAGAGATGCCTCGTGACGGATCAACAGGGATAGGGTTACCGCGCGTTCGATCGTCTGCAGACGCAGGAAACTCTCGCGTGTGGCGAGCTCTGTGGCATTTGGTCGATAAGGGTTCGGAGACTCCCAGGATTTGAAGCCTATCGAGTATCGATTTGGTTGGTTGCTTCCTTCAGTTAGCGCGCGGGCCTCGCAACTGATCAGAACCGCCCAGGCGTCGAAGAACTCCAGAACGAGCACGGCGTGGCGCCGTGGCGCATCCGGTGCACCGCGTCGAGCGGCATGGCGCGCGACCTTCACGGGCTCACGGCCTCCGACGAGGCGACGACCACTACAACATGAAGGGGACTAGGGCGGCCTTCTGTGGCTAGGGACACCAAGAGGACTTACAACACCGCCGCCGCGAGGTCCGTCGTGGCGGAGAGCAGCCTCCGCGTCGCCGGCCTCGTCCCCGTGGCGGACGGCATCGGAGCTTGCAGCGACGCACAGCTGTCGTCTCGGGCTGGCGAGCAGCGGTCGCGGACGCGGACGCCCTTCGCCGCGCCGGTTCCTTTCACCGGTAGCGATACCGGACCTTCGGAGACTGCCACCACGCGGAAGGAGAGGCGAGCGTGCCGAGAACGGCCGGAACGCGACGGTGTCCGGCGAGACAACGACCCGAGGGGTGGACGGTAAATGAAATACCGTCCACCCGGGGTCACTAACAACTGTCGGATCGAGATCGTACGGTCGATATTAGGAATGGAAATTACACAAGTGGACCCCTTCTTCCTCGCTCGATCGTCGGCTCGTCGCCAACTCGCCATGCCTCGAGCTCGTTGCCCTCCGCAGAGGCGGGCCCAGCCCGGTGGCGCCGCCACGGTCCATCGACTTGGGCCCCCGCGACAACGACGAAGACGGCCTTGCCCTGGCCCTCTCTGTCGCCAAGCTCCCAGGACGCCAGAGTGCGCACCGAGGACGCGGTCGGCGCCTCAGCGGCGTGGCCACGTGCCCGCGGCTGCCCGTGCCCGCTGCTGCGGAGCTCGCCCGCGGGCGGAGCGCGTCCGTGGCGGCCGAGGCCGCCCGCGGCGGTGGAGGGCCGGTGCGCGCGGATCCGGCGGCGGTGGCGAGGGGGCCGGCGGCGGCGGGACGGGGCACGCCGGCGGCGGCGGGACGAGGCGAGTGGAGAGAGAGGAGATGGAGAGAGGAGTCTGACATGTGGGGCCCACTAACTCCGTTAGTGTTGCCATCCAACCCGTATTCCAATTCCCTCAACCAAACATGTGATGGGTTGACTCCATCCCAAAATCAGATCTACAAACCAAACAATAGATGGGTTGGCTCCGTTCTCAAAATGAGGGTTGGAGCCAACCCAAACCACTGATCCCGCAACCAAACACGGTGAGAGTCTGAGACGACGTGTGTTGGTAGGTAGTTGTAGTTCTGCAAGGATAATCCGAGTGCTTAATTGGTAACTGGTCGCGTGCGTCTGCCGTAGCTCCTGCTGCTGAACGTCTTGATGATCAGCTCCTCCTGCTGGTACTGGGCTGGTGCCATGATATGAATTTTGGTTGATGCATACTTTTTGGTTGATCCGAGCTGCCTCTTGATCTGCCACTGCACTAGCTACCTACTGCTAGTGCTCGCATCTTCAGATCTGCACCAACTTCATTCACTCATAAGCTTTATGCAAGCTCTATAAACAATAAGTTCAGCAGGGGGTGCAGCACGGAGCTTGTAAGGTCAACAAGGCGCAGGTACTTAGCCAAGATCAATTGCGCAAGTGCTGGCTAGAATTATCAGCACGACCATTACGAGCCCACAGCCCCACACTTGCGTGGTTAATAATGCAGCAAATCTGAGCTAATAACAATGCAGTATACACGGTGTCATTAAGTTAGTTGAACGTCAGTTTGATGCGCATGCGCCTATTACCGATTCAGTCTTTTGGTGAGGCAGATGGTTCAGAGCTGCCGAGACTGTTAGCAACCCAGCTAGTGATGCGCCTATCACCGTCGTCTTGTATGTTCCGAACACACGGAAAATTGATCGATCAAAAGTTCAGAGCAGAGTTCTCCACACATGAAGCATGTGGCAGCCAGCACAGAATCAAGATCCTACTTAGCAAATTAACCCCCTCATATGGTCACATGCTCAGTAGCTCTCTGTGGCTTGCAGGGAATGATGAAGTTATGGCAAAGGAGGTAGGCGCTGTCATGATTGTCTGGGAATTATGGCATGGTACGGTGACTTGAGAGACTTATATGGAAACGAGATGATTTTTGTCGTAGGTGTAAGCATGCGTATGATGGTTACTGGAGGGAACGAATGTACTAATGCAAGGCAAGAGTATAAAATAGTTTACCTAGTAGTTATGTAACACCTCATATAACGTTAGTATTATTTTACGTTGCTAGTTTAATTGCAACATAAGTTTTATTTTAGTGATTGTTGGAATTTGAGGCGGCCCTACTAAGTTGAGGATCTACACCAACTCACTCCAGAGTCGGTCAGCTTCTAGTTAGTTAGTGTACCGGGTCCTTTTGACGGCAGAGCCGCCTTTTGCTTCCGGGAGGCAGAGCCTACCAACAGATGAAGCTGGCTTCCAGGTGGCAAAGCCAACCTTCGATGAAGCCCAGACCCTTTTGTGATCCCGGGTGGCAGAGCCAACCTTCGATGGATCACAACTTATACACTAAGTACTTAAATTTAACCGGAAGACTAACACTTATAAGACGCTTACCTTATTGAAGGAACAAAGGAACACACACCTAGCACACTCTACCTATGCTTACTTCTACCATGCCCTTGGATGTGTGTGGGATGGAGTGGAGTAGTATGGCATGGCAAGGGGTGGCACCCTCCTTATATAGGCACTCATACCCTCTTGGATGAGTGACACATGTCACACTCTAGGAGGTTCCCTACAAATATCTAAGTTCCCAACAAATATCTAATTCTAGAAAATTCTAAATTTTACCATGGCAAGAAAATATCCAAGCTTCTTGTCTCCTTATGATTCTTGTGGAACATTCTAGAACCTTGTCATGGTAACCAAAATTACGCCATGGTTTATCCTTATTTTTATAGAACCTTTTAGAAGTTTGCATTATAAATTTCAACACTCCCCCTTAATCATGATGAAAACTGGGATGTTACACTTGCCCCCCTATTTATGCAAATTTTTTGAACTATACTTTCATGGTCAGGTGCCATTATCATTTTTAGTTCTATGAAATTCTAATTTCATCCGAGAACTTTATGGCAAATTTTTGGAGTTCAGAGAATAAGCAATTATTGTTAAATTTTTACTGCAACTAGGCATGAGGTTCATGATTACTGTAGAATTTAGATTTGCGCCAGTTGCAATATGATCAACCTAAGTACATGTGCCATTATTGTGCTTGTAACTTAACAAGGAGTAGTGCAGCTGCTAAATTAGACTTGCAATGTCATCAGCTTGACTCTCTTTTTTCGTGACCGTGGCTGAGCATGTTTTTTATCAGCTTGACTCTCATTAGTTATAAACAACAAATGTCAGTACTGTTCAGAAAAAAAAGCCCTTCAAGTGTATTCACAAAAAATTTGCACCACTCGCTAGTAGCTACCACTTCAGAAGAAAGTATGGTATGCGCACGCTGGCGGCAACACATCAAAATAAGCTGAAATCTTGCAACGGGATTTTTTCAAAAACGTGACTTGCGTCGAGGAACAGAAAGTTCAGACTTCAGACAACTGAGTAGCACGTTTCATGGCCAAACAAATTGGCAAAGTAGGGATTCGTTGAAATAAGTTTTGGCGTTTTTTATGAATTTGTCGCGACGTGGTATTTAGACTCTACTTCCGGTTATCGAATTAAGAATGGAATCTTGCAGTGCGATTCCATTCAGTAGGTGACTAGACTTTTCAGTTGCATTCAGGTATCGAACAGGTATTGGGTTGCATTGCATTCAGGAACAGAGACTTCCATACAACCGGCGAGCAACATTTCAGAAGAGAAGTCAGGTTTCGAGCAAATTGACAGTAACAATTCAGTGGGGACGCATGCAATGTGCACGGAAATCAAATTAAGCTATATTCCTGCAAATCGGATTATAGTCAGGAAATGACTTGCGTTCAGGATCAGGCATTTCAGAAAACTGACTAGCAACATTTCAGGAGAGATGCCTCGTGACGGATCAACAGGGACTGGGTTACCGCGTGTTCGATCATCTGCAGATGTAGATGTAGGAAAGGTTCGGAGACGCAGGATTTGAAGCTTATCGAGTATCGAGTTGGTTGGTTGCTTCCTTCCGTAAGGGCGCGCGCCTCGCAACTGATCAAAACCTCCCAGGCGTCGAGGAACTCCAGAACGAGTACGGCGTGGCGCCGTGGTGCATCCGGTGCGCCGCGTCGAGCGGCATGGGCGCGAGCTTCACGGGTTCACGGCCTCCGACGAGGCGACGACCACTACAACATGAAGGGGACTCGGGCGGCCTTCTGTGGATAGGGCCACCAAGAGGACTTGCAACACCGCCGCCGCGAAGGTCCGTCGTGGCGGAGCGCAGCCTCCGCATCGCTTGCCTCGTCCCCGTGGCGGACGACATCGGAGCTTGCAGCGACGCACAACGTTCGTCTCGGGCTGGCGAGCAGCGGTCGCGGACGACCTTCGCCGCGCCGGTTCCTTTCACCGGTAGCGATACCGGACCTTCGGAGACTGCCACCACGCGGAAGGAGAGGCGAGCGTGCCGAGAACGGCCGGAACGCGACGGTGTCCGGCGAGACAACGACCCGAGGGGTGGACGGTAAATGAAATACCGTCCACCCCGGAGTCACTAACAACTGTCGGATCGAGATCGTACGGTCGATATTAGGAATGCAAATTATACCCCTTCTTCCTCGCTCGATCGTCGGCTCGTCGCCAACTCGCCATGCCTCGAGCTCGTTGCGCTCCGCAGAGGCGGGCCCAGCCCGGTGGCGCCGCCACGGTCCATCGACTTGGGCCCCCGCGACGACGACGAAGACGGCCTCGCCCTGGCCCTCTCTGTCGCCAAGCTCCCAGGACGCCAGAGTGCGCACCGAGGACGCGGTCGGCGCCTCAGCGGCGTGGCCACGTGCCGCGGCCACCTGGGCGCCGCCGACGTGCTGCTGGCCTTTCCGGGCATCCCTGGCGTGGTCGGCGCTCGAGGCCGCGTGGTTGGCGGAGGTCGCCGCTCCGATCGCAGCCACCGGCGAGGTTGTCGCGGTGTCAACTGACCGTATGTTTGCTTGAAGAGCGGGACGAGAAGGGTCGGAGCGGACCCGTCCCCGCGATTGTTTGGATGGAAGAGTAGAGGGTTGGGTTGGCTCTAGAGGAGAATATTCCTTCTAGGTGCGGGTAAACCCCGTTCCTCAGAAAATGGCGGACGGAGTGAACCCCCTCCCGTCCGTGAGCTCCGTCAGCACCCGCCGCCCGCCGCCTCCACCGCCTCATGCCGCGCCGCCCGCCGCCGATTCGCCTCCGACCCGCGCCGCCCATCCTCGTCGCGCGCGGCCGCCTCCGACCCGCACCGCCTGTCCTCGTCGCCCGCTGGCGGAGTGCGTCCGTGGCGGTTGAGCTCGCCCGCGGCGGAGCTCGCCCGCGGCGGCCCGCGCCCGCGGCGGCGGAGCTCGCCCGCGGCGGCCCGCGCCCGCGGCGGCCCGCGCCCGCGGCGGCGGAGCTCGCCCGCGGCGGCCGAGCTCGCCCGCGGCTGCCCGTGCCCGCTGCTACGGAGCTCGCCCGCGGGCGGAGCGCGTCCGTGGCGGCCGAGGCCGGCGGCGGCCGAGCTCGCCCGCGGCGGTGGAGGGCCGGTGCGCGCGGATCCGGCGGCGGTGGCGAGGGGGCCGGCGGCGGCGGGACGGGGCACGCCGGCGGCGGCGGGACGAGGCGAGTGGAGAGAGAGGAGATGGAGAGAGGAGTCTGACATGTGGGGCCCACTAACTCCGTTAGTGTTGCCATCCAACCCGTATTCCAATTCCCTCAACCAAACATGTGATGGGTTGACTCCATCCCAAAATCAGATCTACAAACCAAACAATAGATGGGTTGGCTCCGTTCTCAAAATGAGGGTTGGAGCCAACCCAAACCACTGATCCCGCAACCAAACACACGGTGAGAGTCTGAGACGACGTGTGTTGGTAGGTAGTTGTAGTTCTGCAAGGATAATCCGAGTGCTTAATTGGTAACTGGTCGCGTGCGTCTGCCGTAGCTCCTGCTGCTGAACGTCTTGATGATCAGCTCCTCCTGCTGGTACTGGACTGGTGCCATGATATGAATTTTGGTTGATGCATACTTTTTGGTTGATCCGAGCTGCCTCTTGATCTGCCACTGCACTAGCTACCTACTGCTAGTGCTCGCATCTTCAGATCTGCACCAACTTCATTCACTCATAAGCTTTATGCAAGCTCTACAAACAATAAGTTCAGCAGGGGGTGCAGCACGGAGCTTGTAAGGTCAACAAGGCGCAGGTACTTAGCCAAGATCAATTGCGCAAGTGCTGGCTAGAATTATCAGCACGACCATTACGAACCCACAGCCCCACACTTGCGTGGTTAATAATGCAGCAAATCTGAGCTAATAACAATGCAGTATACACGGTGTCATTAAGTTAGTTGAACGTCAGTTTGATGCGCATGCGCCTATTACCAATTCAGTCTTTTGGTGAGGCAGATGGTTCAGAGCTGCCGAGACTGTTAGCAACCCAGCTAGTGATGCGCCTATCACCGTCGTCTTGTCTGTTCCGAACACACGGAAAATTGATCGATCAAAAGTTCAGAGCAGAGTTCTCCACACATGAAGCATGTGGCAGCCAGCACAGAATCAAGATCCTACTTAGCAAATTAACCCCCTCATATGGTCACATGCTCAGTAGCTCACTGTGTACTGTTACTGACAAAATTTGCTCAACGTGTATAAACTGACCCGGTGAGTGGATTTGAGGACTTGTTGTATGGCCGTCAGTGCATGTATGGCAGACAACACATCTGAAAATCATCTAATAAAAAAATTTCAGAGTAGCTTGCGCCAGAATTCATGTGTTCATGTGGAATCAAAGTCCTAGAAATCAAAATGGCTGGAAAGTTTACAGCAGGTGTGACACTGACTAGGGGGAGGGGTCACAAAGCGTTCACAGATGGTGATCGTAATTCAGAAAAACTCAGACTTATGGAATCATTCAGCGTCACAGTAAGTCATGATCCTGCAAAGTCATATATTCAGGAAGTGTCTTGCATACAGGAACGGACGTGTCACAGAAGAACAGGACTGACATGAAAAATTTCAGTAGAGAAGCTAAAGAATCAGATAGTCTTTGATGCTGCAAATTGCAACAAAGGACAGAAAAAAGTCAACATTACTGAACAAATAACTGGAGTTAACTTGGCTCCAACTATTTCACCGATTGGGCATTACTGAATATTTTTTAGATGAGGGGACATGACTGATCATTTTCAGACAGGGGAGTCTCAAGTAGGCGAGCAAAGCAGCTCTGCAAAAAAATGCATGATGTCTAGGGATGAACTGAGTTATCGACATCGTGAATTCGTGATAGGCTGCGCACGCGCACGGCGCAGTTGCGCCCTCCGTCGAGCGGCCGCGCGCCTAGCCGCTTGCGCCTAGGACGGCCCAGGCGTCGAAGAACTCCAGCACGACGGCACGACGCATCCGCTGCAACGCGTGCCGCGCCGCGACGACCTCGTCCGTGGCGCGGCGCACGAGCCGGTCCGCCTCCGACGCCCACGCCGCCCTCGCCCGAAACCCCGGCGGTTTCCCAGAGACCACGTGGAGGATACGCACGGTCGCCGTGAGGTCCGTCAGCGCGGACCGCAGCCCCCGCAACGCCTCGGCGGCGTGGCCGACCGCCGCGGCGCGGCGCTCCTCCCACGCACGCCACCGCGCCCCGGCGTCGGTGTTGCGCCCCCGCAGCGGCCGCAGGCCGAGGAGCGTGGCGCAGAGCGCGAGGACGTGGCCGGCCGCGTCGTGGAGCGCGACGAGGCGCTTGACCTTGCGGTGGGAGGCGTCGACGGTCCGGCCGCGTGGGGTTGGGGGCCGGTTCCCGGCGTCTCTCTCCCGGAGCATGTCGGCGACGCTGTAGCCGCGGAGCCTCCGGTGCGTGGATTTGAGGCACTTGCTGACTCCTTCCCACTCCGAGGTGGCTACGCGCAGGAGGGTGCCGGGCGCCGTCCGCGCCAGCTGCCTCCACGGCTCCGAGCTCTCCCCCCGCCCTCGCTTCCTCGGGTTGTAGGCGAATACCCTGGCCATGGCTGCACGCGCGCGGAGTTTGTAGGGTGATGGAATGATGCGTGGAAGAAGACAGGTGGGAAATTTGTAGGTTGTGGGTGGGTAGCTTGCACGGGAAGCCGCCAGAAGCCCAGAACTCACCGTCTCGCTCGGTCGCGGGCAACCAGGCAAGCCAACATGGTCAGCGGGGAAAGGTTAGCATTTTCCGGGCCCACATGTCATTCTGTCCCGCCGTAACCGACATTGGCCCTCGTGCGTCGTGCCCTCACCAGGGTGGCTATTTCAAAGCACTCCGCCAATGGGATGCATCGGAAACAAACCGTCGAACACCTAGCGGGGGAAGGGGAACGGGGGGAGAGGAGGAGAGCGATGGAAAAGCAGGGCTACCCATGGAGGGAGTAGATCCTGAAGCTACTAGAGGAGGCAGGCGACCTCAGCGACAGTGCCTGCTCTCTGCTGGCCTCCGCGCTGCCGCACCTGGAGTCGCCATCGGCGTGGTGCACGAGCGACGCCAAGCACGGCGGGGTCAGACTGATCACGCTCGCGGAGGGCAAGCTCGAGGACGCGTCCAGCGAGCTGGCCAGGTGCGCGTCCAGCATGGAGGCGGCCGAGCTCCTCGATCGCCGCAGAGGACCCGCCACGCGCCATCCACCGGCTAGCGAGGCGGCGCTGTCGGCCTCCATGAACGAGGTCCCCGGAGCCCGAGCGCGCGTCGAGGAAGCGCTACGCGCCATCGACAGGTGCCGCGGTCACCTGGGCGCCGCCAAGCTGCTGCTGGGCCATCCGGACGGTCCTGGAGCGGACGGCTGCATCGAGGCTGAGCGCGTCGCCGTCGTGCGCGCGGTTGAGGCCGCGCTGGGTGCTCTGGGACTGGGAGGCGAGGGAGGTTGACGCGCGCACCGATTGGTGCCGCCGGCGACCGCGCGCGCGGCTCTCGCAGCGTCAACGGAGACGTATTTTGCGCTGTGAATTGTGCGCGCACGCGGTGCTTGATCGCTTGATGGGTGTTCTGAACAACTCCAATTTCCATATGGATCTTTTTGAACTCCCTGTTGTTACTTGATGCATGGTTGTTTCGTGAAACTCTTCTGAAATCAACCGAGTACCTGTTGATTGATTCGTTACATGCGTGTGAATGAATGCGTCAGAGACTCAGTTGTAGTAGAATTCGTTGCATGTTATTGTTCAGTAGCTGCGAAAAAACGAATGAGCTTGATCAGTTCAGTTGCCGCTGCGATTGCATCCAGTGACTGAACTTGTAAGCAGTTCGGCAATCAGCACAGCATGATTTCGTAGAAATGTCGATAGCAGTTGCGGATCCCAACAGAATTCACGTTCATAGTCATAGGCATGTCCATAGCAATTGCGGATCCTTTTGGCAAGTCCAGGGCATCAAAGTGCGATACAACTTTTCGTGCTAAGAGCATCGCTTGCTACTCAACTGAAATGTTATTGCCGAGTTGCACGAATTCTCTGTTCTGAAAAAGATGCAGTTAATAAATGCAGATAGACTGCTTGAAGTCCTACTGCTTACTGTCATGTTAGCTTAACATAAAGGAAAATGCCTGTGCCTTGATCAGTGCATGCAAAACTGCATCAGTAAATAAACTGGAGATTGTCCGTAACTGCAATCAGTGGTGCTCTTTGTGCATACCCAGCCACCATGGCAGTAGGCAGATAATATCCACCTAGATTAACAGAAAATTGTTTTTTTCAAAAAAAGATTAACAGAAAATTGTTACTAGTCATTACGCATCTCAATTGACACTGTTGAACTGAACTCTAAGCAGGCCAACAATGCATCCACATAAGCAAGGAACAAGCCATCAATGGAGTACAACATAAGTTTGAACTTTGAAACGTAAGATCAGAAGCTTTCGGAATGACATCATGCCGGGGCGCCCGAGCCACTGACTCGCTGAGATCACACCGAAACGATCACCTTCGATTTCTCCGCGACACGAGAGAGTAGAACAAACGCAAGCAGGCGTCCAGGTGACGAATCTAATGATCAATGTTGCGAATCCGGTAGGCCGGATAATTCACTTGGCGCCGCCGATGAAGCCGAACGCCGCCTCGCGCGCCACCGCGGTCTCCGCGACGAGCTCCCCCGCCTTCAGCATCGCTTCGCCGAGCTCCATGGCGCCGTTGAGCTGCTCGGCGAAGCAGGGGCTCTGCTCCCACGGTGCGGTGCTGTCGCCGCCCCCACCGCCGCCGCCGACCCCGTCCAGGGCCGCCAGGAGCGCGGCCGCGCGAAGGTGCCCGCGGGCGCCCTCCAGCCCGTCGTGCACGCGGGTGGCGATCCCGGCGGCCTTCTCGAGCCTCTCCAGCGCGCACCACACGCCGGGGTCCCCTGCGAGGTCGTCCACGGAGTCGAGCGGCGCGCTCGGGCAGGGCGCACCGCCCCGGAGCGCGAGGTGGCGGGCCGCGCCCATGCTGGCGAGGGCGAGGCCGAGCTCCGCCGAGGCGCCCTCGAGCGCGCCCTGCGCCTCCTCCGCGCAGGGCCCCTCGTGGCGGCGCCAGGTCCGCAAGTCGGCGTCCACGACCTCGATCGCCCCGAAGAGCAGCCCGTGGACCCTGTCGCAGTGCCTGGCCGCCAGGACCAGCCGCCGCTGGAACAGGCCCTTCCAAGTGAACTCCACCTCCACCTCCATCTCTGATCTCTCTGCTCGCCGTCTCTTCCTCCCTCGGTGTCGGTGCTCGATTCGGAAAGCCCTGGGGAGAGGTTTAAATAGCCGCAGCCCGCACCGCCTCACGCCGGCAATGGCCAGCCTGGCAAGTCCACCGCTCCATCGCGGTCCACCGCCATCCCTCTCTCTCCCCGGTGTCGGTGGCTGGCTGGCTGTTTGGTTTCTGGAAGGCGGCGCATGGCAGCGGCGTGCTCTGAAGTAGCCACCACGGCGGCGGGTGGACCCCACGGCCGTAACGAACAATTCACCTCGCGCCGGAGGTGAAGCGGAAATGACCCGGGGTAGAAATGGTGGGGTCATTTTGTCAGTGAGTTGAGGTAGACGGTGAATTCCTTTCAGGTTTTCGGACGAGGCGCGGTAAAAGTCTCCGCCTATAAATTTCGTCCCCGCCCCCGGATGGCACCAGCGGATGCGGGTGCGGGTTTGACGAAAATCCGCCCGTAGACAAATCCGCAGGGTTGGGAAAAAATCCGTCAATTTTTGCATCCGCACCCGCACCCGCGGGTTTCGGGCGGGTTTCGGGTGTCCGCGGGTGTGACAACAGATATAATAAAAATATACAAATCTGTCAATTTAAATAGTCAAACATCACATTTTTATAAATAATAAGGGCAAACAAACGACAAATTCATAAATTTAAAGTAATAAAGACAAACTAATAACAAATCCATAAGATTTTGTGCTCATTTTATCGTTAGGATAATTAGGTTAAGCCTTATCTAAGCACACTGGGATGGAGTTTCTTTGTTTGCGGACGGGTGCGGATCCACCCACGGATGGAATATCGAACCCGTGGGTGAATCCGCACCCACATCCGTCGGGTCTAAAATCCGCGAATACCCGCATCTGCGGGTGCAATTGACATCCCTAATACACACCGCCACAAAGCCACGAACGCTCGCCCAACCCAAGCCAGCCAAAGCCAAGGGGAGAGAGGAGGGGGGGGGGGGGGGGGGGGGCGGCCATGGGCGAGTGGACGAAGCTGGCGGATAGGGTGCAGAGAACCCTCCTGGCCATCGCCGACGGCACGAACATCTCCGAGTTCTTCTCGCTCGTCGACGCCGCTTACCTGAAGCTCGCCACGATCGTCGACATCTCGCGCAGGACCCTGATGGGCGCCACGGACGCCGAGCTCGATGCGATCCGCAGCCCACCGCCCCACGGACACAGCACCTTCGACCTCATCGAGCGCGCCCGCTTCCACTTCGATCTCTTCAGGGGGCGGCACGCCATGGCCGGCCACTTCTTCGCCCTCTACGGCGCGCACCTCGGCCTCCTCCAGGGCGACCCGCTGTGGCAGACCTGGGAGGGGCACCACGCCACCGCCATCCAGAACGCCGACGGCGCGCTGCAGAGGCTGCGCTTCGCTGCCGCGAGTTGTCAGGCGTTGGTGGACGCCTATGCCACGGCCCGGTCGTTTCATCCCTGGTCGCCGGCCTGGATCGCGTGGGTCTCGGCCTGGCAGAGCCTCGCGCTCCGCGCCACCTCTGGGGTCACCAAGGTGGTGTTCATGGTGCGCCTGATGCGCCGCCCATGTTTTACCAATCAGATCGACGCTTGCCGGAAGAATCTACTAGTGAGAAAGCTTGTGCTTGTAGATGAACATGTGAATTTGTGATTCGTTGGTCTTTCATTTCGGTGGAATAATGGGATTAAAGTGCCCTCGAATCTTTGTCAATTTGTGCATGTCTGCTTTTCTTAGGTTACTTGTTTTGCCTACTAAATTTTGCATCTGAATTCCGGCGCAAGCTGCTATACTTGCTTATTGTTTGATGATGCTGTGTGAGTGTGTGGTTTGCATCCACTTTCGATCAGTTTAATTTTCTGCTGAAACTTGAGCACCGTTGTGCATTGATCATCAGAAAAACATCGTTTCAAAACAGATAAAGGACCCATACCGCCCAAGACAGCGATTCAAAATAATTGAACACCGGGCTTGTTGCCTTGTTCATTGCATTGTTGGTTGTGTTTTATCATCGAATTTTACCACCAAACTCTGATTGTTTAGATTCTCTAATTAGTAATTACCATTCATTTGTGTACTTGGAGAAATGTCCGTTCCTGAATTCATGCCGCTTTCTGAATAGATGCCTTTTCAAGATGACAACTCCGGTTCGTATCCAGAAAGGAAACCGTATACGACGTCACGATTACAACGAGTCGGAGTCGCTTCTCGGTGGTCCCGTGGGGCCCAGTTAGATCCGACTCCGAGTCCATGAGTGCGATGGCTGGGGACGCTTCTATGAGTTCTATCTATAAATCTAGACGCAGGTTCTCTCCGACGAGACGAACAGCCACAAATAGAGATCCAATCCAATGGAGGAAGCAACAGGATCGGAGATCGGGGGCGACGAGCGCAAGCCAGACGCGGGGGAGAAAGCTACGCCAAATAGCCGCTCCGCTCCTCCGCCGCGGCGGTGGAGGAAGAAGGATATGACGCCGGAGGAGTGGAGCGCTGCGATGGCGTTTATTGAGGCGGCGGTCGACGACTTGATGGTGTACATGGACATGACGGAAGAGGATGTGGAAGACGAGTACCGCCGGGCAGGCAAGCTCCACAAGTACGATCCGGAGATGGAGCTGAAGAAACGCTACGCCAGAGTCGCCAAGAAACATCCGCCGCCGCCAGGCATGGTCCCCAAGATGGATGAGTATCTCAAGCTCATCGAGGACGAGGACTAGAAGATCAGCCGATCGGGATAAGTCATTATTGCACACGGTCAAAATTGCCTCAAGCATGTCGAGGAGTAGGAGTTTTTGGGTAAATCTTAGATGATCTGTTACGTGTTCGTTGAACCGTCCTCATCAATTGTTGAGATACGGTCCTATGCTATCTTGAATTCGTAGCATGTCAATCAATGATATGCCTAATAAATACTAATGTGTTGATGCAGAAATAACAGTTTCTTTGTTCTAAACCAATTAGGCTGATGTGTAATATTTGGTCAGAATTCAGATGCATGGTTTTCTTTTCTGCCAGAAATAACAGGGTTGTGTGGGCAAGCACCTCTATTCATCCCTGGCTCCCTGCAAGCCAGGTTGTTAGTTTCCCTAGATTTTACGGGCGGCTTGCCGAGTTGCCGTAAGAAACTACTAGTGAGAAAGCTTGTGCTCGTAGAGTTTTAGATAAAGGATTAAACCAGCCTCCTTATCCATCTTGTGAATATATACGGCAAAAATTAAGAGTTTTTAGACTCTAAACCTCAAATGAGAGATTTTACAAAAATAAGAAAGAAATATATAAAGCAAAGAAAAAAGATAGAAGATTAAGTTTCAATCTTCTTATTCGTTCCCGCTTTAATCTTGTAATATCTTCATGCAGCACCAATCCATCACATCTCTCATCTATTTAAAAATTTGATTTTCGGATCGTCTATTTCTTGGCAAATCTTTTCACATCAACCTCCACCGTGCAAGGGTGTAAGGAAATATCGACATCGCCTCCAGGAAGGGAGTGTATGTGAATAATTCTATCATATCCATGTAAGCTGCGAGGAAGGAAATCTAAAATTTTCCTTATCTTTCTCTGGTATTTTGAGTGATATTGCTACTGCTGTTGTTTCATTAGTTGGAAAGAATATGGAAGAAATCCAAAAAAAAAAACATGTATACGCCGCTTACCTGAAGCTCGCCACGATCGTCGACATCTCGCGCTGGGCCCTGATGGGCGCCACGGACGCCGAGCTCGATGCGATCCGCAGCCCACCGCCCCACGGACACAGCACCTTCGACCTCATCGAGCGCGCCCGCTTCCAGTTGGATCTCTTCAGGGGGCGGCACGCCATGGCCGATCGCGTCTTCGCCCACTACGGCGCGCACCTCGGCATCCTCCACGGCGACCGGCTGTGACAGACCTGGGAGGGGCACCACGCCACCGCCATCCAGAACGCCGACAGCGCGCTGCAGGGGCTGCGCTTCGCCGCCGCGAGTTGTCAGGCGTTGGTGGACGCCTATGTCACGGCCCTGTCGTTTCGCCCCTGGTCGCCGCCCTGGATCGCGTGGATTTCGGCCTGGCAGATCCTCGCGCTCCGCGTCGTCTCTGGGGTCACCAAGACGGTGCTCATGGTGCGCCTGATGCGCCGCGCTGTTCTTGCGGAGTACGTTGCCGCCTACATGGTTCTCGATAATGCAAACACCTCTGTTCATCACTGCCTCCCTGCAGGCCAGGTTGTTAGTTTCCCCATGTTTTACCAATCAGATCGACGCTTGCCGTAAGAATCTACTAGTGAGAAAGCTTGTGCTTGTAGATGAACATGTGAAATTTTTGATTCGTTGGTCTGTCATTTCGGTGGAATAATGGGATCGATGTGCCCTCGAATCTTTGTCAATTTGTGCATGTCTGCTTTTCTAAGGGCCTTGTTTGGATGCGCGCTAGAATCCTAGCGCTAGAAGAAAATCTTTCTCGCATGAAGGATTGAATGAAGTCTATTTGCAAAATCTTTTTAGGAATGGGTGTAACTTTTCGCGACGAATCTAATGACGGTAATTAATCGATGATTTGCTACAGTGATACTACAGTAACCATCATCTAATCGCGCGATCAAAGGTCTCATTAGATTCTTTAGGGTCACTAGTGCGGGGGTTCTGGAGTTGATTTTGTAAACTGATTTGTTTGACACCGTAATAAGCAGTCAAAGTGTCACTATTCACTAACGCGCTACAAAACCAAACAGGGCCAAGGTTACTTGATTTGCCTACTGAATTTTGCATCTGAATTCCGGCGCATGCTGCTATGCTTGCTTATTGTTTGATGATGCTGTGTGGTTCGCATTCACTTTCGATCAGTTCAATTTTCTGCTGAAACTTGAGCACTGTTGTGCATTGATCATCAGAAAAACATTTGTTTCAAAACAGATAGAAGACCCATACCGACCATCACAGTGATTCAAAACAATTGGTCACCGGGCTTGAGGCCTTTCATTGTTGGTTGTCTTTTATCATCGAATTTTACCACCAAACTCTGATTGTTTAGATTCTCTGATGAAAAATTACCATTCATTTGTATACTTGGAGAAATGTCCGTTCCTGAATTCATGCCGCTTTCTCAATAGATGGCTTTTCAAGATGACAACTCCGGTTCCGTATCCAGAAAGGAAACCATATACGACGTACACGATTACAACGACTCGGAGTCGCTTCTTGGTGGTCCCTGTGGTCCGATGGTGCCTAATTACAAGATCTGAGTCCATGGGTACGAGGGCTTGGGAGGATGATTCTATAAATTTAGACGCAGGTTGTCTCCGACGATACCAACAGCCACAAATAGAGATCCAATCCAATGGAGGAAGCAACAGGATCGGCGATCGTGGGCGACCTGCGCCAGCCATACGTGGGGGAGAATGCTACGCCAAATAGCCGCTCCGCTCCTCTGCCGCGGCGGTGGAGGAAGAAGGATATGACGCCGGAGGAGTGGAGCGCTGCGATGGCGTTTATTGAGGCGGCGGTCGACGACTTGATGGTGTACATGGACATGAAGGAAGAGGATGTGGAAGACGAGTACCGCTGAGCAGGCAAGCTCCACAAGTACGATCCAGAGATGGAGCTAAAGAAACGCTACGCCAGAGTCGCCAAGAAACATCCGCCGCCGGCCGGCTTGGTCCCCAAGATGGACGAGTATCTCAAGCTTATCGAGGACGAGGACGAGGACGAGGACTAGAAGATCAGCCGATCGGGATAAGTCATTGCACACGGTCAGAATTGCGTCAAGCATGTCGAGGAGTAGGAGTTTTTGGGTAAATCTTAGATGATCTGTACGCCCACATTTTCAATTTAGGAACCTAAAATAAATTTAATCAGTTTTGTTATAGGTTCGATAAGATTTTATTTCATTTATCTTGCTTTTAGAACATTTATCGTGAGAATGGAATAAACTACTTAGTCTTAAAACGAAATATAGGGTTATATAGGTTTTGTGCACTTCATGCTGCTTTGCACTGTTTTATTGATTGTTGTTCGATTTGAATCCAAATTCTCTGAATTTGAATTTGAGTTGAATTGCTTGTTCTTAAATCCAAGGTTCTTTTTCTTCTTCTCCTCTCAGCCCAACCCGACGCCCTCGGATCGGCTGATGATTGCCGATGTGAGATCTCGTGTCCGACCCAGACTCTAGCCTGAGTCCCGGATCGGCTGATTTGCCGATGTGGACTGGCGAGAGCCGATCCCAAGGATCCGAGTTCGACCAGCTTACGCGTGCGCCCTTTCCTTCTTGGCCCGCACGTTGAGATCCGACCCCTGCCCTATAAATATCGCCTCCCTTGATCCCTCTTGATCCATCGAGCTTGCAGCCGCCGCCTTACAAGCCCTAGCTCTAAAACCCGCCGCCGCCTCTGGAGCCCGGAAGCTTGGAGCATGCATCGCGCCGCTGTTCATCTGCAACCTCGTCGACTTCGACCCTCGCCGGAGCTCCGTGTGGTGGTGACGACGCTGACCGATCTTATCTTTTCTTCTCTTCTCTTTCTTTCACTGTATCGCGTGTGTAGTCGTTTGCCAAAGTTCCGTCTCGTCGTTCCGCCGCGTTACACCTTGCGCAGGCCCTGCTAGTGTTTTGCCGTCGCCTCGCCCGACCTCGGTGCGACGCCTCCGCCTCGCCCGACCCCCGCGTCAAAATGTCTGCCTCGCCCGACCCCCGCGGGAGCTCGCCGAGCTTCCGACCGCCAGCCAGCGTCGCTGACCTCCGCCTGATCTATTTTGAATAGAACCCGCTATCCGAGGACCTTAGTTTTACTTTCTGACCCTCGGGTATAAAGTTTAGTTATGTTTTGAACCTCGGTTTCTTTAATCAGAGCCCTTTCTATCTCAAAACTTTCGCAGATGAACCTCTGAAATACCGTTTCAGCCGTACTTTATCATTTTAACTCTGTTTTCAATGATTCTTGAGCTCACGCGATCCTTGTAATGTGTACCTTA
Organism: Panicum virgatum; assembly: GCF_016808335.1. NCBI lineage: Eukaryota > Viridiplantae > Streptophyta > Magnoliopsida > Poales > Poaceae > Panicum > Panicum virgatum. The sequence goes on along the minus strand of NC_053149.1, from coordinate 7,093,389 downwards.
GTTCTGTAATCTCGTTTTGTTTGTTTATGATGATTGGTGTACTGTTTCTTATTGTGTTTGCTTGCTTGTATGTGCTCGTGTGATGCGTTAGACGACGCGCCGTTCGAGGGACAGCAAGGTCAGGCCATTGAAGACACTGAGCCGCAGCAACAGCAGCAATTTGACGAAGGCAAGTGGACCCTTGATCATGCTTGTTATCCCAATTATTTACGAAATATTCACATTTACTTTATATGTGTGCATGTGTCTATAATATGATGGGACCCAAAATTAAGGATATGCCTAGCTTGTTTATTCCATCCTTGATTAGCTATGCTAGTTGCTTCTACTGGAATAAGGTTGGTTACTTGGAAACAATGATACACTGGTTAATGTTTCATGTGCTGGAAATTCTGTTGTTAAACAAGATTATATGATTTAATTGGAACATGGAGAACCACCCAGGAAAACAGTACAACCACAATACTATATGGCTCTAGTCCTGGCTAATTAATTAGAAACTCTAGCTTGTGACAATCTTACCGAAAGAGCAAGAGGGGATGCATTGATGGGGTATAGCTCGGCCCTCTTGAGGCAATGATTTTGTTTATGGTCCTTTGCTAAGGTTCCACCTCATTAGGGAGTGTTATGACTACTTTGGCTTCAAACCTTAGCAGATTGTCATGGGTTAGGGAATCTTTGTAAAGGCCTCGTAGTGAACCTCTCGCCACTCACCAAAGGAAGTGTTTAAGGGCTTTGCAAACCCGGGCGATATAGGGGAACACGAATTGTGGGTAAAGTGTACAACCTCTGCAGAGTGTAAAACTGATATATCAGCCGTGCTCACGGTTAAGAGCGGCTTGAACCCTCACATGATAATTGAACTAGAAGATGATATAAATCAGTACTGTTCTTTGGAGATGTTGTGTTACTTCATATACTTATTTATGGGTTTTATGGTATAAATTTATATTTAGTTAAAGCTTGCTAATAAAACTTGATCAACTAAAAGTACTTATCACAGTCAAATTGTGTCAGCTATTCCTTGGTTTGGCTTTACATATAGCATAGTCTATTTTCCCTTCCACTTGTTGAGTACCAACCATAAAAGTACTTACCCTTGCATACCACTGTTCAGACCAAGATAATTGCCCGGAGTTTCCAGAAGATTTCGAGGATTTCTAGGCGTATGTCTCCCAGTCATCTGCCTGTGAAGTTGAAGATCCGTTGTTACTCTAGAAACGCTATTTATTCGTTTAAATCTATGACTTTCGGTCTTGTAATAAAGTTCTTAATACTCGCTTTACGATTTGGCAATGTAATGGTATTCACTTTATTAGTCTATCATATGTATGGAAATTGATCCTGGCATATATATGAGAAGCATTCGGTTTCTTTTCTAAATCGGGTGTGACATGATCTGTTACGTGTTCGTTGAATCATCCTCATCAATTGTTCAGATAAGGTCCTATGCTATCTTGGATTCGTAGAATCGATGATATGCTAATAAATACTAGTGTCTTGGTGCAGAAATAACAGTTTCTTTATTCTACTAGTTGAATGCCTTTGCTACATGTGATGAATTTTTTTAATAAAAACTATTTGTTATAGTTGATTGTCCGTGTGTTGTGATGATGGCAAAAAAATTCATGAGAATTTAAAGTAATTCTAGCAGTGAGAGTCGATAAATCTTTAACACAATAAGCGGCACTATATAGACACTCATAAAACTTATATACTTCGTTGTAGCACTCATCATGCCAAAGCAACTTTTTTTTAACAAGGGAAAAGCGGCCTCATTTACAACAAATTGGTAGGTTGCAGCCATATAAGTTTGAAAAAAAGCAGCACATAGGCTGCAGCATGTCACACCACACGCGTTACAAAAAGAAGAAACATACTGAAAAACAAGATAGCCGACTATCCAGTAATCCTGTTTCTAATCTTCCATCCAAAGTTGTTGAAACGTGATCTCGGTTGCTGCCAACACTTCCTCGGGATAGATCTCTCTTCCTCTTTAGATAGGATTGACCAAGACCTGATCCAATAAGCCCCCCTGAAGATTACCTGCAAAGGAGAGTTAGGGATAGACCTCTCTTCCTCTTTAGATAGGATTGACCAAGACCTGATCCAATAAGCCCCCTACCTGCAAATAAGAGTTAGTGGTAGAGTTCTTGAAAATCACATCGTTTCAATTCAGCGCGGCCTTGACGCCGTCGTGCTGGGCGGTGAAGTGCTCACCCCCGGCGCCGAGCACAGTGGCGGAGCCCTGTAGGGGCCATAGAGGGCTCCGGCCCCCACTTGGCACGCAAAATTTTTTTGAAGAGAAGAGCAGAGAGCTCTGCAATCCATTCAATAACAAGTCCAGATGCGGTCCTCTCAACACACAAGTCCAGCTCAACACACAAATCCAGGTTAATTGTGACATAGTTATCATAGTAGTTCATCAACCAAAACTTATTTCTATGGAACTTTTGTATATATTGGTTTGAAGTTGGTAGATTGGCCCCCTCTATATTTTGCTTCATGCTCGCTTTTGTATATATTGGTTTGAAGTTGGTAGATTGGCCCCCTCTATATTTTGCTTCATGCTCCGCCACTGGCCGAGCAAGCCGTCCACGCCAGGGAGGACTGGGTCGGCGGCAAGCAGGCTGTCGGCCGTCCGGAGGTGGCCGCAGCACCACTCCACGCCGTCGCACGCGTCCTCGGCGATCAGCGCAACCCCTGGCGCTCTGGAACAGGCTCAGAGCGAGCCACACGGGGTGGTGGTCGCCGCTGGGGACGTGCTGGGCGGAGGCAAGCGGGGTCACCAGGTTGGCCGCGGCGCCGCGGACTGCGAAGAGCTCGACCGCCTTCATCGAGCACGCGGCGAGCGCCTCGGACTGCGAAGAGCTCGACCGCCTTCATCGAGCACGCGGCGAGGGCGAGGTCGTCGGACGCGCCCGTGAGCATGGCGCGCACGAGCTCCATCCGGGGGCGCACACCCGGCGCGTCGGCGATTGGGCTGCTGGGGACCTTGAACTTCGCCCACCGCAAGCTCGCCGCGTTCATCCGCGTGGTGCGCAGCCTTCAGAGAGGCGACGGCGATGCGATCAACTGGGACGACGTCCGGGAGCAGCCGAACGCCGGCACGGTGCTCGACGATGCCCGCCGCGAGCTCCACAGCATGGCCAGCGTGGTTCCTCTGTGGCGCGCGCCTGGTCCCCGAGGCCGACCCGCTGGGGAAGTCCTGGGCAGGCCACTGCGGCGAGACCTCCGGCCACGGCTCCCGGGCGCTGCAGAGCCTGCGCGCTGCCGCCTGGCATGTCCGGGCGAGCAGGGACGCCCTCCTCATGGCCCGGTTGCTTGCTCGCTATGCTGAGAGCTCGCCGTTAGGATTCTTCAGATGAACATGTGTGGTTGCTTTGATCTTTGAGATAATTGGATTCGATGCGGATTAACTCATGATCCCTCATCCGTTGAACAAAGCATATCTTCTTCTGCAACTTTGCACAACGCCATGTTCTCTCCTGGAACGTTCATTAGTATTAAATTAGTAAATTGTGTACTCGTTGCAGCAAATGGTTTTCTGAGTACAAAGGTTTCTGAATGGTTGGCTGTAGTTAATTTTTTATGGTGCCACAGCATTGCCTGATTGTTCACTGAAATGTTACTTCGACTTGTCTGAAGTACTGAAACGTCTGTTTCTGATTGGTCAATCAGGACGAGGCCAAAACACAACGCTCATGTGTAATTTCTTAAACCTACATACCAGTCAGCTCGCAAGATTGAGCTGAAAAAACAGTAAGAAAAAACAGTTAGTTCTTATTGGTTGTGAACTTGTAGTTGTAAATTTGCAATTGGTTTCCAATATACATAAGATGGAGTTCTAACATTCCGAGGAAAGAACCGCAATGCGCAGTTTGACAGGGCCATCAATTAAGTTGTCATCTTGCAATGCCATCTATTTCTATTCATAAAGCGGCATGAATTCAGGAAGGGACATTCCTCGCAAGTACATAAATCAGTGGTAATGTCACATCAGGGAATCAAAAAGATCAGAGTTTGGTGGTAAAATTGGATGATAAAAGACAACCAACAATGAACAAGGCAACAAGCCCTTGACCAATTGTTTTGAATCACTGTGATGGTCGGTATGGATCTTTGGTCTGTTTTGAAATGATGTTTTCTGATGATCAATGCACAACAATGCTCAAGTTTCAGAAGAAAATTAAACTGATCCAAAGTGAATGCTAACCACATAGCATCGTCAAACAATAAGCAAGTATAGCCAGCTTGCGCCGGAATTCAGATGCAAAATTCAGTAGGCACATCAAGTAACCTAAGAAAAGCAGACATGCATCACCAAATGGATCAAGATTCAACGGCATTTTTTACCCATTATTCCACCGAAATGACAGACAACGAATCACGAATCCACATGTTGATCTACAAGCACAAGCTTTCTCACGAGTATACTGTTACGGTAAGCACCGAGCATTCGAACTGATCGGTAAAATCTCGACAGGTGAAACCTGTACTCTGTCTTTAGCTGGCCTGCAGGGATGTATAGTGGGGATTGCATTGTCGAGAAGCAGATAAAGCTCCATCCATACTCCTTCCATATCAATCCTCAGGTTTCTCTGCAAGGGAAAAGCGAACGTTCTCACATTAGCGCCCACACACGCACACACACTATATTGGTCATGTATCAGAACTAAAACCGTGTACCAAACGAAAGTGCATACCCTCGACATCCAGATTCATTGGCTCCAGCTCCAGCATCTCCCTCATGTGGTCGCGCTCTCTTACCAGCTTTCTGCGCGCTTGTTGGTTTACTTCCTCGGTTAGTTTCAGATGCACCTTTCTCAGGGCGTTCTCCAATCCGTTTCTTTCATTAGCTGGGCGTGAAATTTGTCTTGCCATTTGAGACGGCGCCGCCAGAAGATGAGCAAAAGGATTGGGGCCGTTGACTTGGACGATGTTCCCTTTGTTGCCCCTAAGAAGATGAGTGGGCACCTTTCCAGATCCTCCTGGAGCATGAAAATTGAACCTCTCGTCAGATAAATGGACACACAGAGTCGCACAGACCACCAGATTTGAGATCACAGCAGGCAAGTACACTACATTCTAGTCTACAGGCTACAGCTAGCTGCACTATTCATTCATTTCAGGCAGACAGTAAGCAGAGCGTACCATCGGATGAAGGATCTCCCCTGAGAAGAAGCGTTCGTGGGAGCTCCCACGCGTCGACGAAGCGGGAGTACTGGAACTTCAAATCAGCCTGATGGCTCGAGTTGATGATGCAACCCTGCTCGCAGGCCACGACCCGCCTCGCCCGCACGTCCAAGCCGAAGATCGACGCGCCCTCAAAGAAGAAGACGACACCATGGTTGTTAGGATGGATGAAGGCGAGCGACGGCACCTTCCCAGGCGTCAGGCCGGCGGCCGTGTAAGTGTCATGGGCCCAGATGTCGGCGAAGGATGCCTTGTCCTCGAACCTCCAATGTGGCGGGACCCCCGGGTCGACGAGCGTCCACATCCAGACGGCGAGGTCGTCCTGGGCAGCATCGTCGACGGCTGCTGGGTCGTAGGAGAGTCCCCGCACCTCGACGTAGCGCAGCTCGCCCTCGCTGGGCCTGACGAGACGGCGCTTATCCAGCAGGCTTCGGCTTGTTACCGCCTTCATCTCGCATCCAACAGGGAGGGGAACAAGCCGCAGGTTGGGCTCCTTGAGGAACGGGTCGCAGAAGAGAATGCCGTAGGCGGCGTCGACCCACCAGAGGAGACCGCCGTGGTAGAGGACGCCATGCGCTCCCCATGCCTGGTGATGTGGGGACGAGGCGAGGCACTTCGTTCCCCACTCCTGGGTGGCGGTGGAGTAGTAGAGCAGACTCTCGTAATGGGTAGCGGAGGCCGGCTGCAGCTGCGCGACCATGTAGTGTCCCAGCCGGTGGGGGTTGGGGATGAGGCCGACGCTGCGCCGTCGCGGGTGCAGCTGCACCCCCAGGTCGGCGGGCACAGCGGGGAGTCTGGCGGCGGTCCTGGTGTGGGCGTCGCATAGAAAGTAGTCGAGGTCGCAGGTGCCCTCGTCCTGGCTTGCGTTGAATAGCAAGCGGGCGGAGCAGTCGGTGGCGGCGATGTTGGGGAGCGGGCGGGGCGGCCAGCTGGTGCCGGCGGCGATGCGCTTGGGGACGAGCAGGTACGAAGGACGAGGTGGGTCGTGGAGGTCGAGCAGGAGGTCCGTGTCTGGGTGGATCCTCTCGTCCCCGGCGCCGACGACGACGGGGATGGTGGAAAGGACCACCCATGGGCGCTGCTGCTCGGACACCTCCCGCTCCGCCGCTTCCTCGCCGGCGCGCGACGACTCTGCCACGTCAGACGACATGGCTGGCGCCTGGCGCGGCTCGAGGCGCTGGGCTGGATGGGGTTTGGTACTTGGCAGGTTGATTTGGTTCTGATTCGGGTGGCCGCTGCCTGCTTCAGGGGAGAAGGGGAGAAGGGCGAGGATTTATAGGCCGGCCAGGCAGCGGAACGGAGCAGAGCAGAGGGGGGTTGCGGCCGTGGGTCCAAACAAATGGTCGAACACCCACCGCGCGCAGCTCCGCGAGTGGGAGAGATGGCGTGGAGGCACATGGAAGGGGCGGGTCCTGAAACGGGGTGGAAGGCCGTTGTAACGGGGGGCCGGGCTGCTCGCCGGCGCGGGGACGCACCTTGCGTTGCCGGTACACGGCGCCCACGCGCCGGCCGCGCACGTCCAGCGCGTCGGCGACGTGCACCGGCAACGCGAGGCGCTGCACCGCGTCGATGAGCACCCCGCAGGCGCGGACGCAGCGGCGTTCCACCGCCATCTCTCTCTCCGCGCGCGCACGGTGGCTGTTCTACTGTTTGTTTCTTGTCGTCGCGTGCTCTGAGATTGCCAGCCTGGCAAGGTGGACCCCGATGCCGTAACGAACTTTTTCCTCGCGACGAAGTGACTCCTTGAAGCTTGTCGCCCAAGGCAACATGCGTTTATCTCACCGGCGGCCGCACGCAGCACGCTTGCAACCCGAGTTTGTCCGAGACAAGCGAGCGGAGGAGAATACGAGAGCAAGAGATAGAGGAGAGCTCGGCGAGGAATGGAGGAGCGGACGGAGCTGGCGCGGACGGTGCCGGGCACGCTCTTGCGCGTCGCCGAGGGCACGATCGGGCTGCAGGGGAGTGGGAACCATGGACTCCGCCCACCGGAGGCTCGCCGCATTCATTCACGTGGCGCGCGGCCTTCAGAGAGGCGAAAGCGACGCGATCAACTGGCACGACGTCCGGGAGCAGCCGAACGCCGGCACGGAGCTCCGACGACACGACGTCGTGCCAGGAGATGGAACGTCTGGCGCAGCGGATGCGCTACGCGGTTACGATGGAGTTTGGAAGACGCCTGGATGGTCCTGCGGGTCATGCGTTTTTGCAGTTCGTTCGGTCGAATATCCTTGCTGAGATCTCGCCGCGAGAATTCCTGTATGTCTGTCGTCTGTAGATTCCTGTATGATCTTTGAGATGACTGGAGTCAATGCGAACTAACTCTTGATCTGTGTGATGCTCTCTCCTGGAATGTTAATCATTAGCACTAAATTGTGTTCTCGTTGCAGCAAATGGTTTTATTAGTACAAAGATTTCTGAATGGTTGGTGCCTTGGTGGTTCTTAATTTGATGGCGCCTCAGCATTGCCTGATTGTTCACTGAAATGATACTTCGACTTGTGTGAAGTACTGAGACGTCTGTTTCTGAATGGTCAATCTGGATGAGGCAGAAACACAATGATCATGTGTAATTCCTTTCACATACTTGCCGGTTAACACGCAAGATTGTGCTGAAGAGACTGTAAAAGCAGTTAAATTGGTTGTAAACTTTTAATTGTAAACCTGCAATTGGTTTGCAGTAGTCATCAACAACAATTGGTCGTAGTAGTAGGGAGGAACTGCAATGCGCACTTCTGCAGTTCCACGGGGCATCAGTAAGTTGTGATCCTGCAATGCCATCTATTCAGAAAAGCGGCATGCATTCAGGAAGGGATATTTCTCATAAGCACACAAACGAATGGTAATTTTTCATCAGAGAATCTAAAGAATCAGAGTTTGGGGGTAAAATTCGTGGTAAAAGATAACCCACAGTGAACAAAGCAAAGGTCCCGTAACCAATTGTTTTGAATCACTCTAATGGTCGGTATGGATCTCTGATCTGATTTGAATCATTGTTTTTCTGATGATCAATGCACAACAATGGAATGTCATCAAGTTCCGCAGTGCTCAATTTTCAACTGAAAATTAAAGGGTTAATTGGATATACACCGTTGCAAATATTCGACTTCGGAGACATACTATTTACAATTTATCTGTTTGGATTCATATCATTATAATTTCTTGGAATTTCTTCTCTACTTGTATCATATCATTTCTACGTCTAAAATGCTGTTAGACCCACGTGCAAACTACTGTATTTTCGTATACCCCAAAACACCCTCGCTATGTCTCTCTCCCCCTGACTGACGTGTGGGGCCCCTTCTTTGGTCACTGGTCAGCATCATCTCCTTGACTCCTGTCCCTCGGTTCCTTCTTTGGTCCTTCCCCCAACGGAGGCTGCCACCATGGTCAACGCAGCATGGCGAGCTCGAGCACCCGCTTCCTGTGCGCCTCCGCAGGGGCTTATCCTCCGGCAAGCATCTCTGCTACGGACGAATCGTCGGTCACAAGTACCTCCCTTCCCCTCCATGGCCGACTGCAAGTAGCTTCCCTCCCCTCCATGGTTGCCAGCGACAGCCTCCTCCCTCCCTGAGTCCCTGATCTCCTGCCTCTCCGAGCCTTGCCCCTAGGCATCCACGTCCGCGGTCGGATCAACGCTTTTCCACCTCCTCCCATGTCCATGGCGGCAATGGTGATCGGATGGACTTCTCGCCCAGGCCGCCATGGCCACGGCGGCACTTGTGCTGGTACGCCGCAAAGCGGAAGAGCCAAGGCCCTAGGCCCGCCGCTGCCGGGGAGCTCCATCACGTGCCAAGGTCGCTCCCTGACTTGAACTCCAGCAGCAGTAGTGCCAGACATGGTGGAAACGGCTGAACGGCACTAGTTGGTGTTTCCTGGGAAGGGCACAAGGCCCCCTCCGTGAGGTACTGACTACTGGGGTCCATCTTGGGCTTCTCTTCTTCTCCAATAGCGGCACAGAGGGACAGATTGGGAGAGTACAAAACCCGTGGATATGCTCTTTGGAGCCCTTCTTATGGGGAAATAAGATCGGTACTTGAATAAAGAGATATAGATAGAGAAAGATAGTTTTCATCGGAAAGGAGAGTTTTCACGTTAAGCAGTTTCACCGACCGTCACTTCTCCTTTCATCTTCCACTGCTAGTAATTGCAGCAAGACGCCATGCGCAGCTGCACTGGGAAGACGATTGGAGAAAGCAAGGATAGAGGTAGGGGATGACGTGTGGGCCCAATGTGGCAGCGAGTGGAGCGAAAGGATGTAGCAGGGGTATTTTGGGTGATATGAAAGTACAGTATTCTGCACATGAGTCCAACGGCATCTTAAGAATACAAAATGGCATGGTTCACAATTCATATAGAGGAGAAATTTTTATGGTATGATTTAAAGTAGGTGAATTGTAAAGGTATATCTCTATATTCAAATAGTTACAATAGCATGTATCTAATTAACCCAATCTACTAATAATTGGAGACTACTTTTGAAACCGTGACAACAAAAAACAGTATCGCCGTACTATTGATATATGGTATAATCTAATTATCATCAAAAATAATAGTCAGCAGCTCCATTTTATTTCCTAAAAGCACTGTTCGCCTCCATAGCCGTTCTGCCCGTGTAAACGCCATGTACACACTATACAGTGGCTAGCCGTGTTCGTTTAATCAGCCGATTACCCCGTTTAATAACCGTTTAATCCATTCAAATGGCCATTTAATCCGAATAAATAGCTAAACGGTAGGCGACAAACTGTTTAATATTTACCATTTAGACTAACACTACCTAACAGATTATCCATGTATTGTGGTAGGTGAAACCTGCCCACCAGGTTTCGAGTCCTCGACTCAACACTGGTGCTCGCATTTTCCTAGATTTATTTCAGAATTTAACCAGCATTATTCTTTCAGTGGTAGGCGACATGCCCGTCGATAGCGAGATGCCAGTGGTGACTTCATCAATCTTGAGGATCTACCGGCTCAGTCTCTCGGAGGTGCTCATAGGGTAGGAATGCGTGCGTATATTTATAGAGGTGAGTGTGCGTACGTTTGTGAGCGTCTGCGTTTGTACTGTGTTTTGTATAAAAAAACCACCGCCCTCCCCAGCCCAACCCAAATCTATATCTAACCTGCTAATCTCTCAATCTTCATTTAAAACTACCCACATGTGCGACATGTGTTATAGTATGGGCACATCTATACTTATTTCTAGAGCATGTAAGATTTTCACCTAAATTTTTAGTTTAGATGGTTGGTTTGGTCCGCCTTGTGTCATTGACAGATAGTCCTTTAATCCGTCCGTATACGAGTCGGACCAACTCTCCGTTCATAAGTCAATATAGATCCCTACAAATTAACACACGTATAACTATACGTATCCAATACTTATACCAACTTTGTTCGTAGCAACGCACAGATTGCATATATATATATATATATATATATATATATATATATATATATATATATATATATATATATATATATATATATATATTACATAATGTTTCCATCTAAATTTTTTATTTGATCCGTATTGTGATATTAGCAGGTGGGTCTTAGTCCATCCCGTATGCGAGTTGGATCAGCCATCCGCCCATAACTCGATCATGTAGATTCCTACAAATTAACGCACGAGCAACTATATATATTCAATACTTATACCAAATTTATCCGTAACAACGTAATATTTGCCTAGTTAACACTTACTGCATGGATGCACTCGCACGTAATTTAGAAAGCTAATTAGATTTTAATTCTAAAGTATATTGAATAATTAAGTATTAATTAAATTAATATTTAAAATAAATTTCAAAAATATGCATCACCATAAACATCACTGCTATCTCGTAGCTTAGGTCGACACAAATTCACGAAGCCATTGGGTACCATTATCCACAGGACCACACCCAAACCCATATCTATATTGTTTGCATAGGGTATGGATTACCCATCTAAATATGAGTATACGACATTGCTGGGTAATGCCCGCTTGTAACATCCCAGTTTTCATTACTAAAATAAAACTTATGTTATAATTAAACTAGTAACGTAAAATAATACTAACGTTATATGAGATATTATATAATTACTAGGCAAACTATTTTATACTCTTGCCATGCGTTAGTACATTCATTCCCTCCAGTAACCAGCATACGCATGCTTGCACCTGCGACAAAAATCATCTCGTCTCTTTCCATAGAAGCCTCTCGAGTCACCGTACCACGCCATAACTCACAGTCAACCGATGGCAGCACCTACTCGCTATTACTCACACCTCAACGGCAACGTACCACGCCATAATTCCCAGACAATCATGGCAGCGCCTACCTCCTTCGCCATAACTTCATCATCCCTTGGAAGCCACAGAGTACCCACACCATTGACCTTGAAATGACCCGTCATGTCAGCACTCACTCCATTTCCTAGAAGCCGGCAAGAGTGCTCACAATATTAAATAACCCGTCATGCAAATATGGCAGCACCCGCCTCGCCATAAATCGGGGACGTCGTGCACAGTGCAGCCGAGATTTTTTCCTCCGCGCGAACCGCCTCACCTCGCCTGTAAAAGAAGCCCGACGCCCCCTACCGTCCTCACCCGCGCCCGCTCTCGCTCGCGCACACAGCAGCCCCGCCCGCTGCCGTCCTCACCCGCGCTCGCTCTCGCTCGCGCACGCGCGACACGCCGGCCCCACGACGGGACCGCGCACTGCCACCGGCATCACGCCGTGCTGCCCACCCCCGCGTCCCCACCTCGCCCACGCCGCTGCAGCGTCCTCGCTGGCTTTGCCGCCTCGACGCTCGCGCCTTCAGCGCTGCCACTGTTCGCGTTGACGACGAGCTGCCGCAACCCACGCCGTCGCCCGTCCCTGCGCGACGCCGCCGCTGCTCTCCTCGCCTATAAAAGGAGCGAGGCCGTGACGAGCCCCGTCACCAGCCCAAACACACCAAGCCACTTCGCTCCGCTAGCTGAACCACTCCTCACGAGCCCAGCTCGATCGCTCTATCTCTCTGCTCCGCTCTCGAGACAAAGCTCCAGCAGTTGACCCTCTTCCTCGAGCTGTTCTGCACCATGGTGAGATGGCAGGCAGTTTCCCCACCATTAACTCAACAACACTAATAAAAGCCCAAAACACTCACCAGGCCGTGAGCACTTAATCCAAATCATTCTATTTTCGGAATTAAATACCAACCAATACTATAAACTCAATATCTCCTTCATATCAACTTGTTTTCACGTAACTCTTTTTTCTAAACTCTCCTAAAATTATATACTATCTATTCCTCCTATTTTCATCTCCATTTGAGCTTATTTTATTGCTTACTTGTGTGTTGTTTGCCGGTTGTGCCGTTTTCGGCCGTAGATCACGGAGTGACCGAGGAGGAGCCTGCCAAGGAGTACGAAGGCCAGTACCTCGAGCCGGAGCCAGAAGACCCGTACCGCGAGTAGGAAGCCGCCACCGCCGACGCGTACGTAAGCGAAGGCAAGTTTCATCGACCCCTACATGAGAGGTTGCATCCATGTGAGGACGTCTAGTTGTAGCATTGGTCTAGGATCGATTACATATGCCGGTATTTGAGTGATTGAGTGTGCTCATGCATGCATCTGAGTAGTTATACATATCCAGAGTTGAGACTAGGATATGAAGGGGATTTGGCTGAGACCAGGGCAGCTGGGTGTGCTGGAGCCGGCGCTACCGTGGTGGGAGACTGGCGGGTGAGTGCTATCATGGTGGTAGGCTCGAGTTGGTATGTTGAGGGATGGTTGCTGCCCTGGTGAACCATAAGAACCGAGTTGTTTTAACATCTCATCTAGCTTACTTTATTACGACCACAGGTTCCGGTATGGGCCGGACTTAGCCTAATCCCACTGGTTAGCCTGACGGTCACAGGGATGGTTTACGGGTATAGACCATTGGAGTCAGGGCCCGAGGGTTTGTGCGGCCGGGCTGGGGCGTGACCACGGCTGGGTGTCGGCTATGTCGGTTGTCCGTTCGGGCAGTCGAGCATGTGAGTACAGTGTACGACCTCTGCAGAATGTATAATCAATTCGAATGGTCCGTGCCCACGGTATGGGCAGGCTAAGGTGTGGTCATGACAACTAGTGAACTACCTACTGTGGGTTGTGTCTGGAAGGGTTGGCAGATCATTAATTCCATTGTTAATAGATTTTGCTTAATTGGTGTCGTGCATGTCATTTCCCCTCCCGTAGGGCGAGGTAGAGCTTGCTGAGTATTTTTTTACTCACCCCTGTTGATTTTCTCCAGAGGATCCTGACTTTGTGCCAGAAGACTACGAGTAGATCGTGTCCGCACCTAAGATGATCGAGTGGAGCCGTGATGGATGAAGAGCTAGTCCTCCATGCCGTCATGCTAGTCGTTATCATATGGTTGTTCTGTGTAACTCTGTGTTGTCGCTTTACCCCTCGTGTACATGTTGAATAAAGCTTTGTATGACTCTGGACTCCATTTGATGTAACATGTATTATGCCGGAGACTTTATTCGGTAATTAATACATAGTTTAGCCTTGATCTTTGGGTCGGGGCGCTTCACCGCTTTACCCATACCACCCTCAAATAAGGGATCCCTCGAAATAAATTCAAAATAGCGACCAACGTCTCGTCTCTTCCTCTCATCTTCAAACTCCCGATTTCTCCTCTCCCTCCCTCCTTCTAGCTTTGTATCCATTGTTGCCATAAAATGGCACAACCAGGAGTAAATCTGACCCCCTTCCTCTCTTTCTTTGTCCTCTCTAACTACGATTAATTGATGAGTGCATTAGAAAATAGGAAATCGCAGATGTTGTAAATTGCCGTTGCTGTGCATTCATGGTGGGGAGGCCTGACCAGTCTTTTGGACCGCCGGCCGCCAGCACCGCTACAAGATTGCACTATATCACAGCCCTGAATCAGCGACTTTGTCACGGTCGGTATGAAGCTTTTTATTAAAAACATGTGTTGAAAAACACAGTGAAGCTAATAATAGTTCCCAGTAAGGCATACATTTGTGGCACCAATTTGCAAGCTCAAGAAAGCAGCAATATGCATCTGTCAAAATTTCAAGTTCATGGAATATCCAATCTTCAAAGTTCACAGCACAGTGCATACATCAAAGCATGAGTTCACTAATAACCTATGCCGCTGATTCAGCAAAGGAAAAACCACAAACACACAAAAAAAAACCTTGTAGGCAATTCGTCGAACAAATCTTGTGCGTCAACCATGTCACCATCAAGTCCGGTACCGGAGGTGATGTCGGCCACGGGTAGGCTTGAGTAGGGGAGGTGGTCGGGATGCCGCTGCCACCATCCTCTTCAGCTTCTTGGCCGCTGGCAGACCCATCTACCTCATCTCCCTTTGGCAATAGGTGGATGCCTAGCTCTTGCTACGCTGCTCGACGCGACTGGCGTTGACTCAACCAAGTTGCCGCCCACGGTGGGGTGTGGCAGAGCAACCGGAGCAAGCCTTGTCGCTCCACACCCACGGGAAGACCACCGCGACGCCCCTCGCCTGCCCCGGCGGCGGCGATCCCGGCGCCCAGTAGAACCACCCGCCGCAGCCGGGCCACATGCCCCCCCCCCCCTCTGCTACTTCCGCCGAGGAGACCAAGGAGAGGGGAATCGGAGCAAGGGCTAGGACTCCCGCTGCGCCGCCTCCTCCCAGACCTTGACGTTCTGGCGGCCGGCAGCCCGGACCCTGCCCCAGTCTTCGCGCATCCTACCGCCGAGGAGCGCGAAACAGGCAGCGCGGCCTCGATCTGCTCTGCTCGTTGGGCCCGGCAGCTGGTGCGCTCGCCAGCGGAGGTGACCTCGACGTCCATCCGGGCGAAGCACCGCTCCATCGCGACAATCCTGGCCGCGGGCTCCCGCTGCGCCGCCGGGACATCCTCGTCATTGCCGGCGGCCAGCTCCTCCGCCAGCAGCCACCCGAGCACGCGCGGGCACCACTCCATCGCGACATTCCAGGCCGCGGGATCACGCTGCGTCGACGGGCTGTCCTCGTTCTCATCGGAGCCGGCGACCAGCTCCTTAGCGGGCAGCCACCCAAGCACGCGTGGGTGCGAGCGGAACGACGCGGGTGCGGGTGCGGGCAGGTACGACCGGATCGGGTGAAAAAAAAAATTTCTCTATCGGCAGAAACATCTTCTAGCCTTCAATTTCGATGGGTCTACTCCCTCTCCCACCTCCCTCAAATCCGACATGCGAGTCCGATGTGAGGGATACGGTGGGTCTAAGTTGAGTAACAAATAATTTCAATTATTTTCGATCTTTATAGTATATATACTAGCATAGATGCACGTGCAACACGCACGTGATTCGGGGAACCTAATTAGATTTTAACGAAAGTATACTAAATTAAGTATTAATTAAATTAGTATTTGAAATAAATTTCGAAAACATATATCATGATAAAAGTCACTACTATCTCGCAACATTTGCCATTACATTGTTTATTATATTTATTGGTGTGAAACCACAAGCTCTAACCATAGGATTGTCTATTTCTAAGGGAAAAAAATAGAGGACAACTGAAGAAAAAAGTTTTAATTCTGGCTTATTCATTCTTGCCTACAATCAATCCATATATCTAATTATTTTCATCAGTGAAAGCAATTTTCTTCAATTACAGTTACATAAAGTCAGCGTAAAAAATAGCTATGTGTTGGTTGCAGTAAAGAAAAATAAAATGCCAGAAGACACACATGGAGTCTACATTAGACATGCTAAGTTGAAATACCTCTAGGTAAAAAAAAACGATCCTCTAAATCTCAGTACATGGTTAGAAATGACTAATCTACAGGTCCTTCTCGTGAAGCCCCTTGCAACGTTACAGATCCTGGAAAAGCTGAAGAAATTATCGAGGAGCAAGGGTCGCATCGACCGGCTTCAGCAGAGGAGCGAGGCGCAGCGAGGAGCTTGGGTCGCGGCGGCCGGCTTCGGCGGAGGAGCGAGGTGGGGTGGGGGCGTGGCCTGCGACGGCCGGCAAGGACGGGCTCCGCGCCGAGGAAAGAGGGGCGGCGCCGGCCAAGTTCGTCGAGCTCCCAGCGGAGGAGGGAGGAGCAGCGCCGGCGGAGCTCCGCGCGGAGCAGGGAGGAGCGGCGCCGGCCGAGCTCGTCGAGCTCCGGGTGGAGCGGCGCGCAGGGGGGGCGGAGCGACGTACAGGGGCGGGAGGCGCGTCGTCGAGCTCCGGGTGGAGCGGCGCGCAGGGGGGCGGAGCGGCGCGCGGGGGCGGGAGGCGCGCCGGCACGCGACGGGTGGAGCGGCGCGCGGCGGTCGGAGCGGCGCGCGGGGGCGGGCGGAGCAGCGCCGGCGCGTGCAGGGCGGGGCGGGGCTGGGCAGAGCGGAGGTGGGAGAGCTCGAGGAAGAAGATAAGGTGCAGAGGAAAAAAAGAAAAAAAACAATAGAGGATGACACGTGGGGTCCATATTTTACTGTTGCTAACGGAGTTAAATGGACATCCATCCCATCTCTACAAATCCCTCTAACCAAACAAAAAACTGGGTTCGACCCAACCCTCCAACCAAACACCAACTGGGTTCAACCCAACCCTAAAATCTGGGTTGGACCCAACCCGTCTCCAATCCAAACACATGCTAAGTGGATCAAACGGGCTTGCGGTAGACGCGTTCTGCGAAGTCTGGATCGAATCAATGTCCCTCCTTCCCAAAGAACCAGTTGTTACCTCCATGTGCAGCTGCACGTTGACCTCCTCACAGCCTACACCTGGCCGCCTGGCCGTTTCGTTCCCTATAGCATGGCAGATCACGTGTCCAAGCAATGCTCTTCTTCATCGCCGTCGTCGGAGGAGAGGAGATGTGGATTCAGAGATACTCCCCCCGCTTTGTGTAGGAATCCTGCGGTGGCTATTGTCGTCAGTCAAGTGGGGGAGGGGGCGTGGGAGAGTGAGTTGGGGGATGGCGGCACGCCGGCGGAGGTTTGGGAGCGGGCAGCGCTCGGTGATGGCCGCGGCGAGCGGAGGAGTGGAGGTGGAGCGCGAGCGGCCCACTAGGTGGGAGGGGTCGATTTTTGGTTGCAAACACTCTGTTATGCTGGCTGCGCCTGGTGGCTGATGTTGATTTATTATGAAAGAAAAGAACTGTTGTTTGGCTGGTGGCTAGTGATTGGTGCTGATTTGGTATGAGAGAAAAATATTGCTGGCTAGTTGGCTGACAAACCAGCAGAAAAGAGTGTTTGGGCACGGCGCCAACGGATGGGGAGCGGAAGCAGAGCCCGAGCGCTGATGAGCGAGGGCAGGGAAGCTACAGGATGAGCTCGTGCGGGTGCACTGGTAGGAGAGCGCGAGGGAGACGAACAGCAACCGGATGACCGCCGGGTACGTGCGGCGGGTAAGAAAACAATCTGGTGAAAAACAATTCCTTTTCAGCAGAAACACTCTCCAACTCGTGATTTTTATAGGTCTACCCTACCTCCTACCTCCCTCAACCCCGACAGGTGGGTCCAGCGTGATGGGTACGGTGGGCCCGATCCGGGTGAGAAAAGTTTTTAATTATGTTCGATCTTTATAGTACTAGCGGAGATGTACATGCCACATGCACGTATTTAATTTTTCTTCCATCAAGTAACGATATTATTTATTTTCCTTCCAAAAAATAATACACGTCTTTCTTTTTCTTCTATAAAATAATGATGTCAATTATTATCATTCCAAAACAAATAACGACGCGAATTATAAGTGAGTACATGCGCAAAGAAAAGTAGAGTGTGTGCTAAAGGAAGTAATATGCGGGTACAAGAGGTGGGTAGATGAATGCTTGGTGTAAAAAGAATTAGAATTTTAGTGGAAATATTTTCCTTCTATCAATTTCGTGGGTATATACCCTCTTTCGTCAAATCTTTGGCCTGACAAGTGGAACCTCCGTGAGGGATACGTTGGGTCTAATCTTGGTGAAAAAGGGTTTCAATTGTTTCAACTTTTATAGTATAGATATAGAAACAACTTTTATAGTATAGATAGATATATAGAAAAAGATAAATTTATAGTATAGATTCAGCCTCGGTGTCGATTGTTATGGCGCCATGTAGCATGGTTAATTTTTTGGAAAGATTTCGACGAGGGATTATCTGTAAAATACCTTCCAAGGAGAGCCCAAACTACAATAGTTCCAACCAAGAAAAAAAAATGGTACGAATTACAACTCCGGTTCCGTATCCAGAAAGGAAACCATATACGACGTACTACACGATTACAACGACTCGGAGTCGCTTCTTGGTGGTCCGGTGGTGCCCAGTTAGATCCGAGTCCGTGGGTGCGAGGGCTGGGGACGCTTCTATAAATTTAGACGCAGGTTGTCTCCGACGATACGAACAGCCACAAATAGAGATCCAATCCAATGGAGGAAGCAACAGGATCGGCGATCGTGGGCGACCTGCGCCAGCCAGACGTGGGGGACAATGCTACGCCAAATAGCCACTCCGCTCCTCCGCCGCGGCGGAGGAAGAAGGATATGACGCCGGAGGAGTGGAGCGCTGCGATGGCGTTTATTGAGGCGGCGGTCGACGACTTGATGGTGTACATGGACATGAAGGAAGAGGATGTGGAAGACGAGTACCGCCGAGCAGGCAAGCTCCACAAGTACGATCCAGAGATGGAGCTGAAGAAACGCTACGCCAGAGTCGCCAAGAAACATCCGCCGCCGGCCGGCTTGGTCCCCAAGATGGACGAGTATCTCAAGCTCATCGAGGACGAGGACGAGGACTAAAAGATCTGCCGATCGGGATAAGTCATTGCACACGGTCAGAATCGCGTCAAAGAACATGTCGAGGAGTAGGAGTTTTTGGGTAAATCTTAGATATATGATCTGTTACGTGTTAGTTGAATCGTCCTCATCAATTGTTCAGATAAGGTCCTATGCTATCTTGGATTCGTAGAATCGATGGTATGCCTAATAAATACTGGTGTGTTGGTGCAGAAATAACAGTGTCTTTGTTTTTTTTAAGTGAGTGACAGTGTCTTTATTCTATACCAATTAGGCTGATGTGTAATATTACATATGTTGAGGCCTTGAGGGTCAGATACGTGGTTTTCTTTTCTGCAACAGAGTCGTGTGGGCAAGCACCTCTATTCATCCCTAGCTGGCGGGCTCCCTGCAAGCCAGGTTGTTAGTGTCCCCAGATTTTACCGATCAGATCGATGCTTTCCATAAGCAACTGCAAAGTGAGAAAGCTTGTGCTTGTAGATGAACATGTGAAGATTACTTGGTCTGTCATTTAGGTGGAAATAATGGCATCAAATAAATGAGCCCGTTTGAATCTTGATCAATTTGGTGATGCATGTCTGTCCTGCGGTTACCTGATTTGCCTACTGAATTTTGGCATCTGCATTCCGGTGCAAACTGCTTCCTAATTGTTTGATGCTGCTGTGTGGTTTGCATTCACGTTCGATCAATTAAGTTTCGGTTGAAACTTGAGCACTGTGGAACTTAATCGACATTCCAATGCTGTGCATTGATCATCAGAAAAAAGCATTGATTCAAATCACATCAGAGATCCATACCGACCATCAGAGTGATTCAAAACATTTGGTCACGTGACCTTTTGCTTTGTTCACTGTGGGCTGTCTTTTACCACCGAATTTTACCCCAAACTCTGATTCTTTAGATTCTCTGATGAAAAACTACCATTCATTTGTGTATTTAACGAGAAATGTCCCTTCCTGAATGCATGCCGCTTTTCTGAATAGATGGCATTCCATGATCACAATTTATTGAAGCCCCATCGAACTGTAGAAGTGCGCATTGCAGTTCCTCCCATAGAAAGGTAGAATGTTACTACTCCGACCAATTGTTGTTCACAACTACCGGAAACACAATTGGAGGCTTACAATTAAAAGTTTACAACCAATTTAACTGCTTTTACAGTCTCTTCAGCGCATGTTTCTGGCTTTCTGCTTTATCCTGATTGACCATTTAGAAACATACGTTTCAGTGCTAGACAACTCGAAGTAACATTTGAGTGAACAATCAGGCAATGCTGAGGTGCCATCAAATTAACAACCAACCATTCAGAAAGCTTTGTGCTCAGAAAACCATTTGATGCAACGAGAACACAATTTAGTGCTAATCATTAACATCGCCTTGGGCAAAGTTGCAGAAGAAGATATGCTTTGTCTGACGGATCAAGAGTTAATGCGCATCGACTCCAACTATCTCAAAGATCAAAGCGATCAAACATGTCTATCTACAGACTGACAGGAACTCTCGCGACGAGCAACAATATTTGATCGAACGAACTGCGAAAACACACGTCCCGCAGCGGACGAATAGGTACTTTGCTGACGGCGCGGTGTTGCAGGCTGCGAGCCGCCGCGGGCCTAGCGATTCAGGACCGTCCAGGCGTCTTCCAACTCCACCGTGACCGCGTCGCGCATCCGCCGCGCCGCGAGCATCGCCTCGGTCGTCGCCCAGATGGCGCGGTGCCAGAGGTTCAGGGCCGAACGACACCCACGCCGCCCGGTCCGGGGACCGGCGAGGAAGCGACCGGGCCATGAGGAGCGCGTCCCTGCTCGCCCGGACATGCGAGGCGGCGGCGCGCAGGCTCTGCAGCGCCCGGGAGCCGTGGCCGGAGGTCTCGCCGCGGTGGCCTGCCCAGGTCTGCCACAGCTGTTAGAGTTTAATCTTGTCATTAGAGCATTGCATGTTTACATTGTTAGTTTACATATAGAAATAAACATGTGCGTGTGTTATGTACATGGTAGCACTGCAGGTACTTGATAGATCAAGCACTCAGCTAGGCGTGTGATATGTGCTAGTTGGTGTCTTGAATCAATATAGGCAGTAGACATACATGCTAGTTAGGCGTGAGGCCATGCTGATACGGTAAGTGCATGCCTGTGGTGAATTGTATACGATATACGTGAGATTAGGAGCTCATTGTGCATGCGAACGTGTGGAAGTCCATGAAGATCTCCAGTCCGGGTCAAAGCCACGAAGAGATTTTTTGGCAAGAGAATAGAACCCGGTAACTGAGTTTTCGCATGGCTACTATTTGCATGTTCTGCATGCACCGAGATGTGGCGTGAGTCTCGGCCAAGTGAATTGGCCGGTTGTTATCCATTAGGCAACGTATCTAGTGCAAACCAAAGACTTTGTGCAAACTTGTGCAAACCTACTAAACAAAATTTCAAAAAATTCTGAAAAAAATCATGAATGTGCTTCTCAGATTACATCATCTATATATAAAATTTCATGGTCAAATTCGTCTTACTCTAGAAGTTAAAAAAAAGACAAATTTGAGATGCATTTGAACCATTATTGTTGTCAGAAAATTTGTCTTTTTTTAACTTTTAGAGTAAGATGAATTTGAATAAAAAATTTTGTATATAGATGAGGTAAGCTGAGAAGCACATTCATGATTTTTTTCAGAATTTTTTGAAACTTTTTTTAGTAGGTTTGCACGGGTTTGCACAAGATCCTTGGTTTGCACCAGATACATTCATTTGTATGTACTTTAGTTTATTTATATGAATGAAAACGATGAGAGCCAGTGCAACTCCTGTGTTTTGTGTCCACCAGAGCCAAGTAGATTAGTGTTTGTGATAAACACTTGCCAAGTGAGGGAGTGATTTCCTAACAACAGCGGGCGCGCGCGCCGCAGAGGACGAAAACCACGCTGGCCATGCGCCTCGTTCGGCTGCCGGGTGGCTGGGCTAATCTAGCGTGGGAGGAAAACACTGTTGCTAACTGCCTGGCTGGTGGTCGGACTGATTTGGCATGAGAGGAAAACACTGTTGCTGGCTGGCTGAAGCTGCCAGCCGAACAAGGCCCATGCTGTGAAGCTTGCGGAGGCGGACGAGCTCGCGGCGGGCGCCGTCGAGCACCGCGCCGGCGTTCGGCTGCTCCCGGACGTCGTCCCAGTTGATCGCATCGCCGCCGCCTCTCCGAAGGCTGCGCACCACGCGGATGAACGCGGCGAGCTTCTGGTGCGCGGAGTCCAAGGTCCCCAGCAACCCGATCGTGCCTTCGGCGACGCGCAGGAGGGTGCCCGGCACCGTCCGCGCCAGCTCCCTCCACTCCCCCATTCCCACCGAGCTCTCCTCCCTCTCTCTTCCTTCGCTCGAGGCAAGCGAGCGAGCGGCTGCAGGTGAGATAAATGCAGCTTGTCTTGTGCGAGAAGCTTCAAGGCGCCACCGCCTTGTCTCCCTCGCTGACACCGTGGACCCTGCTCTTCTCCCGCGGGTCAATCCGTTGTCACTTCGTCGCGAGGAAAAAGTTCCTAACGGCTGTGGGGTCCACCTGGCCACTGGCCAGGCTGCCAGGCTGGCTATGGCCTTGTTTGGCTGTGCTAGGAAACTAGCACGCACACATCCCGAAAAAAGAATCTCGTATGCATGAAGCACTAAATGAACTCTATTTACAAAATTTTTTTAGGGATGAGTGTAACTTTTCGCGACGAATCTAATGGCGGTAATTAATCAATGATTTGCTACAGTGATACTACAGTAACCATTCTCTAATCATGTGGTCAAAGGCCTCGTTAGATTCTTTATAGTCACTAGCACCGGGTTCTGAAATTTGTTTTGTAAACTGACTTTGTTTGACACCGTAATTAACAGTCACTATTCACTAGCGCTAGAAATCTAGCACCAACCAAACCAGGCCTATTTCATACCACAACGCGTTGCGACGCCAAGGCCTTCGGTCAAGAAACAAACAGCCGTACAGCCACCCCGCGCGCGCGCGTGGGAGAGAGATGGCGGTGCAATGGACGGTGCCGGTCCAGCGGCGGGCGGCCGAGGTGGAACGCCGCTGCGTCCGCGCCTGCGGGGCGCTCGCGGACGCGGCGGAGCGCCTCGCGTTGCCGGTGCACGTCGTCGCCGACGCGCCGGGCGTGCGCGCCCGGCTGGAGCTCGTGCGCGCGTCCGACGACCTCGCCCTCGCTGCGTGCTCGATGGAGGCGGTCGAGCTTTTCGCGGTCCGCAGCGCTGCGGCCAACCCGGTGGCCCCGCTTGCCTCCGTCCAGCACGTCCCGGGCGGCGACCACCACCCGTTGCGGCTCGCCCTGAGCCTGCTCCAGAGCGCCAGGGGTTGCGCCGAGGACGCGTGCGACGGCGTGGAGTGGTGCTGCGGCCACCTCCGGACGGCCGACAGCCTGCTTGCCGCCGTCCCGGCCCTCCCTGGCGTGGATAGCTTGCTCGACGGTGAGCACTTCACCGCCCTGCACGACGGCGTCGAGGCCGCGCTGAATCTCGGGAAGGTGAGCACCGCGCTGGCCATCACCGCCCACTGGTTGGTGGGTTAGGCTGTGTCGTCGGCGAAGAGCTCGCTTGCATTTGCCATCGAACGCCTGTCCTATGTTCTTGTCTGTTCACGTTGAACGACGAGAAGCTCTGCTCGCTCAGATGATTGATATTTCGTGGATGCATGCTTGCCCTTTGAGTTGATTTAAGTTCTTCATTCTGACAGGTTAACTACTCGTAGTATACCAGGTGACATGGTCTTACCGGATTAGTACTCTTGGTCTTGTCTTTTGAGTACTACTCCTAGTTATTTGGTTTCCCCCCTCTTGGTATTGCCATAATATATATTACTCCAGTAGCTGTTGGTGTGATCATATGTCGATGCAGATTCAGAATACTGAACGTAGTGAAAACTTTCTATTTGTTTTTTCTTTCCTTGATGCAGATATTTTGAACTATACCAGCAGTTTCTCTTTACCTGATCATAGTGCAAACATCGTCCTTTTGGCTCTCTTTGTTGTGCATGTTACTACTTGCTAGTTCAGTCTTCAGTATGATTTCCAGTCTTCCAGGGGTTATAAACAAACAATAACATGATGAACAGAAAAGTTCAGGGCGTCAAATTCAGCTGTAATCCTGCCATGCGATGATTTTTTTTTTCAGATGTGATATGCATTCAGGAACTGACTTTTCATAATGAGACGTGCTAGTTACAGTGGTCAAAGAATCTGATAAATAGATACAGGGCCACGTCAAGCTTGTGATGTTGGACGCTGAACTGAATCTAGTACTATACCTCCGAACGAAGTATCCGTAGTTGTATTTGGCAGTCAAAACAAGATTCAAAGCCCGGCCTCAAAACCGCTAGGGAGTAGGGATCAAGTCACACTTATTCGAGGTTCGTTTTGGACTAGGAACAAAATGCTTCTGATTTCGTTTCAAAAAAGAAACAACGTTTCTGATTAAGAGGACACTAGTATTTTCTTTTCTAAGAATCAACAGATGCAATGGCACAACGGAACAGCAAACAGCAGTATCATTCAGGAAAGAATCCAGACTTTTTCCAAGGGGTTGGAAACAGCAAATTGCAGTATCGTTCAGGAAAGAATTCCATCAGAAACAAACATTTCAGTACCTCTGACAAGTGACAAGGCACAAGTCGGTACTAGTAACATTTCCGCAGAGAATCATGCAATTCTGCGGCGCCATCAAATTACCAAGTGACAATCATTCAGAAAGCTACTTGTATTGAAGAAGAGGAAGGGCATGCGTGTTGCAACAGACTTAAAAAAGAGTAGCATGCAATTAACATCCGAGAAGAGAACCTAATAACAAATGGCACCACGTAAGAAGCAGAGAGATGCTGTGTCTAACGGATCAAGATTAATTTGGATCCAATTATCTCGGTAATCAGGCATGATCTACTGATCAAAACGTTCACACCTGTTCGTCTACAGACATGACATGAACTCTTGCGGCGAGCTCTCGGCGACATGAACTGCGAAACGCATGATCTACAGGGATGACACAGAGACTTATCGAGTTCGTCGCGAGCGCGTAGTTGCAGATTTCGAGAGACGCCGCGCGCCTAGGGATAGCGATCCAGAAGGAAAAAAACCATCCAGGCGTCTTCCAACTCCACCTTAACAGCGTCGAGCATCTGACGCGTCGCAAACATCGCCATGGCCGACGCCCACATGGCGAGGCGCAGCAGGTTGAGGGCCGCCGACACCCACGCCGTCCAGTCGGCGGATAGGTGAGGAAACGACCGGGCCACGAGGAGGGCGTTCCTGCCCGCCAGGAGATGCGAGGTGGCGGAGCGCAGACGGCAGACCCTGCAGCGCGTGGCAGGCGTGCCGGGAGGTCTCGCCGCTGTGGCGTTCCCAGCCCTGCCACCGCGGCTCGTCCTCGAGGCCCAGGAGCACGTCGTAGAGGTCGAAGGCGTGGCTGGCCCTGCCGTGGAGCTCGCGGCGGGCGTCGTCGAGGGACGCCCTGGCGGAAGGAGCCTCTTGGAGGTCGTCGGCGTTGATCGCGCCGCCCATCTCAAGGATGCGCAGCACGCGGGCGCCCGCGGCGAGCTTCCGGTGGGCGACGAGCATGAGGGTGCCCGGCACCGTCCCCGCCAGGTCCCTCCAGTCCTCCTCCATTTCTCGCCCCTTCGCTCGCTGTCTCTGGTTGCAGCCTTGGAGGCGTGTGGTGGTGTGGCGTGTAAGAGGGGGAGATTTATAGGGTGGGGTGCGCCGGGCTGGCTAGGCCTTCCACAACCAAACCGTCGAACAACCACCGAGCAACAGAGAGAAAAGAGAGAGAGAGAGAGAGAGAGAGAGAGAGAGAGAGAGAGAGAGAGAGAGAGAGAGAGAGAGAGAGAGAGAGAGAGAGAGAGAGAGAGAGAGAGAGAGAGATGGCGGCGCGTTGGACGGTGCTGTTCCGGCTGCGAGCCGTCGAGGTGGCGTTCCGCTGCGTCCGCGCCTGCGGGGTGCTCGCCGACGCGGCGGAGCTCCTCGCGTTGCGGATGCACGGCGCCAACGCGCAGGACGTGCGCGCCCGGCACGAGCTCGTGCGCAGCTTGCTCACGGGCGCGTCCGACGACCTAGCCCTCGCCGCGTCCTCGATGAAGGCGGCCGAGCTCTTCGCGCTCTACGGCGCCTCGGCCAACCCGATGCTCCCGCTGCTCTCCGTCCAGCACGTCACCGACGGCAACCACCCCGTGCGGCTCGCGCTGAGCCTGTTCCAGAGCGCCAGGGCTTACACCGAGGAAGCGTGCGGCTGCGTGGAGACGTGCTGCGTCCACCTGCGGATGGCCGACGACCTGCTCGCCGTCCCGGCTCTCCCTGGCATGGACGGCTTACTCGACGTTGAGCGCTTCATCGCCCTCCACGCCGGCGTCAAGGCCGCGCTGGATCTCGCCAGGGTGAGCGCCGCGCTTGCCATCACCGCGCCACTGGTTGGTGAGTTAGGCGGTGTCAACGAGAAGAGGTCTATGAATTCTGTAGGACTCGCGATTTGCTCTGATCGATTGCCATACAGCGCTTGTCCTGCGTTCTTACGTTTTCTTGTGATCTTTGTTCACGAGGAACGCTGAGAAACTGGTGATCGTACAAGTGATTTCTGCTGTTGCCTGAATCCTGTGAATGAGATATCCTTTTACCATTATGGTGGAATTGTCCTGCTGTTCACTATCATTCAGAAATTCCAAGATAGTCATAAAAACATGATGGCACTAGGTTCTTGATTTCTTCTAGAATTGAAGCTTGCAGTCTGAACAGGTGTTACTGCAATAGCTGGATGAGAGTTTAGTCTTACTATTGCAGTACCCAATGTCTGTACATTTGTGGATTGACTGGTGTTAGCATGGTGCTTGTTGTGCTTAATTTGTCTCAAGCATGCTATTCTATATTCAGTCTTCGTTATTTCAGTCTCGTGATATTTCCAGTGCTTGCATTGATGGCCATGACCATCTTAAGTGCCTCTCAGCATTCAGAAAATTCAGACATGGAGTCTTCAGAATATCTATTTCTTCAGAATCCCTTTGGCGAGTTCAGTATGATTACCAGGGAGTATTAAACAAAAAACGTCAGTATTGTTCAGGAAACGGATTCCATCATTCAACCAGACCATTGTTATACTCAGGCTTGTTAGGAACAGGAAATGTCACACAAATGGTTGTAACATTTCAAAGCAGAATCTAGAAGACCGCTGGATATACTAGGGCTTGCACGCATTGTTGGCTGACAAATAAGATAATGTTTGGTGCATACCTTTTTTCCGTTATATCGACGTTAGTTTTTCTGATGTGACAACTAGTTAGATTAGGTGACTTTCTGATCATTTCAAGCAGCCTGCACTCAGGAGCGAGCATTTTATTTACACTATACAAGACTGAATGGGAGCATTTCAGCAGAGAATATAAAAGATCAGATAAAGTTTGGTGATCAAGTACGATGATCAAATAACCAGACTATCATTAGTTACATGAACAGGGGACTATGTAATTATGAGATAGAAATGGAAGTCATAAGGATGTGCAGAGCAACTGTTGAAGATCGCTATTATTTATTCAGTTTGTGGCCTAAGGTTGGGCAGCCAACTGGCTAGCCCAGCCCGATGGCACTCCCACTTGAGGTCGCTGGTTCGATTCCTAGCCGGGACGAACTTTCTCATGGGCAAAAAAATCCCCCTCGTTGTGCTCGCCGCAAGGCTTGGCCTGGTGGGGTCCGTTCACCACCCCCCGTCGCGTTTTTTTTTAATTCAGTTTGTGACTGTGCCACTGATTATCAGTCAACACAAGGTTATGCTGGAGGGAGCATTTGAAACACCACAAAGTAACCACACCAATTTTTTGAAATTAGTAACCACACCAATTCGCAGGAGATGTTGCAGTTCTGGAACATTCCCAGGAGTTCAGAGACAACAATTTTCAGTACCATTTAGAAGATGGATTTCATTTAGAAAGAGACATTTCAGGCATTAAGTATTCCACACAGGTTGACAGTAACATTTCTGGGAAGAATCATGCTGTAAGCGATGCCATCAAATGAACAACTAACTAGTACGTATTCAGAAAAGGATCGACATGCATTTGATTTAGGAATGTACAACGTTGCACAAGCATACAACTGAGTAGCAAACTCTTCCAAGAGAGAAGATCAGGAATCAGATCACTGTAGCCAAAAGTTCTTGAAGAAGATATGATCAGCGCGATATAGCACTAGGAACTGGCAGCGAGCTCAGCTGCTCAGCAACATTATCTGATCGACGGATTTGCAAAAACCCATGACCTGCAGGGACTAACAGAGACGCAAGCGCGCGACAGTTGCAGGCTTGGAGATGCCGCGCTCTCATCAGCGATTCAGAATCATCCACGCGTCGAAGAACTCGAGAGCAACAGCGTCGCACATCCGGCACACCGCGGCCAGCGCCCTCATCTCCACCCAGATGGTGCGGCGCGCGTGGCTCAGGGACGCGGCGACCCACGCGTCCCACGCCGGGGACGGGCGGTCAAACGAGTCGGCCATGCGGTCGGCGGCCCTCGCCGCCCGGGCATGCGTGGCGGCGGAGCGCAGCAAGTGCTGCGCCTCGGCGGCGTGGTCGAGCGCGGCGGCGCGGTTGTTGGAATCCAGGACCCTCATAGCTTCCTATCTCTCTTGCTGATGACACGAACGCGAGGTAGAAGAAGAACAGTAGCCGGAGCACATAGGAATTTACAGCGACGAACGCCGCGGAGCCACTGCTCCTGTATCTTCACCTACATCTATTCAAAACGGAACCAGCAAGAATCACCGAGGAGTTTTGGGGCTACAAATAGGCCAGGGATCCGTGGAGCCATCCTCCCACGTCCGGCCCTTCGCGCGTGATCCGTAGGACGTGCTCGCAACTGGACGACACGGACTCCTCCCAGAATCACGCCACGCACACAACTCCTCTAATTAACCAAGACCGTGCGTTCTACAGCTCCCTGCACACACACACGATCTCCCTATACCTGCACGTGACACACACATGCATGCAACAACTAACTCAACTCACGCACACCGTCAAGATTATTGCTAACAGCGGTGGACTTCCCAGCTCTCCCACAGCGGGTCGGCCCGGTGGCCGAGGAACATGGCGCAGATGATGAAGACGCGCCCGGCCGCGCCATGGAGCGCGGTGAGGCGGTCGAGCTCGCAGCAGGTCTCCTCGACGTTCACGCTGGGGCAGGGCTCGGCGCTGGGTCTGCCGAGGTCCGTGTCGCCGCTCCGGAGGCAGACCGCCAGGTTGACGACCCTCTGGAGCCTGCCGTGGGTGCGGTCGAAGGACGCGAGCAGCCGTCGGGTCGTGGTGCCGTCGACGACGAGCAAGAGGGTTCCCGGCACCGACCGCGCCAGCTCCCTCCACTCCTCCATTGCCGCGGGGCGAGCTCTCCCTCTTCTAATCTCTCCCCCTCTCTCTCGCCGTCTCGTGTTTCGAGCGTGCGCCCGCGTGGGTGGAGAAGAAGAGGGGAAGGAAATTTTCAAATTTACTTCTGGCGAATCGGTTGGCTTTCTACCACGAGGAGTTCGTTACAGCTGTGGGGTCCACCCCGCCAGGGTGGCTATTACGTACAGAGCACGCCGCGCCCGGGCTGCGACGCGAGGCCTTCCGGAAACAAAACCACACCAGTTGAGCACAGCATCCAACCGAGAGCGAGAGACTAGTTAGCGGCTTGGCAGTTGGCACCATGGCGGCAGCGGCGCCATGGGTGGCGCGGGTCCGGGAGCAGGCGGTCGAGGCGAGAGACCGCTGCGTCCGCGCCGCCGAGCTGCTCGCTGCGGCGGCGGCGGGCCTCGTTTCGCCGATGCACATCGCCGACGCCGAGGTCGGGCGCACCCGGTCCCTGCTCGTGCGCGGAGCGGTAGCCGTCGCGTCCGCCGAGCTCGCCTTCGCCGCGTCGGCCATGGAGGCGGCCGAGCTCCTCGCGCGCCGCGGCGCCGCGATCAATCCGACGGCCCCTCTGCCCTCCGTCGACGACATCCCCCACGGCTACCGCTACGTGGCGCACGCCCTGCGCCTGCTCCAGACCGCCAGGGTTTGCGCCGGGGACGCGTGCGACGCCCTGGTGCGGTGCTGCGAGCGCCTGTGCACGGTCAGCATCCTGCTGGAGCACCCGGATCTGCCCTCCGTCGACACCTTCGTCGGCACCGAGCGCCTCGACGCCCACATCAACCTCCAGGCCGCGCGGCAACTCGCGGGCGTGAGCGCCGCGCTCGCCAACACCGCCGACTGGCTGGTGGAGGTGTTTGTCGGCGTCAACTGAGGGGTCCATTGGTCCTGTAAGGCTCTGTTTGCTTGATCCCTAGTTGATCGGTCGCTTGCATTTGGCGTAGATTACATGACCTCCGATCCGTTCTTTAGTGTTCTTGGGAATCTTCTGAAACTGTCATCGCAAAGATGATTCCTGCTGTTCTTTCTGGATCCTACGATTGCACTTCGTTGATGCATATACTCCTTTTCTCTTCATGAAACTTCTGATGTAAATGTTCTGAACGGATTACTTCCATACTGATTTTCCCAATTGTTGTTGCTTGGGTAGCTGTTGATCTGGCCATTTTAAGTTCCAGAGCAGATTCACAATATTAAGCACGTTAGCTTTAAAAAAAAAACAATATTACGCACATTGATTAGTTTCTCCCTTTTTCTCTCTCATTTTGCTGTTTCAATTTCGTAACTACATACACTTGCACGATCTTGATGAGAATTGTTCTGCTCACTTTCATTCAGAAGTTTCAGTGCGTTCAGAAAACTGTAATGCAGTGATTATTATAGCAGACAATCAGAGCTTTTAAGTTCAGGGGACAGCCAAATGAGAGAGAAAAAATCTTTACAGCAACAGGGTAGTAGATTCTTGAGTTCTTCTAGAACGTTCTGAGGTGATAATAGCTGTTCTGACTAACCAATTTGAGCTGTTCTGGTGTTGCAACGAGTTATATCAGATTATCAGGTGCAATGACTCAAAATATTAAACCTAGAATCATCTTCTCTTGCCCCCCTGTTTATGCAGATTTTTTGAACTGTACTTGCATGGTCATGGTGCCATTATCATTTTTAGTTCTATGAAATTCTAATGTCATCTGAGAACTTTATGGCATACTTTAGTGGAGGATAACCAAATTTTTGGTGTCAAGAGAATAACCAATTATTGTTAATTTTTTACTGCAACAAGGCATTATGTTCTTGACTGTAGAATCTAGATTTGCGCCGGTTGCAAGATGATCAACCTAAGTACATGTGCCATTGTTGTGCTTGTAACTTAACAAGAAGTAGTTCAGTTGGTAAATTAGACTTGCCATGTCATCAGTCTGACTCTCATTGAGTTATAAACAACAAATGTCAGTATTTTTCAGAAAAAGCCCTGCAAGTGTATTAACAGAAAATTTGCACCACTCGCTAGTAGCTACCACTTCAGAAGAAAGTATGGTATGCGCATGCTGGCAGCAACGCATCAAAATAAGCTGTAATCCTGCAACGTGATTTTATTCAGAAAGTGACATGCGTTGAGGAACAGAAAGTTCAGACTTCAGACAACTGAGTAGCACGTTTCATGACCAAAAAACAATTGACAAAGCAGGGAAGGGATCCCGCCTAAGCAAGCGGGGAGCTCTGTGGTATTCGTTGAAATATTATTAGTTTGGCGTTTGCTATGAATTTGTCGTGACCGCGCTATTTAGACTCTACTTTCGGTTACCAGATTAAGACTGGAATCTCGCGAAGCGGTTTCGTTCAGGAAGTGACTAGACTTTCAGTTGCATTCAGGTATCGAACAAGTTTTGTGTTGCATTGCACTCAGGAACAGAGACTTTCATACAACCGGCGAGCAACATTTCAGAAGAGAAGTCAGGTTTCGAGCAAATTGACAGTAACAATTCGAATTAATAAGTGCACCTGCAAACCGGATTATATTCAGGAGATGACTTGCTTTCAGGATCAGGCATTTCAGAGAACTGACTAGCAACATTTCAGGAGAGATGCCTCGTGACGGATCAACAGGGATAGGGTTACCGCGCGTTCGATCGTCTGCAGACGCAGGAAACTCTCGCGTGTGGCGAGCTCTGTGGCATTTGGTCGATAAGGGTTCGGAGACTCCCAGGATTTGAAGCCTATCGAGTATCGATTTGGTTGGTTGCTTCCTTCAGTTAGCGCGCGGGCCTCGCAACTGATCAGAACCGCCCAGGCGTCGAAGAACTCCAGAACGAGCACGGCGTGGCGCCGTGGCGCATCCGGTGCACCGCGTCGAGCGGCATGGCGCGCGACCTTCACGGGCTCACGGCCTCCGACGAGGCGACGACCACTACAACATGAAGGGGACTAGGGCGGCCTTCTGTGGCTAGGGACACCAAGAGGACTTACAACACCGCCGCCGCGAGGTCCGTCGTGGCGGAGAGCAGCCTCCGCGTCGCCGGCCTCGTCCCCGTGGCGGACGGCATCGGAGCTTGCAGCGACGCACAGCTGTCGTCTCGGGCTGGCGAGCAGCGGTCGCGGACGCGGACGCCCTTCGCCGCGCCGGTTCCTTTCACCGGTAGCGATACCGGACCTTCGGAGACTGCCACCACGCGGAAGGAGAGGCGAGCGTGCCGAGAACGGCCGGAACGCGACGGTGTCCGGCGAGACAACGACCCGAGGGGTGGACGGTAAATGAAATACCGTCCACCCGGGGTCACTAACAACTGTCGGATCGAGATCGTACGGTCGATATTAGGAATGGAAATTACACAAGTGGACCCCTTCTTCCTCGCTCGATCGTCGGCTCGTCGCCAACTCGCCATGCCTCGAGCTCGTTGCCCTCCGCAGAGGCGGGCCCAGCCCGGTGGCGCCGCCACGGTCCATCGACTTGGGCCCCCGCGACAACGACGAAGACGGCCTTGCCCTGGCCCTCTCTGTCGCCAAGCTCCCAGGACGCCAGAGTGCGCACCGAGGACGCGGTCGGCGCCTCAGCGGCGTGGCCACGTGCCCGCGGCTGCCCGTGCCCGCTGCTGCGGAGCTCGCCCGCGGGCGGAGCGCGTCCGTGGCGGCCGAGGCCGGCGGCGGCCGAGCTCGCCCGCGGCGGTGGAGAGAGAGGAGATGGAGAGAGGAGTCTGACATGTGGGGCCCACTAACTCCGTTAGTGTTGCCATCCAACCCGTATTCCAATTCCCTCAACCAAACATGTGATGGGTTGACTCCATCCCAAAATCAGATCTACAAACCAAACAATAGATGGGTTGGCTCCGTTCTCAAAATGAGGGTTGGAGCCAACCCAAACCACTGATCCCGCAACCAAACACACGGTGAGAGTCTGAGACGACGTGTGTTGGTAGGTAGTTGTAGTTCTGCAAGGATAATCCGAGTGCTTAATTGGTAACTGGTCGCGTGCGTCTGCCGTACCTCCTGCTGCTGAACGTCTTGATGATCAGCTCCTCCTGCTGGTACTGGGCTGGTGCCATGATATGAATTTTGGTTGATGCATACTTTTTGGTTGATCCGAGCTGCCTCTTGATCTGCCACTGCACTAGCTACCTACTGCTAGTGCTTGTATCTTCAGATCTGCACCAACTTCATTAACTCATAAGCTTTATGCAAGCTCTATAAACAATAAGTTCAGCAGGGGGTGCAGCACGGAGCTTGTAAGGTCAACAAGGCGCAGGTACTTAGCCAAGATCAATTGCGCAAGTGCTGGCTAGAATTATCAGCACGACCATTACGAGCCCACAGCCCCACACTTGCGTGGTTAATAATGCAGCAAATCTGAGCTAATAACAATGCAGTATACACGGTGTCATTAAGTTAGTTGAACGTCAGTTTGATGCGCATGCGCCTATTACCGATTCAGTCTTTTGGTGAGGCAGATGGTTCAGAGCTGCCAAGACTGTTAGCAACCCAGCTAGTGATGCGCCTATCACCGTCGTCTTGTCTGTTCCGAACACACGGAAAATTGATCGATCAAAAGTTCAGAGCGGAGTTCTCCACACATGAAGCATGTGGCAGCCAGCACAGAATCAAGATCCTACTTAGCAAATTAACCCCCTCATATGGTCACATGCTCAGTAGCTCACTGTGTACTGTTACTGACAAAATTTGCTCAACGTGTATAAACTGACCCGGTGAGTGGATTTGAGGACTTGTTGTATGGCCGTCAGTGCATGTATGGCAGACAACACATCTGAAAATCATCTAATAAAAAAATTTCAGAGTAGCTTGCGCCAGAATTCATGTGTTCATGTGGAATCAAAGTCCTAGAAATCAAAATGTGTCGGGTACCACGATTAGGGGCACCCTAATCGGGGTACTAAGATCACCCTGACAAACGCGAGCACATGTTAGGCAGCTGGGCCCGCGAAGGCCCACGGTCTCCTTCCAACCTGGAAGAAAGTAAAGGACTCAAAGAAGACTAGCATGCGGCCCATTCGCATCTCCCTCGAACCCTCCGGGCAATCTCCGCCTCGCTCGAGGGCTCCCATCGAGACCCCTCGACCTCGCCCCGCACCTCCGCCTCACTCGAGGGTAGCGAATCTACCCTCGAGCGGGCAAACCGCCTCCGCCTTCTCGAGGGTAGCGGACCTACCCTCGAGCGGGCAAATCATCTCCGCCTCGCTCGAGGCCACCCCTCGGCGTAAGGGACAAACGGCCCTGCCGCTCAACCGCCCGTCGTACGAAGGCATTGAATGCCAACCACTCCTCCACAGTGCTCAGGACAGACGGCGTCAGGCCGCCATTCCCCACAGTGGCTGTGACCGGAGTCCCATCCGCCAACTCCGGTCACTGCTCCGCCATCCCGGACGCTGTGGCAACACTGTGAGACCTGCGACGCGGGACGAGACGTGCTCGGCACTGCTCCCGTACTATTCTGCCAACTCCGGCCGTCCGGACTCCACCTCATCACACGTATGGCCCCGGGCCCGCCTCCTGCTTGGGAAGGGGGTCCGACGACGCCACGTGCCCCTCTAGGAGGGACGCTCAGCACACGCAGCCGGAGTCCCGGACCTCCCCCCTCGAGGGGTCCGGGACCTCCACGCAACCCTCAGACCTCCTTAGTGCGCACGCCGTCACTTTATCCAGTGGGGTCCGGGACCGCCGCGTGCCCCGCCACCACTGGAGCACGCAGGATCCTGACCTGCAGGGCCCACGGAACACCACATCTGGAGGATTGAATATCCTACAGCGACGACCACGCCGCCTGCTGGGGTTGGCAGGACGACGGCGCGATCTCCGCGAGGTCAAGGACGATGCCCAGGACGACCACCACGCCCGACGCCATACCCCACAGTGTACTTCCCACAGTACTCGACTATTGTATCCCCACAACTTTGGGAGAAACGACAACCTCCGCGATCCTCTGTACATGTACCCGTCCCTCCTTGTGTCTATAAAAGGAGGAGGCGGGCTTCCCATAAGGGGGGTCGATCGGACGGCTCTCTAGGCATTACACCGCACACAGAGCACACGCACTCGCTTCTAGCTCCAACATCGCTACTCGCTACGCACAACTCCTTTTCTAGCAGAGACTCGGGAGTCTCCCTCCCTCTCTTACCTCGCTTGTACCCCCTACTACAAGCACTCCGGGTGCAAGATAATACAGTGCCCTCGCACACCCCTTTGCTGGACGTACGGCCCCGTGGCCGGAACCAGGATAAACCCGTGCGTTACTGTGTTGCCTCTTGCATCAACATCTAGGACGAGAAAACACGCAGCATTTACTAGTTGGGATCCGGACCCCCGGGTCAGGCCACCGACAAAATGGCTGGAAAGTTTACAGCAGGTGTGACACTGACTAGAGGGAGGGGTCACAAAGCGTTCACAGATGGTGATCGTAATTCAGAAAAACTCAGACTTATGGAATCATTCAGCGTCACAGTAAGTCATGATCCTGCAAAGTCATATATTCAGGAAGTGTCTTGCATACAGGAACGGACGTGTCACAGAAGAACAGGACTGACATGAAAAATTTCAGTAGAGAAGCTAAAGAATCAGATAGTCTTTGATGCTGCAAATTGCAACAAAGGACAGAAAAAAGTCAACATTACTGAACAAATAACTGGAGTTAACTTGGCTCCAACTATTTCACCGATCCGACATTACTGAATATTTTTTAGATGAGGGGACATGACTGATCATTTTCAGACAGGGGAGTCTCAAG
The DNA here is from genome assembly GCF_016808335.1 of Panicum virgatum. NCBI lineage: Eukaryota > Viridiplantae > Streptophyta > Magnoliopsida > Poales > Poaceae > Panicum > Panicum virgatum. The sequence goes on along the minus strand of NC_053149.1, from coordinate 7,057,381 downwards.
TAGGCGAGCAAAGCAGCTCTGCAAAAAAATGCATGATGTCTAGGGATGAACTGAGTTATCGACATCGTGAATTCGTGATAGGCTGCGCACGCGCACGGCGCAGTTGCGCCCTCCGTCGAGCGGCCGCGCGCCTAGCCGCTTGCGCCTAGGACGGCCCAGGCGTCGAAGAACTCCAGCACGACGGCACGACGCATCCGCTGCAACGCGTGCCGCGCCGCGACGACCTCGTCCGTGGCGCGGCGCACGAGCCGGTCCGCCTCCGACGCCCACGCCGCCCTCGCCCGAAACCCCGGCGGCTTCTCAGAGAACACGTGGAGGATACGCACGGTCGCCGTGAGGTCCGTCAGCGCGGACCGCAGCCCCCGCAGCGCCTCGGCGGCGTGGCCGGTCGCCACGGCGCGGCGCTCCTCCCACGCACACCATCGCGCCCCGGCGTCGGCGTTGCCCCCCCCCCCCCCCCCCCCCCCCCCCGCAGCTGCCGCAGGCCGAGGCGCGTGGCGCAGAGCGCGAGGACGTGGCCGGCCGCGTCGTGGAGCGCGACGAGGCGCTTGACCTTGCGGTGGGAGGCGTCGACGGTCCGGCCGCGTGGGGTTGGGGGCCGGTTCCCGGCGTCTGTCGCCCGGAGCATGTCGGCGACTATGTAGCCGCGGAGCCTCCGGTGCGTGGATTTGAGGCACTTGCTGACTCCTTCCCACTCCGAGGTGGCTACGCGCAGGAGGGTGCCGGGCGCCGTCCGCGCCAGCTGCCTCCACGGCTCCGAGCTCTCCCCCCGCCCTCGCTTCCTCGGGTTGTAGGCGAATACCCTGGCCATGGCTGCACGCGCGCGGAGTTTGTAGGGTGATGGAATGATGCGTGGAAGAAGACAGGTGGGAAATTTGTAGGTTGTGGGTGGGTAGCTTGCACGGGAAGCCGCCAGAAGCCCAGAACTCACCGTCTCGCTCGATCGCGGGCAACCAGGCAAGCCAACATGGTCAGCGGGGAAAGGTTAGCATTTTCCGGCCCCACATGTCATTCTGTCCCGCCGTAACCGACATTGGCCCTCGTGCGTCGTGCCCTCACCAGGGTGGCTATTTCAAAGCACTCCGCCAATGGGATGCATCGGAAACAAACCGTCGAACACCTAGCGGGGGAAGGGGAACGGGGGGAGAGGAGGAGAGCGATGGAAAAGCAGGGCTACCCATGGAGGGAGTAGGCCCGTGTTTGGTTGCGTAATTCCAAATTCCAAATTTTTTTCCGGCACCTGCATGGAGACTTAAATCTAGACGAAATAAAAAACGCATTGCGACTGCTATCTGTAAATGCCGAGACGAATCTAACGAACCTAATTAGGCTGTAATTAGATGCTAAATTGCTACAGTAATGCTACAGTAAATAACCTCTAATGACAGATTAATTAGTCTCATTAGATTCGTCTCGCGATTTACAGACCAGTTCTGTAATTATTTTTGTGATTAGTCAATATTTAGTACTTTAAATGTAGAAAGATGTTTTTTCAAAATTTTTACGGACTGCAACCAAACGGGGCCTAGATCCTGAAGCTACTAGAGGAGGCAGTCGACCTCAGCGACAGTGCCTGCTCTCTGCTGGCCTCCGCGCTGCCGCACCTGGAGTCGCCATCGGCGTGGTGCACGAGCGACGCCAAGCACGGCGGGGTCAGACTGATCACGCTCGCGGAGGGCAAGCTCGAGGACGCGTCCAGCGAGCTGGCCAGGTGCGCGTCCAGCATGGAGGCGGCCGAGCTCCTCGATCGCCGCAGAGGACCCGCCACGCGCCATCCACCGGCTAGCGAGGCGGCGCTGTCGGCCTCCATGAACGAGGTCCCCGGAGCCCGAGCGCGCGTCGAGGAAGCGCTACGCGCCATCGACAGGTGCCGCGGTCACCTGGGCGCCGCCAAGCTGCTGCTGGGCCATCCGGACGGTCCTGGAGCGGACGGCTGCATCGAGGCTGAGCGCGTCGCCGTCGTGCGCGCGGTTGAGGCCGCGCTGGGTGCTCTGGGACTGGGAGGCGAGGGAGGTTGACGCGCGCACCGATTGGTGCCGCCGGCGACCGCGCGCGCGGCTCTCGCAGCGTCAACGGAGACGTATTTTGCGCTGTGAATTGTGCGCGCACGCGGTGCTTGATCGCTTGATGGGTGTTCTGAACAACTCCAATTTCCATATGGATCTTTTTGAACTCCCTGTTGTTACTTGATGCATGGTTGTTTCGTGAAACTCTTCTGAAATCAACCGAGTACCTGTTGATTGATTCGTTACATGCGTGCGAATGAATTCGTCAGACTCAGTTGTAGTAGAATTCGTTGCATGTTATTGTTCAGTAGCTGCGAAAAAACGAATGAGCTTGATCAGTTCAGTTGCCGCTGCGATTGCATCCAGTGACTGAACTTGTAAGCAGTTCGGCAATCAGCACAGCATGATTTCGTAGAAATGTCGATAGCAGTTGCGGATCCCAACAGAATTCACGTTCATAGTCATAGGCATGTCCATAGCAATTGCGGATCCTTTTGGCAAGTCCAGGGCATCAAAGTGCGATACAACTTTTCGTGCTAAGAGCATCGCTTGCTACTCAACTGAAATGTTATTGCCGAGTTGCACGAATTCTCTGTTCTGAAAAAGATGCAGTTAATAAATGCAGACAGACTGCTTGAAGTCCTACTGCTTACTGTCATGTTAGCTTAACATAAAGGAAAATGCCTGTGCCTTGATCAGTGCATGCAAAACTGCATCAGTAAATAAACTGGAGATTGTCCGTAACTGCAATCAGTGGTGCTCTCTGTGCATACCCAGCCACCATGGCAGTAGGCAGATAATATCCACCTAGATTAACAGAAAATTGTTTTTTTCAAAAAAAGATTAACAGAAAATTGTTACTAGTCATTACGCATCTCAATTGACACTGTTGAACTGAACTCTAAGCAGGCCAACAATGCATCCACATAAGCAAGGAACAAGCCATCAATGGAGTACAACATAAGTTTGAACTTTGAAACGTAAGATCAGAAGCTTTCGGAATGACATCATGCCGGGGCGCCCGAGCCACTGACTCAATGAGATCACACCGAAACGATCACCTTCGATTTCTCCGCGACACGAGAGAGTAGAACAAACGCAAGCAGGCGTCCAGGTGACGAATCTAATGATCAATGTTGCGAATCCGGTAGGCCGGATAATTCACTTGGCGCCGCCGATGAAGCCGAACGCCGCCTCGCGCGCCACCGCGGTCTCCGCGACGAGCTCCCCCGCCTTCAGCATCGCTTCGCCGAGCTCCATGGCGCCGTTGAGCTGCTCGGCGAAGCAGGGGCTCTGCTCCCACGGTGTGGTGCTGTCGCCGCCCCCACCGCCGCCGCCGACCCCGTCCAGGGCCGCCAGGAGCGCGGCCGCGCGAAGGTGGCCGCGGGCGCCCTCCAGCCCGTCGTGCACGCGGGTGGCGATCCCGGCGGCCTTCTCGAGCCTCTCCAGCGCGCACCACACGCCGGGGTCCCCTGCGAGGTCGTCCACGGAGTCGAGCGGCGCGCTCGGGCAGGGCGCGCCGCCCCGGAGCGCGAGGTGGCGGGCCGCGCCCATGCTGGCGAGGGCGAGGCCGAGCTCCGCCGAGGCGCCCTCGAGCGCGCGCTGCGCCTCCTCCGCGCAGGGCCCCTCGTGGCGGCGCCAGGTCCGCAAGTCGGCGTCCACGACCTCGATCGCCCCGAAGAGCAGCCCGTGGACCCTGTCGCAGTGTCTGGCCGCCAGGACCAGCCGCCGCTGGAACAGGCCCTTCCAAGTGAACTCCACCTCCACCTCCATCTCTGATCTCTCTGCTCGCCGTCTCTTCCTCCCTCGGTGTCGGTGCTCGATTCGGAAAGCCCTGGGGAGAGGTTTAAATAGCCGCAGCCCGCACCGCCTCACGCCGGCAATGGCCAGCCTGGCAAGTCCACCGCTCCATCGCGGTCCACCTGACAATGCGAGGAGATCTTAATGGCCACCTCTATGGCAAGTGGGGCCAAAGCTGGGGACCCCGTATCCACCTGGCCGGACGGTCAAAATTTTGGTTGAAGCGTGCGAGCCTCGCCGGAGGGAGACCCGTCTGCGCTTGAAGGTAATTTTCATAGGCTTCCGGCGCAAGGAGCCCAGTGTAACCGCCGCCGCCGCCGCCTCCCTTTCTGTCCATCCCGCTCGTCCAACGCCGTTGCCACAGCGAAGAGGCCAGAGGGGGAGACAAATAGAGCATGCAACTCCATGGCGACGGAGGAGCGGGTGTTAATGGATCTGGCGCGGATGGTGCCGGCGACCCTCCTGCTCGTCGGCACCTCGGAAAAGGTCATCACGAGCATCAAGGGCGCCCGGGAGCTGCTCGCCGGGGACAAGTGGGGATTCGACGACTCCGACGACCCCGCGTCTCCGCCTTCGAATCCCGCCCGAGGCGGAGACCGAGGCACCAGCGACCCCGTGGAGACCACCGGAGGTGGCGATCACAGCCTCGGCGTCCACGAGGAGACGACCGGAGGCGGAGATCCCAGCTTCCTCGGCGTACCCTTGAAGACCACTTGCGGCAGCCCGGCCAGCCTCCGTTGCGGGATCCCCGTGAACAACGGTGGCGGGGAAGGCGCCGTGGGCATCCGGGATGGCACGTCCCACGGCTTCGACAATTGGGCCGGCGCCGCCGACATCCTGGCCAGCGCGCTGGCCCCCGAGGGTGGTCTCCCCGTCGCCTACCGCGAGATCACGCGCCTCGTCGCGCTTCACGCCGAGGCCGGACACGTCTTCGTCGTCTGCGCCGCGCGCCTCGGCCTCCAACACGTCGACGACGAAGAAGACGCGCCTATCGGCTTCCAACCCGACCACGACGCGCCGTGGAAGCGGTGGATGGACCTCCGGGAGGCCGCCGTCCGCCACGCCCACGACGCGCTGCTCCGGTTGAGCTCCGCCGCGTCGGCGGCCACCTCGCCCGAGGACATCCTCCGGTGGTGCTCCAACGAGTCCCCGCGCTGGGAAGGGTGGCGATCGGCGGCGAGGCAGCTCGTGCAGGACGCCAGACGCAGCCTCGGCGAGCCCAAGGACGCGGTGAGGCTCATGCGCGACGCCGTGCTGTGTGAGTTCTTCGAGACCTGGATGATTCTGAGACGCGCGTAACTGCAGGCTGCCTCTGATGGCTTCCTGCTTTGTGCAGTTGGTGCTGGAGAATTTCAGATGCGATTCTTGTGTATGAATATGAACATGCGATTCATTGATCAGCCATGGTGCGGCCCGCGCCGCATCTCCTCCTCGCGCCGCTGCCCCACAGCCGCTGCCGCGCGCACAAATGGCCCCGCGCGCCGGCCACATCCCCCGTCGCCGCGCCGGCCGCACCTCCCTCGCGCCATCCGCGCGGCCGCCCGACGCTTCCACCACGCCGCCCCGCGCCGCAGCTCCTCCACGCGGCCTCCTCCCGCGGCCAGGCCGTGCCTCTGCCTGCCTCGGGCCGCGACGCGCCCTCCGCGCTAGCCCCGCGCACCGGCCGCCACGCGCCGCAGACGGGAGCCGCCGCCAACCAAACACTGTCCGCGCGCAGCCGCCACCCATGGCCGCAGATCCACCCGTGGGGGTGACAGATCCGGCCATGGGGGCGGTGGATCCGGCCGCCAAACCACCGGAGGAGCTCCACCGGCGTCGGGCCGAAGCACGCCTTTGCCCACACGGCGCGCGCCAGCTGCCCGCCCGAGTCGCCTGCGGGAGCGACTCCTTGAGGGCGCCGGACTTCCGGCCCCCGCTCAGGCGACGGCGAGGAAGGGAGGGGGAAGGGCGAGGGTCCAGCGGCGGCGGCGCAAAGGGCCCCCGAGTCGCCTGCGGGAGCGACGCGGGGGGTCAAGTTGCCTGCCAATTGTTTATCGCAAAAAAAAGGAGTGATCAACATTTGTCAGTATAAGCTGTTTGAGATGAGGTGTTTCTGCAAGCTGACAGTACTATGATAAGAACCCATCTGGGGTTCCAATACATTGCCTGATGTTTCTCATCTATGCTCTGCATTTTCTGATAACTCTTTTGATAATTTTTGTTGCCTATCGGTAACATGTATTTTTACTCCAATCATCTTGTCCAGACTATGATTCATGAATAAAATTTTGCTTGACAAAGTAGGCTCGCATTCTTTTCCAATCAGATCAGCTTCCTATAGGATAGAGATTTGTTCATCAGCTGCGTGTCAGCAACTGTATGTTTGGGGATGCTCAGATGATCCTTTGTTCTAATACCCAAGCAATTGAAAGTAGTTGTTCTCTTCTTCCAAAATGCAATATGTTGCGCATTGGTCATATACTGACACAAGCCAAAGGGTGCTAGGTCAGCAGGTCTAGTCACTCGGCACCCCCAGACCCCCACAGGGTTGACTATTGAGGGTTGACATTCTACAACTTGTCAAATGCAATCGTGTCAGCCACGAACAAGTCGGTAGTCACCCGTTTGAGTACTGAATCTCTCCACTCCCCGTCCTTGACTCTATATAAACTAAACCACAAACTCATCATCTACATTCAACCTGAATTCCAAAGTTCTTAAGAAGCAAATAGCCTCCAAACGCTACACCGACAGGCAGATAGACTAGCTAGCAGCTGGAGATGGAGCCGGCCGAGATGTCCAAAAAGAGGGTGCAACCATGGATCGAAGCCGCCGTGCACCTCTCCCTCTGCTTCGCCGTCGGCGCTTTGGCCGCCCTCGTGCCGTTGGTCGCCACCGGCGCCCCGTCGGCGGCCAACATCCGCGCCTCGTTTATCGGCCCGTTCAACAATGCTCAGAGAGCAGTGGCGGCGGCGGCGGCTCCACCGCCTGCCCCCGACCTCGGCCTCCTGCTGATCGTCACGGTCACGCGGGCCGACGGCGGGATGGAGCAGGACGCCTCGCTGGTCCGGCTCGCGCACACGCTGCGGCACGTCGCGCCGCCGCTGCTCTGGATCGTGGTGGGCGCCGAGAACAGGACGGCGACGGCGAGGGCGGTCCGGGTGCTGCGTGGCACCGGTGTCATGTTCCGGCACCTCACCTACGACGCAAGGAACTCCACCGACGCTGGCGCCGGCGACGAGGTGGACCACCAGAGGGACGTGGCAATGAGCCACATCGAGCGGCACCGGCTGAACGGAGTCGTCCACTTTGCCGGCGCTTCCAGCATCTATGACCTCCGCTTCTTTCAAGAGCTCAGGCAAACCAGGTATATCTTACGTCTCCCTCCTCGTGCAGTTTTGCTGCAACTTTCTTTTGTGAAATTTTTGCTAGTTCTTTCCAAATATGAGGAATAGTACTCGGTCAAGTCTACATTACTCCGTTATTTTGCACAAAATACTAAGCATTTAAATTAGCATAATGCAGCATAAACAATAGCATCCGCCGACTGTTGGTCTAATTCTTGTTTCAGAGGTTTTGCAGCATGGCCAGTAGCAACAATCTCACCAGCAGAGCAGAAGATAACAGAAAAGGGACCAACCTGCAACTCATCACAAATCACAGGATGGTACTCAAAGGATTCAAGCACTAATGGAACAGAAAGAACCTCCACCTCCCCGGACGCGGTAGATACCAGCGCAAGCAACAGGAACTCAAGCTCTGAACCTCTGAAAATAAACATCTCTGGAATTGGATTCAGGAGCTCAATCCTATGGGATTCAGGAAGATCATTCGTCGGGAGAAACTCATCAGCAGGCGCTAGTACTCAGGTTTGTCATTTGAGCCCCACAATACTGTTTGAATTACAACGGTTATGATTCTCCATGATAATTCCCTGACAATATTTTTTGGTGACGTCAGGATTTCATCCAGATTGTACATCAAATGGCTTTGGAAGGTGAAAACAAGCTTAAGGGCGTCACTTCTGACTGCTCTGAGTCTCAGATAATGTTGTGGCACCTAGACATGCCAAGGTTTACTCTAATACCTGAAGAACAGGAGACTCAGCAGCAGCAGAGTATAGTGGTGACTGGGGAGAGATGAAGATAAACCCACGACATGAGACTGTTAGTCGTGGAAGAAGCATGCTGCGATGTAATTATCAAAATAGAATTGGCAAACAACACCTTCATCACGTACATCAGTTACTTCACAGATGTGGGCACAACTGAGCCTTGAGTTTTATTAAGAAGTTAATAACCTACTACAAAACGATCCAATATTCTTTGTCCAAAAATTTTCATAGCACCAAGACTTGTGTCTATCTTCTAATGCTAAGTCCGGAGGTACAAAATTATCCTTCCAGAGGACGAACACAATGTTCATTCTCCAATCAAAAGGCCGACCCGCCTCCTCTGGTTTTCCCCGTCAACACATCCTTCGCCTCGTTAATCTTTGAAGCAAGGTAATGACTTCCACCCGCATCCGGATGGTTGGCGACCATTACCCTCTTGTGCGCCTCTTTGACCTTCTCTGCATTGGCAGATTCCCTAGAAACATCAGCGAAAGCAGACAGCAAAGAACATCATTAGGTCCTAAATTACAGGTAAGAATATTTTTCACAAAACTGTAAACACTTTTAAAATTCAAATTTAAAAATGACTAGTCAAACAAATAAACAGATTAAAATTCTGTTCAATTTTAAAGAGCTAATAAAAGATTTGATCCAGTATGTTGGCATGAGGAAGTACAGCTAGTTGAACACTTGAAACCTCTCACACACTAGACAAAAAAAGCACAGTATTTATTTTGGATAAAGTGGAAAACTAGCAAAACATGTGTTGCAAGAAATACTGAATTTGCCAGGGAATGTTTTAACTCAGAACTACATTTAATTAATCTGATACTGAGAACTTATAAAAAGACACCAGTATAGCTACTATGAACTCTGAAACTGTGTTCCCAACACCACATAATTGTTTACTTACAGCTGACAAAAGGGGAAGCTCTACAATTCGATACTCGGATAATTATCCGATAGGGAAAATATCTAAAGGGCCACAGCCACTAGTGACAAACTAAAACACATTTACTGGTGGTAGCATAGGTGATATTGGGATGCTATGCATAATCCATCCCAGGGTACCCGCAGGGTCACAAGATATTCATAAGCATAAATATTATGTGATTTGGTCTCCAAAATGTGGGGCAGCGTCTTTTTACATGTATGCCATTACAATTTTAGAATACAACCTTAAGCCTAGATATATTCTTATCCCAGATGCTATTGAGTTGCTGCTTATCTTATCTCGCTCTGCAGGCTTAGCTCCACCAGCCACTTTGACCTCTACTCTTGCTCCTCTCTTCATACACTAGTTGCTAACACAGCACCACAACAGTGAGTGATAAAAAACTCTACTCCAGTACATATTCTAAATGGATGAATCTTCCATCTCAATTCATGTTGTCCAAATGTAGCTGTTGCGTCATTCTAATAAAGCCTACTAATGTAGGACCCTACTTAATTGGAAGGAGTAAAGTTTCCATTAGCTTTATTTGCAATTCGTCCAATTGGAAACTAATGTAGGACCCTAAAACACAAACATAAAAATATTATATGTTTACATGGTAACTTGCAGTTACTAATCCTTTGCATGTACTGTCGTTTAGAGTGTACCATGGACTATCTGATTTTCATTACTATATGCCACCTTACAGCAATACTTATGTCAAATGAACTATTACTATTACATGGACAAAATTTCTGCACGAGAGATAAAAGATAGCAAGGAGAAAGACTAGACCTGGAAAGTTTCTAGTGTTTGTATGTTTTTCCACTAATTTCTTGCCATTTCTAAAACCAAACGATTAGCTGCCGCTAGCTGAACATAATTTAAAAAGCACTAAATAATTCAATATTCATAACCAAGAAAACATAAACAACCGACTGTGGTTCAGATATGATAAAAGCTTTATGTAATGTGCACCTGACACCAAGGATTAATGCAGCTTCCCTTCGGTTCATTGTAGGTTGAAAGCCACCTTCATAGAATTTGCGCATCCTTGGAACTATAGGCCTTGCCTTATAAGCTTGCCAAGCTTGGATGCCATATCTACCGGCTAGAGCAGTTGCTGCAACTGCAAGTCCTGCTATAAGTGGCGTTGCCTGCAAAAATTGGATAAAAGTAAATATCAACAACTTTGTCTTCTTGCGTATCCAGCTTTT